>NC_141211.1:7367500-7825000 GCF_054491065.1 Syngnathus leptorhynchus
TCGACCTTAAGCGACGCTTTGGGGGCTAAACATGTACGGACCCAGCGGTAGATACTGAAATTCTGCAAGCTAGCACTTGATGCATTGGTCCAGACTTGACTGTTGGGACAACAGACTCAGACGCTTTGTCAGTTGGCTATGTACAACAAAACTTTGCAATCCTGACTTTTTGTGTACATGACAACAATTTGGAGTCTCAAACTGCAGGTTAAGAGTTTCTTTTATACAAAGATCCTGCAACAACAAAAGCCATCTTTGCTTTTCCCAAAGAACCCCAGTGTTTACATACTAAACTGGCATCAGACAATTAGATGCGTAACATCAGCCCCGCGTCAGTGTCCAACAATGTCCGCAATAACCTTTTACACAGATTTCATTCCAGATCTGTTAATTACCTTCAAAGGTAGAATATTGACAGAAAAAAAAAAATCCAAGCTCAAACTGTGACCCAGAAATCAATCCTGGCTTGAACAAACACTATGAGGGTTTAGTTTGTTTGTGAATAGTTTTTTCCCCCAAAAATATATTCTTTGTTTCTACTCCATCAATATTTCCAACTCGGTTGTTATGTAAAAGTAACGAAAAGTCTGCGAGAAGAATGACAGCTGGCAGAGCGAGAAGGGGGATGATTTCTACCTTGGAGTTTATTTTTGTTTCTTGAGGTTTTGTTCAAATGTGAAATAGGACACAAGAAATTGTTTATGTTGCAAAAAAGAAAAAAAAGTGTTGTCAACTCCTCGGTTTATGCTACTATTAAAGCAGAAAGCCAGACATCGACAATTAGGGGGATTTTTCTGTCAATGTTCTTGCCACCTGGTGAGTTCCTGTGCTGCGAAACCGCCTATTAAAGTAATATGTTTGTCCACTCTGATGAATGTGTGGCTCTTAGCCAAAAAAATTCAGAGGCTATGTTTCCAAGAAGTGGACTTTCATCTCCTGGGGATTTGATTGACAGCTGTGTGGATCCTCTATGGTCCTGTCTATAGTTTCTGTCCAGTTTTTGAGAATACTTCAAAACTAGGTCACATCCCATACTGGGACGGAGAGCAGCTCTCTCGCTTATTGATATGCATCCCTACAGACAAGAAAAGAGGGAGCAGCGTCAAACATTAACACCTTTCTTTCATCTCAAACTCGCTCCTCTCGCAAAGCATTTCATGAGCTCACACGTACTCAAAGTTGCTGAGCGTATCCACGCAGGCCACGGGAGGCTTTTGTTATTCAGTGTTGAGCAGTTAAACAGTGTCTGGCTTGCTTAATGTGAATGGGTTGCACGTCGGTGATCCCCCCCACCCTTCCAACCACCCACCCAGCAGACCCCGGACACAGGAAGGGGACACGAATTACAGGAAACTGAGGTTTAATCTGACTAGACACAACTCTGCTATAAGACATACAAACACTGCGCGGCGTGCACACTCAAGTTTGAATCGAAATAATTGAATTGACAAAGCTGACAGAAGGAAAAATTCTTGATTTTTTGCCTTCGCTGCTAACAATAATATTATTTCCACAAATGGCATACAAGTACTATGATAATCCTCTGCAATTATTGAAATTCTCATCTGACAAAAGTGCCATAATTAATCCCAGACGTTCATACTCAAGCTAATGTAAAAAAGAGAGCCATTAATTTACCCCGGCGTTATGTCAGCAGGCAGAAGGAATTCATCCAAGTGGGTTTGGGGTTCAGAGAACTGAATTGCCTTTTGGAAAAGATGCATATTTGCTTTCCTAACAAGGCTTTTAAAAATACGAGAATGTCTGTTTGTCATGAGAATAAATGAGGTGGAAACAGCCGAGCTGGTTTTGTCCAAAGATAATAAAGCTCCAATTTAACCAAAAGTCCAGATATTGTATTTAAAAAAAAGAGAGAGATTTTCTTCAATCAAAACAGGCCAGCTGACCTTTAGTTTAGCGTCTTGATGTGAAGCTAATTGTTCAGCACCATTACAAATCAATCTCTGCATCTAACTTTGGGCCAATAAATCTCTTCCAAAAGCTTCATTTGTAATTTTGAAACATGCGCCTAATTTCTTACAGCACCAGTCATACCGTTTACAAAATCTAAAACATATGCAAGAGCCCTCCGTCCAGTCCAGTTGGCCAGTCCTTCAAACGCTTGAAAAAAATAATTTTGGTTATTGTGGGATTCAGGCCATCCTAAAAAATAAATACAATTAGAAAATGTTTTTTAATCCCCTCATATAAAAGCATTTTTCTTCTAACTGTATAACTTAATTGTTGTAGCAACATTTGTTTTCTTTTCAGTGTGGACTCTAAATACTAAAGAAACGCAAGTAAGGTTTTTGACATTAGCCATAGGTGGCGCTCGATCAAAATGACAAACTGACCTTTACCGTTTCTTGCTCATATCGTATTGCCGGAAAGGCCTTCGTTTTAACTTCTCAGATTACACTGTAATCTTTGTTTTGTCCAAAGCCTTTTGTGCTGGAGAATATAAAGCAAGCCACATAAAGCTGTTAATTTATTTTAATTCCACTAAATTTATTGACTAGCGATAGTGTGACGACAGTCTTTAAAATGCACAATAGGCTTAAGTGACGCCCAGGGTACTATTACTCAAAAAAGCAATTATTTTTCGCCTAACAACAGACAGAAAACAACTACATATTGAGAGAGCAAACAAGATAAGCGCAAAGTGCCTTTGTTATTGCACACACGTTTTTTTTTTTTTGTATTAATCGGATTTTAACATTTTCTCTCATTCTCTTTCATGACCACATATTGTTGTCCTGAAGGTGTGTGAGGATAAATGAGATTATTTTTGCTTGAATTAAACAAACTCTAAGAGTAGCAGAAGTACGCCTGTAATTTTCCTCCTCGTTTTCCGAGCCACAGTGGAAAATAGCGACGGCAAGGCAGTAACACAAAAATGACCAAAGCTGTCAAAAATGCGCTGAAATTGAATATTACTTTGTTAATCTCAAGCCTGAAGAAAAACCTAGACAAATTGCGGGGGCAGTATTGGTTTTACCCGACTCTTTTGTTTAAAGAAAAAAAGACTGGGTCAGGTTTTACATTTCAAAAGAGATCCATGCACACCCTCTATTGTTGTCTCCCTTTCTAGCAGAAAACTTAACACCTTCTCATTCCGTGTTTGTTGCACCGAAATAATTTGGATTACGTAACCCTCCTCCTTTGGACTATCATTTTCTTGACTGGGCAAGCCTTTCCTTTCTGTTGAAATCTATAATGTACAGGGCCATTATCGTTGAGCACTCAAGTTGAGTGTACACTTCTCTAATCTGTCCCTAATAAGGACAATTGCAGCGTAATTACTGTACAAGTGTTTGTTTTTGCAGTTAAATACGGCCAGATGACGAGCCTTTATTGTTTCTACTGTTTTCTGAGATTGTGAAATTGGAGGGGAGGGCGCTGGGCAATTTTCCGGCGAGTGGGTGGCCAACCACGCCGCTCCTGAAAGAATGTAGGGGAAGCGCCGACTTCCTCTAATGAGACTTAATTCTGAGTGATTCTCAGCGAGCGGCAAGGCCATGCATGCACATAATAGAAACACTCAGCATCTCATCCTAAACACTCACGCTCACGCATCCTGTCCCATAAACCTTAATGATAGAGCTGCGATAAACAGTGATTACTATGCTCGGGCCGGGGGAGTGGTTGTTGGGTGCCGCTTCTTTTTTTGCTCCATCCAATTAACATATAAAAGTGTGGCAGGTGTGCATTTGAAAGGAAATATAGAACGGTCGGACGGGGGTTGGTACAATCCCGGACTTTCTCATGCCATTATGGTCATTTGGAAATTTACGGCATTGCCACGTGTAAAATCAATAGACTGGCTAAATTTGAAAAACATCGAAATGGAGACTTGCAGAATGTGACGTTGTTGGACACATGTAGCAAATTTTCTTTGTTTTCTCTTATGCTATCAACACGTTCTCTTTGAGTCCTATAAGAGCCAAATGTTTGACATTTTCTGGCTCCAAAGTTGCAGACATGACATCAACAAACGACCTATACAACACAGGTTTGTTTTGATCGCTTTGTAGTTAAAACATCCTCACGTAAACATCCTAGTGAAGCTCCCGGGCAAAAAGCCAAACAATCTGAATTTGGGTTGCCTTCAAATTGTACACTTTCATTGATACTCAAGCCACCTTCTGTTTATGCTTGCATATCTTTAAGATTCCCATATTATCCTCAAGGAAATTGAAACAGAAAATAATTTGGATCTTCATCTGGAGCCACACATTTTACCTATACTGTAGTAATTTTCCTCTTGCAATCAAACTAGATTTACTTATCTATTTATCTATTTATTTATCTAGTTGTACTATGTTCATTTTGTCTTCACTTACAGATTATTTTACTGGTTCTTTTATCACAGACAAATTATTTAGGTTGATTTATCTGACATATTTCGGCGTGTACTTCTGCCTCTGACACTCTGATGAAGGCGGAAGTACACGCCGAAACATGTCTGGTAAATCAACCTAAATAATTTGTCTGTGATAAAAGAACCAGTAAAATAATACATGTATCTATTTATTTTATTTATAGATTTTCTTTGTGCTGATCTAAACAAGCGTGAACCTACATCCTATGTAATAAAGATTAATGTATTATTTACCATGAAAAATGAAAACTAACCTTTGCAATTACATGAATGCAGACATTGTTGATTTTGCCACAAGCAAGCAACATCCTCAGAGAAGGCTGAAGAAAAAAAAAAGTTTTTTGTGGAACGCTCATTTGGATGCTGTGTTGGAGAACACTCACCCTGAAGAGAAAATAACACTGAGGTGGAATGCTGAAAGAGAGATTTAAGCAATTTGGTTTTGTGACAGTGAGAGTCGGGTTGGGATTGAGTTCTGCATGCATGTGTGTGTGTGCGTGCGTTGCCTGAGAAATGTATTGAATTAGCTGGAAGCAAGATGTGAGCTGCTGTGGGTGTGAGCAGCAAAACAAGGACAAGTTAGCTGACACCTGATATGATTTATTTTGTGTTCAAATGTTGTCTTAAGAAGGAAAAGCAGCTGTATGGAGGATGTTCAATAATGTGCATTTTATTTGCTGTGTTTTGATAGAAAAAAAAAGGGTGCCTCTCTGTGTTGCTCTTTGGGGTGTGTCTCACTTTACGCAGGATCACAGAGATGCATAAGTGTAGGCACTGCACTTCTCAGTGTAATTAAATAAAATACAGCCAGTGGTGTCGGACACCAGGGAGGCGAGCGGCGCTGACTGGCTCACAGCTGCTTGTCGTCTTTCAACCGATGGGAGTTTGGGAAGGAATTTTACACTCCGCGTGCAGCCATGAACATTTGCAGTCATATTGTGTTTCATACTTTTGACAAGTTTGAATATGAACAGCGGTTGTTGCTCTAGCTAAAGTTTTCATCGGGAACGTAAGCGGAGATCGTAGTTGATGGATATAGTTTACATTTAATAGCCTGATTTGGATTTTCTCTTCAATGCTTCGACTTTGTTTTGATTTTTACTTACAAGATGTACTGGGTTTTGTCAGATTGGACTAATGACACGTTGCTGAAATCAAATAAATCGGAGACACCCACCGCATGAAATGTGAGCATGTGCTGGACAACTGAGCGGCGTGTTGAGGCGTGTCTAGGGTAGAAACAAGAAGCGCCACTCTGACTTTGTCGTCATACTAGTGTCAAACGTTCAACTGATTTTAGCAGTTTAAAAAAAAACACGAAGGAAACATTAGTTGTGGGGGACAACAATGGTGTCATAAATTCCAAACATGGTGATAGAGGGAGGAAGTCTGCTCGCTCAGCCAAAGGTGATGCTCCAGACCACCGTTTGATCTCTTCTTGTTGATTTTACAATCAAACAGAAAACCTTTCCTGTGTAAATGTGAGCAGTTGAAAGATTCTTTTGTCACTTTCAAGCTGATTTTTTTTCCCCTTCATCTACCTATTCACCAATAAAACAATTGAAAAGTTTTATTGACAGTGCAGGTGAATTTGAATGAAAAATGATACATAGTCGATGGCAATTGATGATGGGACGGATTCAAGCAAGCAATTTAATAACCACAATGATAAACGCAGCTTGAAAACTCAATTTCCTCTTACATCCATTTTCAAGCACTTGAGAGTTGCATTAAATCCTATTTATTGGCCCAACCAAACTGCCGAACCCTGCAGATGAGATTTCTGGTGGCCTCTAAAACCTCATCCGAGCCACAATTCTTGTAGAAGAACTGCGAAGCCAGCTGAGCACCGAAGTGAAAATGTCCCTCCCGTGAAAAGAAGTCATTTTAAACCAAATACTTGACATGCTGTTCAGGTTTTACTCAGGTCTTGAATGGCTGCACAACCTTATTGGTTGTTTTTCGGCTAGCGGCCGACAATGTGGGAGAAAAAAATAATTTCAATTGTAAGCGTGGATCAAGACTGAAAGGGTTTAAATCCGAATATACAATATGAGCATCTGTGTGTGTTTTTGAGTGGAAGTGCGGTCGTGTGGCTTTAGCGTAGCGTGTCACAGGAAGCAGGCGAGACGTAGGAGAAGGAAAACAAATTTTAGAGTCGCGGGGATCTTCCTGGCCAAACCCCTTCATGCTCAATTAATGTTGCATCCAAACAATAGATTAAGTCTTTGCCTTGAAACTACACGTGAAAAAAATCAGGAGCTGCAGTGCCTTTATGCGGAGTCCATATTTGAAAATGATCCCGTGTCCCAATATGAGGCAGCAGTTTTTTAATAATGCAGGTGTGACTAATGTTGCGGCCAATCTAATACGTGACCATTTCTTTTCGCAGAAGTGCTGATGAATACTAAGGTAGAGACGTCAGATCTGAGATGGACCGTCTTTCCACGGGCAAAGCTTGAGGTATGTAAGCACGCTGCCGCCGCCATCTTATCTGTATTTCCAGCCCAGACTCAGTTGTGATGGGAGAGATTTGGGGGCACCTCGTTTTTCTATTGGCTATGAAAGAGTTCCTTATATGGCAGGTAATGTCGGCGAGAGCGAATGTGCGATTTGAGAGTATATTGGAAGCAGATGCTTTGATGCGTCCCATCACCCGCGGAGTGGAATCCACTTGCAGCCCGCAATTTTGAATTCCAGCAACCCCAAAAACAGGCAGATTTGTAATTTGATAACCAATGAGTGGTTGCTATCTTATTTTTGCCCGCAGCAACCATATTTTCTCCTCTATTTGTGTCTTAGATGGGAATATGTTTGAAAGATATCTATAAACAGCCAGCATTCTAAACAGGAAAAAAAAAATATTGCTTTGAGATGTTGTGTAAGTAAAATGTTATCAGCTGTGGCCCCTTGATCAGCAGTTCGGGATATTTAACGGTGAAAGGAAACGATAAAACATTTTGCGCGTGCTGTCTTTGATTGACAAAGTCGTGAGTTTTGGTCCATTTAAAGATTCATGGTAAATGTCTGCGTGAAGTCAAGAACACGTTCCTGTCACTCCTGTAGAATGTGTGGCTCATCCCTTGACACAAGCGGCATTTGTTGATGAAAAGATGAGCTGCCACATTGTTTCATTTAGGATTAACGGAGAAAATCTCGCTGAAAAGGGCTGTGAAACCTGCATCAGCGCTCTCATTCAAAATGTCATCTGCACACCCCTTTTTTTTTTTTCCCGGGGTAAACATTTGCATATTTACATAAGCGACATTCTTGGGCACATCTGCTAGATTCAGCCTTGATTATGTTCATGTCGATGGTGTTTCCTGCACTTCAAAACATTTGACGATGAACATGACTGCTGTACAAATATTTGGTGCTGCTTTTAGTCTCATGCACATTTGTGCAAATTTGTTCCATAACTTGTGCATTCCCGTGTTTTATTCTAAAGAAAAAACAGTGAAGGTTGCTGCAATGTGCTCTGCTTGACAAGCGGGACTTAAAAATCCCACAAGCTGCACTGCGGCTCAATGTGTGGAATGATTTAAAAAGCCAGAATCCAAGTCGTCATGGCGCTGAATTTTCAGTGCAAGCCTCTGGGTTCGTACCTGAAGCGGTGGGCCAATAAAAAATGAAAGATTCTTGGCCTCTAAAAGACTCCAGTTCATACTGGACAATTAAAAACAGGCGGTGCTAATCAAAATGTTCTACTGTTTGGCTTTCTGGGTCCTGGCTTGGATCTCAGTGGGAGGAAGTGAGCGGTTTGGACGAAGAGGGCAACAGCGTGAGGACCTACCAGATCTGTCAGACTGACAGCTCATTCAGCCACTGGCTGCGCAGCGGCTTCATCCAGCGACGAGGAGCCTCGCAAGTTTACGTGGAGCTGCGCTTCACCATAATGGAGTGCTCCTCCGGGAATAGCCACCACCGAAGCTGCAAGGAGACCTTTAACCTCTACTACTACCAGGCCGACTCCAATGAGGCCACAGACACGTACCCGCCGTGGATGGAGAATCCTTACACAAAGGTAGGCCCGGTAGAGGCTGGTCAAGTGCAGAAGCAGAATCAATATCAAGTGTGCCCATTAATCGGCAACTAATCGATGATCAAATTAAGCAATAACCAATTTTTGGTTTGATTTGTTTTTGAAGAGCTCACTGTGATGAACAGCCCACATACACCGGGGCATGTTTCACGTCTTTGCAAATAAAGGTTTATAGAAGTGGGAAGCAATGTTTGCCAGGAAGGCAATAAATCAATGTAAAGCCCTTAATAGCGTGCTTGGAGAATGTTCAATAATGTAAAGCATATGTAACGCGTAGTTAATGTTTTCAAATTTGTTGAATGCTGATGTGCTGGAATGGGGCCATAGTTGGACTTTTTTTTTTTTGCTCTTTCTTCCTGTCCTAGGTGGATACAGTGGCAGCCGACTTTCTCCTCAGGAAGGGCGGCGAGCGGAAATTCAACATAAAGACCATAAGACTGGGCCCTTTATCCAAAAGAGGCTTCTACTTGGCCTTTCAGGCTCAGGGCTCCTGCATGGCCTTGCTCTCCGTCAGGGTCTTCTTCAAGAAGTGTCCCCCCCTCATTAGCGCGCTTTCCTCTTTCCCTGAGACCATTCCTCGCACTCTGGTACAGGAAGCGCAGGGTGTGTGCGTGGAGCATGCCGCGCAGCAGGGCCCCCGAAGTCGCGCTCCAAAGCTTTTCTGCGGCGAAGACGGCCAGTGGGTGGGCCAGCCGACCACCTCCTGCGCCTGTGCTCCTGGATTCGAAGCGGCCGAGGGACACACCAGATGTACAGGTGGGTTTAAAGCCAGCTTAGGTTTCCTACTCTGAGTAAGGGCGTCCATGTGGGCGACGGCCACTCCACCATCAAACAATGGTGAGCTGTGGGTGGGGTGCGCCGAGGGTGGACGCAGTGTTGCATAGAATGAGGAGGGGAAGCGGTGACAGAAAGAGGACGGGGCGAGAGGTCAGGTAGAGCAGCACTTATCTCAGAGGGGAAGAGCGGGGTCAAAGGCTGGCTGCTGAGACAACTTATGGTTGAGTGCGATAGAGGGGAGGTGGGGAAGGGCGCTCGAGATGAAGACGCTTCGAGACCATCAAATCAAAGGTCTTGAAAAAGACGGCAGAAGAAGTGGCAGCTCTGTCTATAATGAGTTCCATTAGCTAAAGCCTTCCCCCTCGCAAACCAAATTAACATGGCTTCACATGGCATGCAGTATGTGTCCAAATCAAATTTTAAAACGTCTATTTTTATCTCAGTCAGGGTGAAATCATTTGTTATGACTTAAAAAAAAAAACACAATCTAACTTCTTTGTTTGGAGCACTTGGCATTTCCAGCTTTCTGTCATGGACGAGAGCTGTGAGAAAAAAAAAAACAGCCACCAGACCATTAAGGGAAATTGCCTATATAAGAAGATTGAATAGTTAATTAGCTTCATAGGCTGAGCGTTTGGGGAAAATGAAATTGAGTCTGCTCTAATCCCATTACCTTGCATACAAACAAATGCTACAACATGCTGTCATCTTGATTCTGTGTGATGGATGTGCTCGATTATTTGGGCGGCGCCATTGAAACAAAGATCTTGCTGACCATTGAGTCGACTATTTATTTCCCTGAGGGCCAAATAGGTGTTTTCCCACTGATTTGTAGCTTTTGGTGAACTCAAGTTCATCTTTGAAACAAACAATGCGATGAAGGAACTTCCTGTAGCCACGTCACCAACAACTCAAGACGCCTTGACTTGAAATTGCAGCAGTCAAAGTAGAGTCCTCTTTTTTTTTTTTTTGTCCAGGAACAGGAAATGTTTTTTTTTTCCTTATCTCTCTAAGGACGATCATGTTTTGGTTCAACCACCCCCATATAAACGACTGGGGCTATCTGATTTATGACTTAGCTCTCATTACATTCTTCCCTCAGCCCATCTGCAGCCATCTGGCACCTGAGCGCAGTTAACATGTATGTACGAGCCACAGGTCATATCTAATGTAAGCTCATAATGCTTTTCCTTCATTTGTCCTCTGCAGCTTGTCCCGTGGGTCACTTCAAGTCCAACGCAGAGGGACAGTGCACAGTCTGTCCGGGAGCAAGCCACGCCTCCGTCAGGGGGCAGTCTACATGCGCATGTCGCCCTGGCTACTTCCGAGCACAATCCGACACCCCTGACACTGCATGCACCAGTGAGTAAATACAAAAATGGCTCATATATGTTTGCAAATAGAAAGACGCCGCAACTCTTCTGTTTTTGCCACCTTCTGTGCTAATTTCCCCGCCTTCTTTAATGTGCTTTGTTTCTTTTGTGGCTATTGAGATGTATGTCATTCGTGACAGATTGTTATGGGGGTTGGGCTTCCTCTCAAACGTATAGTAGCCATTAATGGTCTTAAGTGACACCTCCTCGCCGATTCAGGAATTCAAGCTCATGTGTGATGTGTGAAAGGAGCATTTGACAGTAAGGTGCACTTTGTCGGATTAGCAATCAAGAGGATGTGAAAAATTTATCACTTTAACTTCTTTTCACGCCACTTGTATTCAGTCCTCTCTTAACTTAGCACGCATCTTTACTGTGGAATGATGTGAGAAGACGCCAAAGTAAAATTGGAGACAGATTCAAACCAGAAGCCTCTTTACGTTAATTATAAATGACTAACCGGCCTGATTTAAGACATCACATCCCGAAAGGGAAGGCCAAACGGCACAACTGTACGTAACCATGACGAGGAGACACAAGCAAAATGAGAGGCGGCTGGGAAAGCACATTGTGTCAACATATTTGAAATGCCAGAAACAATAATGATTTCCACATGGTGTCTATCCAGTGATGCAATTTCGGAGCTTCCGAATGATCTAAGGTCTGATTTGGGGCCAGTCACCTTTGGCAGAATTCCTTTTAACTGTTTCCGGGTCAATCCAGTCTTTTGGTGTGAGCAGGTTTTTTTTTTTTTTTTTATGTGCTGTACCAAATTTTAGATGCTATGTTATGCAGGGTGGGCACGTTTTTATTTTTTTTAACTCCAGATGAAAATTTTGATGAGACATATGCAAGTTTGATTATTAAGCATAATCTGGTTGTTAAATAGGAAAATGAATCACCTCCAAACTACCTCCCCCCAGGTGATGAGTGGCAAATTCATAGCTCAGCCGCAGTCTGTGAGGTTGGCCCACTTGGGCTTCCAGTGAGAAACGCAAGACAGCTGGAGGCTCTGTGACAAAGCCGTGTCTCCTTGGCAGCGGCAGAAGCGGAGTGCTTCTTCTTAGCTCGAGGCAACAACTATCTTCTCGCCATTTTCACACAAACGATCATTATCTTCCACGTTTTGGTGCGCTGTAATTGCACCGGTTAAATTTTGCAGCATATTCGCTCCCGTGGTGACACAATCATTGTTCTGCTTCCTGGCTACATGTAAAGACTGAATAATATGTCTTCGGCTACATGACCAACAAAATAGACTGTGTAGGTCATTGGAAGGTGAAACGGCGTAAAAACAGAACCGTAGGGGTTATAATTGGATTTGATGGGATAATTTGCTACGCCATGATTGCAAACATGCCCAGAAATGAAATTATGATTTATTTATTTTTTTACTATGTTATAAGCATGACATGGTATTCATGACTTTTGGATTTGTTTTAATTCAATGAAGTGTTATGCTGCTATGTCTTTAACTGTAACTATCCCATTAACAATGAAACTAAAAAAATGAGATATTAAATCATATTTTGTGGTTGCTTCAAGAGTGCTGTTGCTATTCCACATCTGATGCCCAGTCCTGCTACAAAAAAGAAAAAAAAAAAACCACTATGTTTACATTTTATCGTTGATTTCAAGGTTTGTTAATTTTCTAATTTCTTTAACAAATGAGCTGTTAGATGGGGAAGTGCAAGAAGGTGTTCATAAAATACTTGTGGGATAATATCGTCTTCCCTTTTGCTATTCCGAAACATAATTTGGTCTGCTTGTCGTGTCGTAATGTGTTTGAATGTGACTTTTAATGTGAAACAGCTTAGTATATCATTTCAAATGTAATATCATGGAGTTGCAGTGTGCTAAAGGAGCAGAAAATGAATCTTGAAAGCGGCTTAATTCAACCTTGTACGATAAAGAAAAATATTCAAACTTTGCCCACAGGACCTCCCTCGGCACCACGCAGCATCGCCTCCCAGATTAACGGGACTTCGCTACGGCTGGAATGGAACGAGCCTCTGGACAATGGCGGCAGAGCCGACCTCAGCTACAGTATCAGATGCCTCATGTGTCGAACACCGAAGAGCTCGTGCGTGTCCTGCGGCGACAGCGTCAGCTACCGACCGGCTCAGCACGCCCTGACCAGTCGGCGGGTGGAGGTGTGGGGTCTGCTGCCTCACACCACGTACACCTTTGCCATCCAAGCTCTCAACGGGGTGTCTCAGTTCAGCGGCAAGGAACCCTCCAGCGAGGGCGTCAATATCACCACCAGCTATGATGGTAACAAGCTGCAAGGAAAAGGTATGCGGTAACGCGGCGGCTTTTTAATTCTCTATCTTCACAGTGCCGTCGCTGGTGTCTGTGATTCGTAAAAGCCAGTCCACAGAGAGCAGCTTAACGCTTCACTGGTCCGTGCCTGTGCAGCCACACTACACCATTTTGCAGTATCAACTACGCTACTGTGAAAAGGTACAAGCATCTGGATTTTTCTTTTCATACAACTCATTTGGATACAAAGTCTTTAGAAGTAGGATACAAAAAGTATAGCAACAATAAATATGTATTCATTCTTCAGCATCTACTTATTAATTATTATTGTTGTTATTATTATACTAGAATTTGCAATTTCTGGAGAAATTGCGTGTGAAGGCGAAAAGCTGAATTTTTTTTTTGGGGAATACTGTGGAATGATTTTGGAATGAGTTGAATTTCTCGAGAAACGTAGAATTTTGAGGTGAAAAACGGAATTTGGGGGAATTTGGTGGAATTTGGTGGAATTTGGTGGAATTTCAAATTTGAAAACGCGGAATTTTTGGGAAGTGGGAATTTGGGGAATAGCGTGGAAGAATATGAAGAGTTGAAAGCTGGAATGGGTTGAATCGGTTGAATAATGTGGAAACTAGAGGTGAAAAACGGAATTTTGGGGAATTTGGTGGAATTTGGTGGAATTTCAAATTTGAAAATGCAGAATTTTTGGGAAGTGGGAATTTGGGGAATTGCGTGGAAGAATATGAAGAGTTGAAAACTGGAATGGGTTGAATGGGTTGAAAAACGTGGAATTTAGAGGTGAAAAACGGAATTTTGGGGAATTTTTTGGGAATTTGGCGGAATTTTGGGGAAGTGGGAATTTGGGGAATGTTGAGAATCTTTCCCAATGTGATGTGAATGTGCTGAATGACGTGAATTTGAAACTGGAATGACGTGAATGTGAAACGTTGAATGTGCCATTGAGAATGAATGGGGAAAAATTTGTCGGGAATTTGGGAATTTTGCGGAATCGGAGAATTTTCGGAATACCAAAAATGGAAGCGCTCATCTCGGGAATAGTTGGAATGAGTGAAAAGTGGAATGGAGTGAATGGGTTGAATTGTGTGGAAGAAGTAGAAGGACAGAAATCGCGGAGAATAAAATAGAAGAAGAAGAATAATAACTAGAATTTGCAATTTCTGGAGAAATTGCGTGTGAAGGCGAAGAAGCTGAATATTTTTTGGGTCACTTCTGGTTTTATTTTGGTCATTTCCGGTTTATTTGGGTCACTTCCGGTTTACCTGAGGTCACTTCCTGTTTATTTGGGTCACTTCCGGTTTACCTGGGGTCACTTCCGGTTTGCCTGAGGTCACTTCCGGTTTATTTAGGGTCACTTCCGGTTTGCCTGAGGTCACTTCCGGTTTGCCTGAGGTCACTTCCGGTTTATTTAGGGTCACTTCCGGTTTGCCTGAGGTCACTTCCGGTTTGCCTGAGGTCACTTCCGGTTCATTGGGGGTCACTTCCGGTCTATTTGGGGTCACTTCCGGGGTCCCTGGGGTCACTTCCGGTCCAATCAGGGCTCATTGGGGTCACTTTAGGGTCAATCCAAGATGGCCGCCACATAGTGGAAGTGGGGGTCAAGGGGGTGAATATGGGAAGCATAAGGTGAATAAAGTTGGAATGGGTTGAATCCGTTGAAAAACGTGGAATTTAGAGGTGAAAAACGGAATTTGGGTGAATTTGGTGGAATTTGGTGGAATTTCAAATTTGAAAATGCGGAATTTTTGGGAAGTGGGAATTTGGGGAATAGCGTGGAAGAATATGAAGAGTTGAAAGCTGGAATGGGTTGAATGGGTTGAAAAACGTGGAATTTAGAGGTGAAAAACGGAATTTTGGGGAAGTTGGTGGAATTTGGTGGAATTTGGGTGAATTTGGTGGAATTTGGTGGAATTTGGTGGAATTTATTATTTGAAAATGCGGAATTTTTGGTAAGTGGGAATTTGGGGAATAGCGTGGAAGAATATGAAGAGTTGAAAGCTGGAATGGGTTGAATGGGTTGAAAAACGTGGAATTTAGAGGTGAAAAACGGAATTTTGGGGAATTTGGTGGAATTTGGCGGAATTTTTGGGAAGTGGGAATTTGGGGAATGTTGGGAATCTTTCCCAATGTGACGTGAATGTGATGAATGACGTGAATTTCAAACTGGAATGACGTGAATTTCAAACTGGAATGACGTGAATGTGAAATGTTGAATGTGCCATTGAGAATGAATGGGGAAAAAATTGTCGGGAATTTGGGAATTTTGCGGAATCTGAGAATTTACGGAATACCAAAAATGGAAGCGCTCATCTCGGGAATAGTTGGAATGAGTGAAAAGTGGAATGGAGTGAATGGGTTGAATTGTGTGGAAGAAGTAGAAGGACAGAAATCGCGGAGAATAAAATAGAATAATAATAATAATAACTAGAATTTGCAATTCCTGAGGAAATTGCGTGTGAAGGTGAAGAAGTTGAATAAATACTCGGGGAATGCCGAAGAATGATGTTGAAACGAGTCGAATCGGTTGAAAAATGTAGAAATTAGAGTGGAAAAGGGAAATTTCGGAAATTTTGGTTGAATTTCAAATTTGAAAATGTGGAATTTTTGTTAAGTGGGAATTTGGGGAATAGGTAGGAAGAATATGAAGAGTTGAAAAGTGGAATGGGTTGAATCGGTTGAAAAATGTGGAAATTAGAGTGGAAAAAGGAAATTTTGCAGAATTTGGTTGAATTTCAAATTTGAAAAAGTGGAATTTATGGTAAGTTTGAATTTGGGGAATAGGCAGGAAGAATATGAAGAGTTGAAAGTTGGAATGGGTTGAATCGGTTGAAAAATGTAGAAGTTAGAGCAAATTATAAATCCCCATTGAGAATGAATGGGAATTTAAAAAAAAAATTGCGCCAAAAAGTTTTGAAATTTGGAACGAAACGAAATATACGGCTGTCTAGTTGTCACTCTCGGAGATAAATGTTGAAACGGGTTGAATCGGACAAAAATTGAAAAAGTTAGCGAAAATGCATAAGTTGAACATAGTGAATACAATTGGAATGGGTTGAATCGGTTGAAGAATGTTGAAATTAGAGTGGAAAAAGGAAATTTTGGTTGAATTTCAAATTTGAAAAATGTGGAATTTTTGTTAAGTGGGAATTTGGGGAATAGGTAGGAAGAATATGAAGAGTTGAAAAGTGGAATGGGTTGAATCGGTTGAAAAATGTGGAAATTAGAGTGGAAAAAGGAAATTTTGCAGAATTTGGTTGAATTTCAAATTTGAAAAATGTGAAATTTTTGCTGAATGGGAAGGTGTGGAATAGGGAGGAAGAATATGAAGAGTTGAAAGTTGGAACGAGTTGAATCGGTTGAAGTATGTAGAAATTAGAAGTGAAAAAGGAAATTTTGTGGAATTTTGTGGAATTTTGTGAAATTTTGTGAAATTTTGAAACGTGAATATGTGAAAATTTTGAATTTGCCAAGTTTGGGAATGTCCCCAATGTGATTTGAATGGGTTGAATGATGTGAATTTCAAACTGGAACAACGTAAATGTGAAATGTTGAATCTGCCATTAAGAATGAATGGGGAAAAATTGCCGGAAATTTGTGAATTTTGTGAAAACGGAAAATTTTTTGAATGTATAAAATTTGAGCGCGCGATTCCTGAATATTTGGAATAAGTGAAAAGTGGAACGGAGTGAATCGGTTGAAGTATGTGGAAGTAGTTTAACGGCGAAAAAACAGGCAGAATAAGTAAAATAATAATAATAACTAGAATTTGCAATTCCTGAGGAAATTGCGTGTGAAGGTGAAGAAGTTGAAGAAATACTCGGGGAATGCCGAAGAATGATGTTGAAACGAGTCGAATCGGTTGAAAAATGTAGAAATTAGAGTGGAAAAAGGAAATTTCGGAAAATTTGGTTGAATTTCAAATTTGAAAATGTGGAATTTATGGTAAGTGTGAATTTGGGGAATAGGGAGGAAGAATATGAAGAGTTGAAAAGTGGAATGGGTTGAATCGGTTGAAAAATGTGGAAACTAGAGGTGAAAAACGAGAATTTTGCAGAATTTGGTTGAATTTCAAATTTGAAAAATGTGAAATTTTTGCTGAATGGGAAGGTGTGGAATAGGTAGGGAAAAGATGAACAGTTGAAAGTTGGAACGAGTTGAATCGGTTGAAGTATGTTGAAATTAGAAGTGAAAAAGGAAATTTTGTGGAATTTTGTGGAATTTTGTGAAATTTTGTGAAATTTTGAAACGTGAATATGTGAAAATTTTGAATTTGCCAAGTTTGGGAATGTCCCCAATGTGATTTGAATGGGTTGAATGATGTGAATTTCAAACTGGAACAACGTAAATGTGAAATGTTGAATCTGCCATTAAGAATGAATGGGGAAAAATTGCCGGAAATTTGTGAATTTTGTGAAAACGGAAAATTTTTTGAATGTTTGAAATGTGAGCAGCCGTGTCATGAATATTTGGAATAAGTGAAAAGTGGAACGGAGTGAATAGGTTGAAGTATGTGGAAGTAGTTGAACGGCGAAAAAACAGGCAGAATAAGTAAAATAATAATAATAATAATAATAATAATAAAGGACAGGAATAACAATAGTGTGAAGGTCTTCACCTTCACACTAATAATAAAGGACAGGAATAACAATAGTGTGAAGGTCTTCACCTTCACACTAATAAAGTGAATGGAGTAGAATAACATATGTGTGAAGGCCTTCGCCTTCACACAATAAAGTGAATGGAGTAGAATAACATATGTGTGAAGGCCATCGCCTTCACACAACTAGAATTTGCAATTTCTGGAGAAATTGCGTGTGAAGGCGAAAAGCTGAATTTTTTTTTTGGGGAATACTGTGGAATGATTTTGGAATGAGTTGAATTTCTCGAGAAACGTAGAATTTTGAGGTGAAAAACTGAATTTTGGGGAATTTGGTGGAATTTAGTGGAATTTGGTGGAATTTCAAATTTGAAAACGCGGAATTTTTGGGAAGTGGGAATTTGGGGAATAGCGTGGAAGAATATGAAGAGTTGAAAGCTGGAATGGGTTGAATCGGTTGAATAATGTGGAAACTAGAGGTGAAAAACGGAATTTTGGGGAATTTGGTGGAATTTGGTGGAATTTCAAATTTGAAAATGCAGAATTTTTGGGAAGTGGGAATTTGGGGAATTGCGTGGAAGAATATGAAGAGTTGAAAGCTGGAATGGGTTGAATGGGTTGAAAAACGTGGAATTTAGAGGTGAAAAACGGAATTTTGGGGAATTTGGTGGAATTTGGTGGAATTTCAAATTTGAAAATGCGGAATTTTTGGGAAGTGGGAATTTGGGGAATAGCGTGGAAGAATATGAAGAGTTGAAAACTGGAATGGGTTGAATCGGTTGAAAAACGTGGAATTTAGAGGTGAAAAACGGAATTTTGGGGAATTTTGGGGAATTTGGCGGAATTTTTGGGAAGTGGGAATTTGGGGAATGTTGAGAATCTTTCCCAATGGGATGTGAATGTGCTGAATGACGTGAATTTGAAACTGGAATGACGTGAATGTGAAACTGGAATGACGTGAATGTGAAACGTTGAATGTGCCATTGAGAATGAATGGGGAAAAATTTGTCGGGAATTTGGGAATTTTGCGGAATCGGAGAATTTTCGGAATACCAAAAATGGAAGCGCTCATCTCGGGAATAGTTGGAATGAGTGAAAAGTGGAATGGAGTGAATGGGTTGAATTGTGTGGAAGAAGAAGAAGGACAGAAATCGCGGAGAATAAAATAGAATAATAATAATAACTAGAATTTGCAATTTCTGGAGAAATTGCGTGTGAAGGCGAAGAAGCTGAATATTTTTTGGGTCACTTCTGGTTTTATTTTGGTCATTTCCGGTTTATTTGGGTCACTTCCGGTTTACCTGAGGTCACTTCCTGTTTATTTGGGTCACTTCCGGTTTACCTGGGGTCACTTCCGGTTTGCCTGAGGTCACTTCCGGTTTATTTAGGGTCACTTCCGGTTTGCCTGAGGTCACTTCCGGTTTACCTGAGGTCACTTCCGGTTCATTGGGGGTCACTTCCGGTCTATTTGGGGTCACTTACGGGGTCCCTGGGGTCACTTCCGGTCCAATCAGGGCTCATTGGGGTCACTTTAGGGTCAATCCAAGATGGCCGCCACATAGTGGAAGTGGGGGTCAATGGGGTGAATATGGGAAGCATAAGGTGAATAAAGTTGGAATGGGTTGAATCCGTTGAAAAACGTGGAATTTAGAGGTGAAAAACGGAATTTTGGGGAATTTGGTGGAATTTGGTGGAATTTCAAATTTGAAAATGCGGAATTTTTGGGAAGTGGGAATTTGGGGAATAGCGTGGAAGAATATGAAGAGTTGAAAACTGGAATGGGTTGAATCGGTTGAAAAACGTGGAATTTAAAGGTGAATAACGGAATTTTGGGGAATTTAGTGGAATTTGGTGGAATTTGGTGGAATTTCAAATTTGAAAATGCGGAATTTTTGGGAAGTGGGAATTTGGGGAATAGCGTGGAAGAATATGAAGAGTTGAAAACTGGAATGGGTTGAATCGGTTGAAAAACGTGGAATTTAGAGGTGAATAACGGAATTTTGGGGAATTTAGTGGAATTTGGTGGAATTTCAAATTTGAAAATGCGGAATTTTTGGGAAGTGGGAATTTGGGGAATAGCGTGGAAGAATATGAAGAGTTGAAAACTGGAATGGGTTGAATCGGTTGAAAAACGTGGAATTTAGAGGTGAAAAACTGAATTTTGGGGAATTTGGTGGAATTTTGCGGAATTTTTGGGAAGTGGGAATTTGGGGAATGTTGAGAATCTTTCCCAATGTGATGTGAATGTGCTGAATGACGTGAATTTGAAACTGGAATGACGTGAATTTGAAACTGGAATGACGTGAATGTGAAACGTTGAATGTGCCATTGAGAATGAATGGGGAAAAATTTGTCGGGAATTTGGGAATTTTGCGGAATCGGAGAATTTTCGGAATACCAAAAATGGAAGCGCTCATCTCGGGAATAGTTGGAATGAGTGAAAAGTGGAATGGAGTGAATGGGTTGAATTGTGTGGAAGAAGTAGAAGGACAGAAATCGCGGAGAATAAAATAGAATAATAATAATAATAATAATAATAACTAGAATTTGCAATTTCTGGAGAAATTGCGTGTGAAGGCGAAGAAGCTGAATATTTTTTGGGTCACTTCTGGTTTTATTTTGGTCATTTCCGGTTTATTTGGGTCACTTCCGGTTTACCTGAGGTCACTTCCTGTTTATTTGGGTCACTTCCGGTTTACCTGGGGTCACTTCCGGTTTGCCTGAGGTCACTTCCGGTTTATTTAGGGTCACTTCCGGTTTGCCTGAGGTCACTTCCGGTTTGCCTGAGGTCACTTCCGGTTCATTGGGGGTCACTTCCGGTCTATTTGGGGTCACTTCCGGGGTCCCTGGGGTCACTTCCGGTCCAATCAGGGCTCATTGGGGTCACTAGGGTCAATCCAAGATGGCCGCCACATAGTGGAAGTGGGGGTCAAGGGGGTGAATATGGGAAGCATGAGGTGAATAAAGTTGGAATGGGTTGAATCCGTTGAAAAACGTGGAATTTAGAGGTGAAAAACGGAATTTGGGTGAATTTGGTGGAATTTAGTGGAATTTGGTGGAATTTGGTGGAATTTGGTGGAATTTGGTGGAATTTCAAATTTGAAAATGCGGAATTTTTGGGAAGTGGGAATTTGGGGAATAGCGTGGAAGAATATGAAGAGTTGAAAGCTGGAATGGGTTGAATGGGTTGAAAAACGTGGAATTTAGAGGTGAAAAACGGAATTTTGGGGAATTTGGTGGAATTTGGTGGAATTTCAAATTTGAAAATGCGGAATTTTTGGGAAGTGGGAATTTGGGGAATAGCGTGGAAGAATATGAAGAGTTGAAAACTGGAATGGGTTGAATCGGTTGAAAAACGTGGAATTAAGAGGTGAATAACGGAATTTTGGGGAATTTAGTGGAATTTGGTGGAATTTGGTGGAATTTCAAATTTGAAAATGCGGAATTTTTGGGAAGTGGGAATTTGGGGAATAGCGTGGAAGAATATGAAGAGTTGAAAACTGGAATGGGTTGAATCGGTTGAAAAACGTGGAATTTAGAGGTGAAAAACGGAATTTTGGGGAATTTTGGGGAATTTGGCGGAATTTTTGGGAAGTGGGAATTTGGGGAATGTTGAGAATCTTTCCCAATGTGATGTGAATGTGCTGAATGACGTGAATTTGAAACTGGAATGACGTGAATGTGAAACTGGAATGACGTGAATGTGAAACGTTGAATGTGCCATTGAGAATGAATGGGGAAAAATTTGTCGGGAATTTGGGAATTTTGCGGAATCGGAGAATTTTCGGAATACCAAAAATGGAAGCGCTCATCTCGGGAATAGTTGGAATGAGTGAAAAGTGGAATGGAGTGAATGGGTTGAATTGTGTGGAAGAAGAAGAAGGACAGAAATCGCGGAGAATAAAATAGAATAATAATAATAATAATAATAATAATAAAGTGAATGGAGTAGAATAACATATGTGTGAAGGCCTTCGCCTTCACACAATAATAAAGTGAATGGAGTAGAATAACATATGTGTGAAGGCCTTCGCCTTCACACAACTAGAATTTGCAATTCCTGAGGAAATTGCGTGTGAAGGTGAAGAAGTTGAAAAAATACTCGGGGAATGCCGAAGAATGATGTTGAAACGAGTCGAATCGGTTGAAAAATGTCGAAATTAGAGTGGAAAAGGGAAATTTTGGAAAATTTGGTTGAATTTCAAATTTGAAAATGTGGAATTTATGGTAAGTTTGAATTTGGGGAATAGGGAGGAAGAATATGAAGAGTTGAAAGTTGAAACGAGTTGAATCGGTTGAAAAATGTAGAAATTAGAGTGGAAAAGGGAAATTTTGGAAAATTTGGTTGAATTTCAAATTTCAAAATGTGGAATTTATGGTAAGTTTGAATTTGGGGAATAGGCAGGAAGAATATGAAGAGTTGAAAGTTGGAATGGGTTGAATCGGTTGAAAAATGTAGAAGTTAGAGCAAATGATAAATCCCCATTGAGAATGAATGGGAATTTTTAAAAAAAATTGCGCCAAAAAGTTTTGAAATTTGGAACGAAACGAAATATACGGCTGTCTAGTTGTCACTCTCGGAGATAAATGTTTAAACGGGTTGAATCGGACAAAAATTGAAAAAGTTAGCGAAAATGCATAAGTTGAACATAGTGAATACAATTGGAATGGGTTGAATCGGTTGAAGAATGTTGAAATTAGAGTGGAAAAAGGAAATTTTGGTTGAATTTCAAATTTGAAAAATGTGGAATTTTTGTTAAGTGGGAATTTGGGGAATAGGTAGGAAGAATATGAAGAGTTGAAAAGTGGAATGGGTTGAATCGGTTGAAAAATGTGGAAACTAGAGGTGAAAAACGAGAATTTTGCAGAATTTGGTTGAATTTCAAATTTGAAAAATGTGAAATTTTTGCTGAATGGGAAGGTGTGGAATAGGTAGGGAAAAGATGAACAGTTGAAAGTTGGAACGAGTTGAATCGGTTGAAGTATGTTGAAATTAGAAGTGAAAAAGGAAATTTTGTGGAATTTTGTGGAATTTTGTGAAATTTTGTGAAATTTTGAAACGTGAATATGTGAAAATTTTGAATTTGCCAAGTTTGGGAATGTCCCCAATGTGATTGGAATGGGTTGAATTATGTGAATTTCAAACTGGAACAACGTAAATGTGAAATGTTGAATCTGCCATTAAGAATGAATGGGGAAAAATTGCCGGAAATTTGTGAATTTTGTGAAAACGGAAAATTTTTTGAATGTTTGAAATGTAAGCAGCCGTGTCATGAATATTTGGAATAAGTGAAAAGTGGAACGGAGTGAATAGGTTGAAGTATGTGGAAGTAGTTTAACGGCGAAAAAACAGGCAGAATAAGTAAAATAATAATAATAATAATAATAAAGGACAGGAATAACAATAGTGTGAAGGTCTTCACCTTCACACTAACTAGAATTTGCAATTTCTGGAGAAATTGCGTGTGAAGGCGAAAAAGCTGAATTTTTTTTTTAGGGAATACTGTGGAATGATTTTGGAATGAGTTGAATTTCTCGAGAAACGTAGAATTTAGAGGTGAAAAACGGAATTTTAGGGAATTTGGTGGAATTTAGTGGAATTTGGTGGAATTTGGTGGAATTTCAAATTTGAAAATGTGGAATTTTTCTGAAGTGGGAATTTGGAAAAAAAACGTGGAAGAATATGAAGAGTTGAAAGCTGGAATGGGTTGAATCGGTTAAAAAATGTAGAAGTTAGAGCAAATAATAAATCTCCATTGAGAATGAATGGGAATTTTAAAAAAAAATTGCGCCAAAAAGTTTTGAAATTTGGAACGAAACTAAATATATGGCTTTCTAATTGTCACTTTCGGAGTTAAATGTTGAAACGGGTTGAATCGGACAAAAATTGAAAAAGTTAGCGAAAATGTAGCTATTTGGGGCACTTTTTGTTGCAATCGTCACTTCCAGTGTGATTTGGGTCACTTCTGGTTTTATTTTGGTCATTTCCGGTTTATTTGGGTCACTTCCGGTTTATTTGAGTCACTTCCGGTTTATTTGGGTCACTTCCGGTTTACCTGGGGTCACTTCCGGTTTTCCTGAGGTCACTTCCGGTCTATTTAGGGTCACTTCCGGTTTGCCTGAGGTCACTTCCGGTTTGCCTGAGGTCACTTCCGGTTCATTGGGGGTCACTTCCGGTCTATTTGGGGTCACTTACGGGGTCCCTGGGGTCACTTACGGTCCAATCAGGGCTCATTGGGGTCACTTTAGGGTCAATCCAAGATGGCCGCCACATAGTGGAAGTGGGGGTCAATGGGGTGAATATGGGAAGCATAAGGTGAATAAAGTTGGAATGGGTTGAATCCGTTGAAAAACGTGGAATTTAGAGGTGAAAAACGGAATTTTGGGGAATTTGGTGGAATTTGGTGGAATTTCAAATTTGAAAATGCGGAATTTTTGGGAAGTGGGAATTTGGGGAATAGCGTGGAAGAATATGAAGAGTTGAAAACTGGAATGGGTTGAATCGGTTGAAAAACGTGGAATTTAAAGGTGAATAACGGAATTTTGGGGAATTTAGTGGAATTTGGTGGAATTTGGTGGAATTTCAAATTTGAAAATGCGGAATTTTTGGGAAGTGGGAATTTGGGGAATAGCGTGGAAGAATATGAAGAGTTGAAAACTGGAATGGGTTGAATCGGTTGAAAAACGTGGAATTTAGAGGTGAATAACGGAATTTTGGGGAATTTAGTGGAATTTGGTGGAATTTCAAATTTGAAAATGCGGAATTTTTGGGAAGTGGGAATTTGGGGAATAGCGTGGAAGAATATGAAGAGTTGAAAACTGGAATGGGTTGAATCGGTTGAAAAACGTGGAATTTAGAGGTGAAAAACTGAATTTTGGGGAATTTGGTGGAATTTTGCGGAATTTTTGGGAAGTGGGAATTTGGGGAATGTTGAGAATCTTTCCCAATGTGATGTGAATGTGCTGAATGACGTGAATTTGAAACTGGAATGACGTGAATGTGAAACGTTGAATGTGCCATTGAGAATGAATGGGGAAAAATTTGTCGGGAATTTGGGAATTTTGCGGAATCGGAGAATTTTCGGAATACCAAAAATGGAAGCGCTCATCTCGGGAATAGTTGGAATGAGTGAAAAGTGGAATGGAGTGAATGGGTTGAATTGTGTGGAAGAAGTAGAAGGACAGAAATCGCGGAGAATAAAATAGAATAATAATAATAATAACTAGAATTTGCAATTTCTGGAGAAATTGCGTGTGAAGGCGAAGAAGCTGAATATTTTTTGGGTCACTTCTGGTTTTATTTTGGTCATTTCCGGTTTATTTGGGTCACTTCCGGTTTACCTGAGGTCACTTCCTGTTTATTTGGGTCACTTCCGGTTTACCTGGGGTCACTTCCGGTTTGCCTGAGGTCACTTCCGGTTTATTTAGGGTCACTTCCGGTTTGCCTGAGGTCACTTCCGGTTTGCCTGAGGTCACTTCCGGTTCATTGGGGGTCACTTCCGGTCTATTTGGGGTCACTTCCGGGGTCCCTGGGGTCACTTCCGGTCCAATCAGGGCTCATTGGGGTCACTTTAGGGTCAATCCAAGATGGCCGCCACATAGTGGAAGTGGGGGTCAAGGGGGTGAATATGGGAAGCATAAGGTGAATAAAGTTGGAATGGGTTGAATCCGTTGAAAAACGTGGAATTTAGAGGTGAAAAACGGAATTTGGGTGAATTTGGTGGAATTTGGTGGAATTTCAAATTTGAAAATGCGGAATTTTTGGGAAGTGGGAATTTGGGGAATAGCGTGGAAGAATATGAAGAGTTGAAAGCTGGAATGGGTTGAATGGGTTGAAAAACGTGGAATTTAGAGGTGAAAAACGGAATTTTGGGGAAGTTGGTGGAATTTGGTGGAATTTGGGTGAATTTGGTGGAATTTGGTGGAATTTGGTGGAATTTATTATTTGAAAATGCGGAATTTTTGGTAAGTGGGAATTTGGGGAATAGCGTGGAAGAATATGAAGAGTTGAAAGCTGGAATGGGTTGAATGGGTTGAAAAACGTGGAATTTAGAGGGGAAAAACGGAATTTTGGGGAATTTGGTGGAATTTGGCGGAATTTTTGGGAAGTGGGAATTTGGGGAATGTTGGGAATCTTTCCCAATGTGACGTGAATGTGATGAATGACGTGAATTTCAAACTGGAATGACGTGAATTTCAAACTGGAATGACGTGAATGTGAAATGTTGAATGTGCCATTGAGAATGAATGGGGAAAAAATTGTCGGGAATTTGGGAATTTTGCGGAATCGGAGAATTTACGGAATACCAAAAATGGAAGCGCTCATCTCGGGAATAGTTGGAATGAGTGAAAAGTGGAATGGAGTGAATGGGTTGAATTGTGTGGAAGAAGTAGAAGGACAGAAATCGCGGAGAATAAAATAGAATAATAATAATAATAACTAGAATTTGCAATTTCTGGAGAAATTGCGTGTGAAGGCGAAAAGCTGAATTTTTTTTTTGGGGAATACTGTGGAATGATTTTGGAATGAGTTGAATTTCTCGAGAAACGTAGAATTTTGAGGTGAAAAACGGAATTTTGGGGAATTTGGTGGAATTTGGTGGAATTTGGTGGAATTTCAAATTTGAAAACGCGGAATTTTTGGGAAGTGGGAATTTGGGGAATAGCGTGGAAGAATATGAAGAGTTGAAAGCTGGAATGGGTTGAATCGGTTGAATAATGTGGAAACTAGAGGTGAAAAACGGAATTTTGGGGAATTTGGTGGAATTTGGTGGAATTTCAAATTTGAAAATGCAGAATTTTTGGGAAGTGGGAATTTGGGGAATTGCGTGGAAGAATATGAAGAGTTGAAAACTGGAATGGGTTGAATGGGTTGAAAAACGTGGAATTTAGAGGTGAAAAACGGAATTTTGGGGAATTTTTTGGGAATTTGGCGGAATTTTGGGGAAGTGGGAATTTGGGGAATGTTGAGAATCTTTCCCAATGTGATGTGAATGTGCTGAATGACGTGAATTTGAAACTGGAATGACGTGAATGTGAAACGTTGAATGTGCCATTGAGAATGAATGGGGAAAAATTTGTCGGGAATTTGGGAATTTTGCGGAATCGGAGAATTTTCGGAATACCAAAAATGGAAGCGCTCATCTCGGGAATAGTTGGAATGAGTGAAAAGTGGAATGGAGTGAATGGGTTGAATTGTGTGGAAGAAGTAGAAGGACAGAAATCGCGGAGAATAAAATAGAAGAAGAAGAATAATAATAATAATAATAATAAAGTGAATGGAGTAGAATAACATATGTGTGAAGGCCTTCGCCTTCACACAATAATAATAATAATAATAAAGTGAATGGAGTAGAATAACATATGTGTGAAGGCCTTCGCCTTCACACAACTAGAATTTGCAATTTCTGGAGAAATTGCGTGTGAAGGCGAAAAGCTGAATTTTTTTTTTGGGGAATACTGTGGAATGATTTTGGAATGAGTTGAATTTCTCGAGAAACGTAGAATTTTGAGGTGAAAAACGGAATTTTGGGGAATTTGGTGGAATTTGGTGGAATTTGGTGGAATTTCAAATTTGAAAACGCGGAATTTTTGGGAAGTGGGAATTTGGGGAATAGCGTGGAAGAATATGAAGAGTTGAAAGCTGGAATGGGTTGAATCGGTTGAATAATGTGGAAACTAGAGGTGAAAAACGGAATTTTGGGGAATTTGGTGGAATTTGGTGGAATTTCAAATTTGAAAATGCAGAATTTTTGGGAAGTGGGAATTTGGGGAATTGCGTGGAAGAATATGAAGAGTTGAAAACTGGAATGGGTTGAATGGGTTGAAAAACGTGGAATTTAGAGGTGAAAAACGGAATTTTGGGGAATTTTTTGGGAATTTGGCGGAATTTTGGGGAAGTGGGAATTTGGGGAATGTTGAGAATCTTTCCCAATGTGATGTGAATGTGCTGAATGACGTGAATTTGAAACTGGAATGACGTGAATGTGAAACGTTGAATGTGCCATTGAGAATGAATGGGGAAAAATTTGTCGGGAATTTGGGAATTTTGCGGAATCGGAGAATTTTCGGAATACCAAAAATGGAAGCGCTCATCTCGGGAATAGTTGGAATGAGTGAAAAGTGGAATGGAGTGAATGGGTTGAATTGTGTGGAAGAAGTAGAAGGACAGAAATCGCGGAGAATAAAATAGAAGAAGAAGAATAATAACTAGAATTTGCAATTTCTGGAGAAATTGCGTGTGAAGGCGAAAAGCTGAATTTTTTTTTTGGGGAATACTGTGGAATGATTTTGGAATGAGTTGAATTTCTCGAGAAACGTAGAATTTTGAGGTGAAAAACGGAATTTTGGGGAATTTGGTGGAATTTGGTGGAATTTGGTGGAATTTCAAATTTGAAAACGCGGAATTTTTGGGAAGTGGGAATTTGGGGAATAGCGTGGAAGAATATGAAGAGTTGAAAGCTGGAATGGGTTGAATCGGTTGAATAATGTGGAAACTAGAGGTGAAAAACGGAATTTTGGGGAATTTGGTGGAATTTGGTGGAATTTCAAATTTGAAAATGCAGAATTTTTGGGAAGTGGGAATTTGGGGAATTGCGTGGAAGAATATGAAGAGTTGAAAACTGGAATGGGTTGAATGGGTTGAAAAACGTGGAATTTAGAGGTGAAAAACGGAATTTTGGGGAATTTTTTGGGAATTTGGCGGAATTTTGGGGAAGTGGGAATTTGGGGAATGTTGAGAATCTTTCCCAATGTGATGTGAATGTGCTGAATGACGTGAATTTGAAACTGGAATGACGTGAATGTGAAACGTTGAATGTGCCATTGAGAATGAATGGGGAAAAATTTGTCGGGAATTTGGGAATTTTGCGGAATCGGAGAATTTTCGGAATACCAAAAATGGAAGCGCTCATCTCGGGAATAGTTGGAATGAGTGAAAAGTGGAATGGAGTGAATGGGTTGAATTGTGTGGAAGAAGTAGAAGGACAGAAATCGCGGAGAATAAAATAGAATAATAATAATAATAATAATAATAATAATAAAGTGAATGGAGTAGAATAACATATGTGTGAAGGCCATCGCCTTCACACAACTAGAATTTGCAATTTCTGGAGAAATTGCGTGTGAAGGCGAAAAGCTGAATTTTTTTTTTGGGGAATACTGTGGAATGATTTTGGAATGAGTTGAATTTCTCGAGAAACGTAGAATTTTGAGGTGAAAAACGGAATTTTGGGGAATTTGGTGGAATTTGGTGGAATTTGGTGGAATTTCAAATTTGAAAACGCGGAATTTTTGGGAAGTGGGAATTTGGGGAATAGCGTGGAAGAATATGAAGAGTTGAAAGCTGGAATGGGTTGAATCGGTTGAATAATGTGGAAACTAGAGGTGAAAAACGGAATTTTGGGGAATTTGGTGGAATTTGGTGGAATTTCAAATTTGAAAATGCAGAATTTTTGGGAAGTGGGAATTTGGGGAATTGCGTGGAAGAATATGAAGAGTTGAAAACTGGAATGGGTTGAATGGGTTGAAAAACGTGGAATTTAGAGGTGAAAAACGGAATTTTGGGGAATTTTTTGGGAATTTGGCGGAATTTTGGGGAAGTGGGAATTTGGGGAATGTTGAGAATCTTTCCCAATGTGATGTGAATGTGCTGAATGACGTGAATTTGAAACTGGAATGACGTGAATGTGAAACGTTGAATGTGCCATTGAGAATGAATGGGGAAAAATTTGTCGGGAATTTGGGAATTTTGCGGAATCGGAGAATTTTCGGAATACCAAAAATGGAAGCGCTCATCTCGGGAATAGTTGGAATGAGTGAAAAGTGGAATGGAGTGAATGGGTTGAATTGTGTGGAAGAAGTAGAAGGACAGAAATCGCGGAGAATAAAATAGAATAATAATAATAATAATAATAATAACTAGAATTTGCAATTTCTGGAGAAATTGCGTGTGAAGGCGAAAAGCTGAATTTTTTTTTTGGGGAATACTGTGGAATGATTTTGGAATGAGTTGAATTTCTCGAGAAACGTAGAATTTTGAGGTGAAAAACGGAATTTTGGGGAATTTGGTGGAATTTGGTGGAATTTGGTGGAATTTCAAATTTGAAAACGCGGAATTTTTGGGAAGTGGGAATTTGGGGAATAGCGTGGAAGAATATGAAGAGTTGAAAGCTGGAATGGGTTGAATCGGTTGAATAATGTGGAAACTAGAGGTGAAAAACGGAATTTTGGGGAATTTGGTGGAATTTGGTGGAATTTCAAATTTGAAAATGCAGAATTTTTGGGAAGTGGGAATTTGGGGAATTGCGTGGAAGAATATGAAGAGTTGAAAACTGGAATGGGTTGAATGGGTTGAAAAACGTGGAATTTAGAGGTGAAAAACGGAATTTTGGGGAATTTTTTGGGAATTTGGCGGAATTTTGGGGAAGTGGGAATTTGGGGAATGTTGAGAATCTTTCCCAATGTGATGTGAATGTGCTGAATGACGTGAATTTGAAACTGGAATGACGTGAATGTGAAACGTTGAATGTGCCATTGAGAATGAATGGGGAAAAATTTGTCGGGAATTTGGGAATTTTGCGGAATCGGAGAATTTTCGGAATACCAAAAATGGAAGCGCTCATCTCGGGAATAGTTGGAATGAGTGAAAAGTGGAATGGAGTGAATGGGTTGAATTGTGTGGAAGAAGTAGAAGGACAGAAATCGCGGAGAATAAAATAGAAGAAGAAGAATAATAATAATAACTAGAATTTGCAATTTCTGGAGAAATTGCGTGTGAAGGCGAAAAGCTGAATTTTTTTTTTGGGGAATACTGTGGAATGATTTTGGAATGAGTTGAATTTCTCGAGAAACGTAGAATTTTGAGGTGAAAAACGGAATTTTGGGGAATTTGGTGGAATTTGGTGGAATTTGGTGGAATTTCAAATTTGAAAACGCGGAATTTTTGGGAAGTGGGAATTTGGGGAATAGCGTGGAAGAATATGAAGAGTTGAAAGCTGGAATGGGTTGAATCGGTTGAATAATGTGGAAACTAGAGGTGAAAAACGGAATTTTGGGGAATTTGGTGGAATTTGGTGGAATTTCAAATTTGAAAATGCAGAATTTTTGGGAAGTGGGAATTTGGGGAATTGCGTGGAAGAATATGAAGAGTTGAAAACTGGAATGGGTTGAATGGGTTGAAAAACGTGGAATTTAGAGGTGAAAAACGGAATTTTGGGGAATTTTTTGGGAATTTGGCGGAATTTTGGGGAAGTGGGAATTTGGGGAATGTTGAGAATCTTTCCCAATGTGATGTGAATGTGCTGAATGACGTGAATTTGAAACTGGAATGACGTGAATGTGAAACGTTGAATGTGCCATTGAGAATGAATGGGGAAAAATTTGTCGGGAATTTGGGAATTTTGCGGAATCGGAGAATTTTCGGAATACCAAAAATGGAAGCGCTCATCTCGGGAATAGTTGGAATGAGTGAAAAGTGGAATGGAGTGAATGGGTTGAATTGTGTGGAAGAAGTAGAAGGACAGAAATCGCGGAGAATAAAATAGAAGAAGAAGAATAATAATAATAAAGTGAATGGAGTAGAATAACATATGTGTGAAGGCCTTCGCCTTCACACAATAATAATAAAGTGAATGGAGTAGAATAACATATGTGTGAAGGCCTTCGCCTTCACACAATAAAGTGAATGGAGTAGAATAACATATGTGTGAAGGCCTTCGCCTTCACACAATAATAATAATAATAAAGTGAATGGAGTAGAATAACATATGTGTGAAGGCCATCGCCTTCACACAATAAAGTGAATGGAGTAGAATAACATATGTGTGAAGGCCATCGCCTTCACACAATAATAATAAAGTGAATGGAGTAGAATAACATATGTGTGAAGGCCTTCGCCTTCACACAATAATAATAATAATAATAATAAAGTGAATGGAGTAGAATAACATATGTGTGAAGGCCATCGCCTTCACACAATAATAATAATAATAATAATAAAGTGAATGGAGTAGAATAACATATGTGTGAAGGCCTTCGCCTTCACACAATTAAACATATTATTTTATATTAATTGTGTGATATTATATTATTATTATATTAAACAGCAATCACTATTATATTGTTTTTGTTTTTTTTCTGTTCATCCCTAATACGTTTTGAGTTAATTTTCTAGTTGTCAACATATAATGAACTTATTTGTTCTATAATCACATTCGACGAGTCAAGATGAATTTTGTCAGAAAGCAGTGGCGCTCCGGGTGGTGTTCCAAGCACAAACGGCGTATTGAAGCTGTCGGCCGCTCTTGTTTGACTTGTCTGTCGTCTCCTCACTCACTGCTGTTTCACTCACACCTGCCAAACCGTGTTTTCCTTCTGCGTGTAGGAGCGGCGCAGTGAGGATCCCTGCCACTACACGGAGAGTAACAAAAACCAGGCCGTGCTGACGGACCTGCGCAGAGCCACTCAGTATGAAGTGCAGGTCCGGGCGAGAACCATGGCCGGTTATGGCAGCTTCAGTCCTGCAGCAGTCTTCCGCACCCTGCCCGATGGTAATACAAAAACAAATATATCGTAACCGCAAAAGCACTCGTGTGAACGTAACGACCCTGTTCACCTCCTGCCCGTGTCATTAAAAGACATGCATTATTCATGGAAAAACATCTTGCTATGTTAACAAAAGTACAAAACATTCCAGAGTCTGCGCCAAGATTTACTGGGTTCTGCCGACCGACCCTCTAGAGTTTGCTCTGTGTGTAATCTCACTCACTCACTAAATCCTAAATGTGTTGAAACCGTAACCTCCTCGAGGGAGGTTAAAAGAAAAATTTGGGTTTTTCCTCATTTGGTTTGTTCTCAATGCCGTTTTGTGTAATCTCTCTAAATGGAATGAATGTTGTCCTTGTACCGGGTTATCGTCTCTGCACTGACAATCTTATTGTAGTTCTTTTTCGGGCTTCTCTTCATTTCCTGCTCTTCTCATACTTTTGTTCTCAGTTGATGTGAATCTCCTCCCTTGACTTCTGCATCGCCTTTAATTCTCTGCTCTGTTCTACTCTGCCAGGAATTGACTCTTCCTCTCAGTTCTTGGTGCCCGGCATCCTTATCGCCTTCGGGATGTTGCTGCTCGTCACTTTCATCTTTGTGGCTGCCTATTGCATACGGTAAGAATAACGGGAGTGGGAAAGGGAGGGAGGGGGAGACACTGCAAGAATAACAGGAAATGGAAAAATGGGGAGAATGTCACGTTTTACTGTCTAGCGCCACTTTGTTCTGTTGTTTACACAAAAAATCATTTGTTGTCCTTGCGGAGTCAAGCAGTGCTTTTTGTTTCGCTTGCACAGCTAAAACTTATCCTGTTCATTAGGACGCGTTCCTCGGGCTTCATTGTTTGAGTAAACTGTGCGATGCCATCTCCACTAGAGAAAGTGTGTGTTTATATACGTTTATGTGGGTGAGAGAGGTTGCAATGACGGTAGAGGTAGCAGGCAAGGGGAGACAGGATGCAGGCGTCCCAACCCTGTTTCCACAGGACAGGAGAACAATAGCAGTGACCTTGTGACATACACATAAACACACACACACACACACACACACACACACACGCACAGCAGATCTGCTTCTAAGGGTGGTGCATTAATGCTATTTTAGGCTTATGAGGTGGGTAAGGGACTAGAAATGGAGGACGGCTGAGTTCCAGCAGCAACATGGATGATGCAGTTTATAGTATCCTAATTAATTATATGTAAATGTGTGATGAGAAGGCGCTTGCTTAATTAAGCTTAATTAATTAACCCTTGTGTATATGCAGAAATAGGCCTCTTCTATTTAACTGGTAATAATCGGGTTATAGTGGGGGTTTTTTTTCTGCATATTTTCTCTTTTTTTTCAGCCTGAAAGATTTTGTTATTGTTTCTTCATCTTGTACATCTGATCATTTGCATGAATATGATTTGCCTCGCATTTGACCAATGAAGCATGACAGTGTTTGTCAGGAAAAACAAAACAAAGCTAAATGTGCATCTCCAATAGTATTTTGTCACCGTCTACCTACAGGAGACACAGCCGCATAAAGGATCCGGAAATGAGCGACAAGAACAGTCAGTACTTAGTAGGCCAAGGTAAGTCGTTCGCCACCATTTGCTGAAAAATCCTCCTTTCATCTTGACGACGCTTATCATTGCTCATACTTCTCTAACCTTTGTTTTCTCTTCCTTTCCCACGACTTTGTTTGCTTTACTCCCAAAGGGGTCAAGGTTTATATCGACCCCTTCACCTACGAGGATCCCAATGAGGCCATACGCGAATTTGCCAAGGAAATCGATGTTTCCTTTGTAAAGATTGAAGAAGTTATCGGAGCCGGTAAGCCGACAGTCGTATGCATGTGCTCGACATGGAATAAAATCTTAAACACCTTTTACGGAATCTTTTATTTAGTTGCGGATTATCTTCTTTTGAAATGTCATTTTCTGGAGTATATCTAATTTACTAAGCTAAATGGATTCAGTGACATTTAAAAGCAATTTATATTCTTCTTTTTTATCGGGCTGAATTCAATATTGTGACACAAAGCTATTAACTGATAAACATGTTAGCTGTATTAACAGCTTCTATTCAAAGCAAAGGGCAGCACTAGCTGCAAGCAAGCTTTACATTTACCCGTCCGTCCTCCTAATGACGTAAACTCTTTTGTAAAGCGGCTAAATGTGTTTATGTGGCTATTTGGTGACAGGGGAGTTTGGGGAGGTGTGCCGAGGGCGGCTGAGGGTCCCCGGAAAAAAAGAAAACTACGTCGCGATAAAGACCCTCAAAGGCGGCTACACCGAGAAGCAGCGTCGTGACTTCCTGTCCGAGGCGTCCATCATGGGACAGTTCCAGCACCCCAACATTATACACTTGGAGGGAATCATCACAGCCAGCTGTCCGGTCATGATCCTCACCGAGTTCATGGAGAACGGTGCTCTGGATTCTTTTCTGCGGGTCAGTTTGGTGTCAAAATCGCACTGTGACATCAATCGTGCCTTCCCCAGCTGAAAACCTTTCTCCATCTTCAATGTAGCTCAACGACAGCCAGTTCACGCCCATCCAGCTGGTGGGGATGCTACGCGGCATTGCCTCGGGCATGAAATATCTGGCCGAGATGAGCTATGTCCACCGAGACCTGGCGGCTCGCAACATCCTGATCAACAGCAACCTGGTGTGCAAAGTGTCCGATTTTGGCTTGTCACGTTTCCTGCAGGAGAACTCTTCTGACCCAACCTACACCAGCTCCTTGGTAAGATGCCCAGTCAAATCAATCACTTTGATTCATTACAGTACAAAAAAAAAAAAAAAACAACGGATATCTTTGGGAATTCTCATTTCACTTAAGCCATACTACTTTATATAGTGAATATGAATGCTTGTGATGAAGCATGAAATTTTGACTTGTGCAGGGAGGGAAGATCCCAATCCGCTGGACAGCGCCGGAGGCGATCGCCTTCAGAAAGTTCACATCAGCTTCAGATGTGTGGAGCTACGGTATCGTCATGTGGGAGGTCATGTCCTTCGGAGAGAGGCCCTACTGGGACATGAGCAACCAAGACGTGAGTTTAGGACTAAATCCATGTCAAGATATTATTAACAAAGATGCAGTCACTTACTGGCCAGTCATTTTGGTACAACTAAGAGCGAATTCACTATTTGCAGCCAAAGAAATGGTCAAATCTTGGCTAATGAAGCTGCTCAATACAATATCAACTGTCCATAAACCACTCTATGATCATTGAATTTTTCCCACGCGTCCAGGTAATCAATGCCATCGAGCAAGACTATCGGCTGCCGCCTCCGCCCGACTGCCCCACCCACCTACACCAGCTGATGCTGGACTGCTGGCAGAAGGATCGCTCGGCCCGGCCTCGTTTTGCTGAACTGGTCAGCGCCTTGGACAAACTGATCCGGAACCCTGCGTCGCTGAAAATAGTCGCCCAGGAGGGAGCGGGGTGAGTCCACGCACATGTGCTCGGTTGAATGACGGGTTGGCGGTCAGATGAGGAGAATCGGCGGCGACGAGCATTCGCGTCCTTTTGTGCCGATTCCTCGGCTATGTCAGTCATGTGACAGGCATTCCGCCCCTGCCGTTCATTTTGCGTAGCACCCTCAAGTCCCGCTGTGGCCTGTCAGCAGCTTGATGTGCACGATTCATTTCGTCCACATTCTAGCTGTCTCCCAGTACAGTAGAGGACGCTCCATCCCTGACCAATCCCATTGTTTCTCTCTGTCAATCACGTGGCCCCTCATGACATCTCGACAGGAATGCAGCTGCAGGACAAGTACTATGTAAGCTTCTTCTTGTTGTTTTGCTGACTTCCTTTGTTTCTTCCTTCCTCCCTCAGGCCCTCCTACCCCCTGCTCGGCCAGCGGTCGCCGTCGGCCCTCTCGTCCTGTGCCTCGGTGGGGGAATGGCTGAGGGCCATCAAGATGGAACGCTACGAAGACAGCTTCCTGCAAGCCGGACTCGCTACTGTGGAGCAGCTGGGTCAGATCACAACACAGTGAGTCGTTAATGCAATACACACTTGTGTGTGTGTTTGTTTGTTTGTGTGTGTGTGTGTGTGTGTGTGTGTGTGTGTGTGTGTGTGTGTGTGTGTGTGTGTGTGTGTGTACATACACATGTATATGTACATGCATGGATATGTATCCTCCTGTACGTTTGCGCTCTATTCTGACTGTCTGCTGTATGCACAATTGCTCCTTTTCAACCATGTTGTTCTGATTTATTTATTTATTATTCATTTATTGCTCTTATTTATTCATTGTATGTGCCTTCTTGTTTTTACTTTTTGTATTGTTTACTTGAATGTTTTGTTTGTCCGTGGACCAATATAATATAATATATATATGATATGTAATGTCTTGTCACCGTGGGATAGTAGGAAACGCAATTTCAATCTCTTTGTGTGTCTTGACATGTAAAGAAATTGACAATAAAGCAGACTTTGACTTTGATATATATTGTGTATCTTTTCAGAGACTTGCTGCACATGGGTGTTACTTTGGCCGGCCATCAGAGGAAGATCCTCTCTAGTATCCAGAACATGAACTTCCAGAACAAGAGCACAGCACCAGTGACCTTCTAGCTCGTCTGAACACGGATGTCAAAAAGTTAGCCCAGAGCACTCTGGATTCCTCTCCTGTGACCTACATTGGACCCGAAGCGACACGTTGTCAGATTTTTTTTTATGAATAACCCGGAAAACTGAGAATCAATGCGAGTTGCCTGGAGCTCAATCATCACAGAAGATGCCGACATGTGCAGAAGCAACTCAGTAGGCTGTCCTTATGTGTCGAAGGAACCCGATTTCAAGTGCCAAGCTTAGAGATGAATAAAGAACACGGTGATGAAAAGCAGCTGCTTGTCAAAGGCAGCAAAGAAGTTAAAGGCCAACGAGAAGGTCTCGCTGTTGTGTTCGCGCAAGAACCATTCACTCAAGTCTGCTTCCATCTGGATCACAGCTTTCATATCAGCAACTGAACACTTGAACTGTGTTGGATTTTTTTTTTTTCTTCGTCTATTTGATTTCAAAGTGACCTCTCTTTACTCAGGTGTGACGTGTAAAGCCGGCTTTGCCGTGCTGGCTTCTCATCATTACTCTTCTCATCCTTCTCCGTCTGGCTCTAGCGTGGAGGAGAAGAAGAAAGACAGCACTTGTCGCAACGGCAGGAATTTCAATGTCCGTTATGCTGTGACTATTTCTACAGCATGCTTTGATGGAAACGTGAACGTGGACCAAATCATGACCAGAAACTTCTCTGGCCTCAAATGTCAGTGCTTATGTTCATTATCTTCCAGGGCCATTCGTGTTTTTTTTTGTTTTTTTTAAGTCTGTTTTTGAGAGGTTGAATATTTTTACTTCATTTCAATGTACAGCAACTATATTTTTATTCTATTATTTTTCTTTTCAACGTTGTAAATTCTTTCTGTTTTTGCCTCAAGCTGTACAAAAAGTCTTCTCCAAGACTCCGATTACAAATAATGCACCCAGTGTGCCGAATCCCCTGGTTTCAGAATGGAATGCTAATAACTGCACAGAGCTGCTGTTTGATTAGCACCACCGCCCCCCTCCTTGTCTTACTGACTACAGGCGCTTGCTTGGTAAAAGAAGAGACTGTAATTCCATTTTTTTTTTTTTAATCCCAAGATTTTGTATCTTTTGAAAGAATAAGGCCAGTCTTTTAAGCATTTACGACAATTAGTTTACATAACGTCCCCCAGGAGGCTGACAGCTCTGCAGTGCATGGGGGAATACATGCACTGCCAAACCGTAAAGTCACATTCGAAAAGGCGCAACACTTCTTGCAAAATGGTTTATCCTCTGCGCCATGAAACACAGAATGCTTTTTTTTCAACTGGCATTTTAGATTTTAATTTGCAAACCTTCCCCTTCTTTTTTTTTTCTTTCTTCGATGTACCTGATGGAGTAGATTGTAGCTCACAGGAGCTTAAATATGGCTTTTCTATCATCTGGGATCATTTTCGGTGGCTTTAAGAAGATTGAGGCGCAATTAACTCTCGCTGATTAACAAGAAGACGCCAAAATGAGGTGCAGGAAGTGTGCGGGCGTTTTATGGCGAGGCTTTTGTAATCAATAGAAAGTGGACTCAAGACTCCAATCAGTGTAAATCAAACTGGCGCTTAGTGTGCCATTTTTCTCTAAAGCTCATCTAAATCACGACAAGCCTTCATCCAAAGCACTGGGGATGTGACGCAAGCATGTCAGTAGTTCCTTATGAAGGATCGTGGCAAACGTGGTCTTCATATTGAAGATCTCAATATTCACTTTGAAATAATAGATTTTAAAAGAGATGTTTGATTACTGTTTGATGTGTAGGATAATTTGTATTCAGTATTCATAAATAAAGACACTCATAAATATTCATTGTCTGGTGTGTGTTTATCTCAGTAGATGCAAAAAGCAATTCTAACAACCGAAGCAGCTTTCAAAATCAACCGGTGAGTTTAGGATTCTTTTTTTTTTTAATGCCACAACTAAGTAACAAGAAAAAAAAAAAGCGTAACAATAAACATAGAAGAAGCAGAAATATTGACATCATATGACTCAAAGTCAAAGTCTGATGAAAATGATGAGTCATGCAAGAATGCTTAAAAATGACAAAAACACGGTTTCCATGTTGAATTTCTTTTTCCTGTCCTTCCCTTCTTTTTTATGTTTCATAGTTTGAACAACGTGTTTGGAGAGATTGTGTTGGGCCCTTTCAATGTTCACTGATAACATCAGAGTCCCCCATGTGGCCTTCAAGTGCAAATCCACATCATTAGCCTGTCTTCAGTCTCTTCTGACAGGCCCATGTGACCCCACTGTGACTTCTGTCTTAAACTCTAATCACTACAATAAAGCAGATCCACCTTTTGACCAAAGACATTTCCAGATAGATTTCAACCTCCTTGTTGTAAAGTTCTTTTCATTACTAACAGATGTGAAGTTGCAGCTCCTTGTCTCTCTTGTTCATATCAGAAAAGCGCTAACGGGGTGTTTTTCTACCTTTTTTTTGTCTCTCTCATCTTTCCCGCCGCTCCACTTTCATGAATAAATGAGCAACTCTGAGGCTGACTCCCGGCTTGTATTTCTCCAGAGAGCATTTGCCCCAAAGGCTGTGAGCTTGTCCTCTCCTATGTTTCCCTTCCTGGTCCTCAGCCCTTTTTAATCAGGAGGAGATGAGCTTTTCTTCTCTTCCGCCTCAGGCTCAGATGGGCTCACAGCAAAAGAAGAGGCTTAAACTTTGGCTCTCTGCTTCTTACCATAGCCAGGCTAACCTGCCGAGACTTTTTAGAACTTTGCTTGATGAATGCACTTTGATGATCTTTTTCCTGACTCATTGCTCTACTTGTGATACGCTTGTGTGGCCCAAAAGCGTCCTGGCAGTGTCGGTAAATAAAAGACATATCTTTTTGTTGAATCAAAAGACAGCCCTGCATTCATCTCTGGTTTCTACGTCTGTCGGTACTCGGAGTGACCCTTGACCTCAGCATATAGCGCAAATCCAGCTGCAGCTTTGTCTCGCAGTCTGAATGGCTATTCATTAGCGAGCTGGCCGAGCAGCTTTTTGCATTTGCCGGATTGTGTCATTCCACTCGCATTCCTGTGTGCATTCAAGTGTGGGTCCGTGTGTGTGCGTGCGTGCGTGCATGCGTGCGTGGAGGGGAACAGGTACGTGTGTATGCATAAGAGGGGAGCAGCATGTGATCCTGTATGGAAAGAAAATAGCTCCATTACAGTTACCTTTAGTTCATACATGGTTTTCTATCAAAAATAAAAAAAATAAAAAAAGGTAAGCGCATGGCACTTATCCAACTGCTGAGTTGGCTTATCGTTTTATTTATTGCATCAACTTTGTGTTTGGAAAGATGATGTGACATCAGTTGTGTACGTCAGCAACTCAGTGACTTTCTGACAGTCTAATTGTCATACAAGTGGGAAAAAGATCATTATTGGGAGTAGTGAAAAGTAAAACTAACACAGCGGTTAGAAATCTTGACACTTTGTCTGAGTTGAATTTCACACTTGGCTGTTCAACTCTAGGGAGGCTCCAATGTATTTACGTTTGACTCCCTTTATAATCAGACTTGACTGAACTAAACTGGCTTCTCCTCCTTCTTTTTCGTCCTTGGAAGCAGAAAGAAGGGCATTTAGATTTCAAACTAAATCAAATGCAAACTTTAGCTGCCAGATCTCCTCGGCGCCAGATTTACTTTGGCAGACAGTTTTGAGCCAAACGTCTTGATGTTTGTGGGTCAAGCAACCAATGGAGATGACGCTTTACTTTAGATCACCTCTATTAAACCTATGGCTCCCGGGCCACATCTGGTCCAGCCTGTCATTTTATGTGGCCCGCCAAATCTTGCCACATTATTTCCTTGACTTCCATTTTAAAACTAATAATAAGCAACTTCAGGGGCAATTATGTAATATGATACTGTGATCATTAGGGTTCCCACATAGAACATATAAAGGAGGGAACAAGAAAGGTAACCTTGTCGGTAGGAAACACAGAGCAGAACAGCTTCTGGCTGGCAGACATTATGGCAGTGTTAAAGAAATGCATGTGCGTGTGCATGTGCGTGTGTGTGTTACATTTCCAACAATTATACAAGCTCCCTGAGGGCGACCATCACTACGATGTGACCCGTGTTGAAAACAAGTTTGATAAAGCACTTGCTCAAGAATCCACCCTCAAGTCATCTTTTGGGTTATCATGTCACTCCCTGCTGCTCGCCGTCCTGTCTGTTGTTTTTTGAGGAGCCGGGCCGCTGTTGCCTCGCCTGCTCAAACAGAGCGGCTAAGACTGTCATTACATTCTCAGGCTGCAGGGAAGCCAATGCAGAATTAACGTTGGACTTTCCATCACCCTGCGCATCTGCAGACGAAAGACCACACCCCCCCCCTACTGTCTCCTCAACGTTATGATTAGCGCCACTCGCAATTCATTTCTCAGGGAGATTACTTCCGAGCTGCTGCCTTCAGAATGTTTTGTTTGTGCAAATTGTAATGTTTGACTTCCAAATTAAAAATGTGCAGTTGGGTACGCAGCCTAGTGCTCCTTCCTTGATTTTGTTTTTATTATCCATGAATTCAAACCAAAGAAGTAAGGTATTCTATAGGCAAGCACAGAGTAAGGAGCCATATTTGGTAACAATCTTTAGTCAAACTGAACTGCAATAGGAACCGTGTGACTTCTTCTAGTGTAAAATACTTTTGTTTGCTCAATACGCAATTCATGGCAAATGGGAGCAAACACAATATTTTGGTTGGATTATTCAACGATTAAATCGGTTTCCCCTCACATGGTAGCACTCCAAAAACGACCATCATTCAGCCGACTTCAAAGAGCAGCTCATATTTTCACTGGAGGTGTCGCAGGGTTGAAGAATGTGAACATGAACACTAACACCTTCACAACAAGCGTCTGGGCCTCCCCGGCGGGCTCCCCCGTGGCGCCTTTTTTTGTTTAGCGCCAAGATGGCTTCTTGCGAGGAAATGAAAGAAGTGTGAGCCTCCCCAATCGCTCTCAGCTTGAATCGTCAGCCTGGATCGGGAAACTCGATCCACGTGCCAAGCGAAGGAGAGCGGGGTGACGATCGGATTCCTCCATTTGTGTGAGGTCGTCTTTGTGCGTGAAATCGTGTGAGCGTGTCCGGCAGCATGTTCAACATGTTTCTGATCGCCGTGATGGATTTCCTTCTTGAACTCTGACGGCCTAAAGTTAGATTGATGGCTTTACGCTCTTAACCTTCGCCTGCACGTGCGAGCTCACCCTCTCACCTCGCCATCCCTTAAAGATAAATCTTAGCTAAAAGCTGCGCCCCCTGAACGTTCCCACTGAGCATCATCATGGTTGAGTTTGCACAACCCCCAGTAGAGCGCACTTGAAATTACTCTTAAAAGACCACTTTTAATCCGCAACGACCACAAAAACAAGCCAAAGTTGCCACACTAGACGTTTCTTTCATTTCACGTCTGCCTTTAGGGTGCATAATAAATGCGGCCCCCCCCACTTGGACCTCCGTCGCCCTCATGCCGTGTCAGCCACTTTTGGATGAATGACGGCCTATCATAACTGTTGAATTATTCTGTAAAAACACGGCCACTCACGTCTATTACTGACCGCGTGCGTTTGCCACATAATGTGTCAATCTGCGGGGCAGTCAGAGGCGAGACCAAGTGTGTGTGTGTGTGTGTGTGTGTGTGTGTGTGTGTGTGTGTGTGTGTGTGTGTGTGTGTGTGTGTGTGTGTGTGTGTGTGTGTGTGTGTGTGTGTGTGTGTGTGTGTGGGACCCCATTTAAAGTCCACAGCACATGGTTGTAATTTGAGTAACATCTGGATGCAATATGAGACAAAGGGGGCAGGGGGCAGCACTGCATGTTTGTAGAAAGTGAAAGTGTAATCTGGAAAAAGTAATCAAATTACAGGTAGTTAAAGTAATCTGATAGGGAAATTTAATCTGCTGCAATAATCTGATAACAACCGCACAGAAGTAACCATTGAGGAAAGTGTCGTCATTAATGACAGCAATTTGATTAGGTCGTGGAGTCTGATTACGAGGAATTTGCTTGCTAGGAATGAAAGTGGAAAAGACACTTTCAACACTTTTCTACTAATTCAGGAGTGCTGGTCAAGTATGGGCTGTAAGTGTGGCTCAAGGTGGACCACCACCTTGTTGCCTCAAACTATAAGTACTTGTGAGACAGGGAGATATACACATACTCCATATTTGCAAAGAGGATATTTCCGACTCTCAGTATACATCACTTATTTTCCAGGTAAGAGGCCTTAATTTTTATTTTATTTTTTTTACTCCTCAAATTGGAACTCTGTTCAACATTGGACTGGAAGCACACGTCATATACACCATTGGAACCAACATTGCCATCTAGAGGAGTCAAATATAAAACTGGTAAATGGCAAATTTGAAGATTTTTTTTTTATTATTATTCAAGCATAAATCTTTAACAAGCAGAACTTTTTGTGTTATTGTTTATTTACAATAGGATTGCCATTTGAGTTAACTTATTAAAAAATTACATCGAATATTTCTGGCAATTGTTCATGACATTTTGCCAATATTTCATTATTTCATGTCCAGGAGTGCTTTCATGGATCATGTTCAGCAACATTCACAAACGCTGCGCTACATTGGCTCCCTCTAGCGGCAAAATAATAATGTGACACACCATTGTAGCCCAATGCTATATTCTCCATTAGCAATACATAGCGCTTACAGAACAACAGTTTACCATGGTCCAAAAATAAAATCGATATAATTCAAAATAGAAGATATAAAATCTCTATAAAATATTCTCATGTATGTTCATGCTCTCATGTGTTTCCCCCTCTATGATATACTCACCGAAAGCCTCCAATTTAATGTTCCATTCACTATTTGTATTTTTGCAGCTTCAACTATGGTGCAAAATTTTTGTTTACCATATCAAGAAGAGATTTAGAGCTGCATTGGCTAGGAAATATTCTTCCTATTTTCTATTTCAGTTTTTACAATGGCCCTTTGAGTGCCATACAAAATTTATGAAAAAAATAGGACACAATATATCATGAGCTTTTGTGGGTCTAATGTTTTGGTGTTTATAGCATTCAACAGTCCCGCTGAGGCTTTATCAGATGCAAAATGGAGCAGATCAAATGCTCTTGTGGGTCGTAGGTTCTCCACCCCTCCTTTGAATTATTAAAGACTTTTGGATTTCCTCTCAAAGCATACATCGGCAATGATGTTTTGAAATTACATTACTCATATACAAACATGATGAGTGTGTGTGTTGCTATACAAGCAGGCAGTGTGAGTTTAAGTCAGCTAAAAAGCCCATTTATCATTTCTATAGGTTTACGGCTGTAGGGACGTTACAAAATATTTAACTGCATAGTGGGTGCAAGGTGGAAGAAAAATAGTTTTGTATATCCTTTTTTTAATATAGCCTGTCTTACATTTTGTTAAAGTTATGCAATGAATGACTAAAGACAAACTGCTCCAAGTCAGAGCTCCAAGCATTGTTACACAACCCCAAGTCCAGACGTCACGTAATGTATATTTGAGCACTGTGGCATTCACTTCATCCACACATCATACTAATCCCACCACATTTAACCAGGATGACGCCATGACAGAGATCAAGAATGACCCCCTACCGCCACCTCGATCCCCCCCAGAGGCTTGAACGGCCGCAGCCAATCGCAAGAGTACTTACGGGGGCTTAATCCCCGATGACCTGTGCTTTCAAAAGTCACTGCTGCAAAGAGGCGGATGCAGATGTGGCTCAGGCGCAAGTGTGACGTTGAGGGAACACGCACCCTCCCGTGATAAGACAGGCGCCTAAATGGATCTTCCATTGTCATTGAGCGTGACTTTTCTAAACTCAAGTCCTTGGTTCATTCACTTAATGCCCATAGAAGGTCATAAACTTGTATTTAATAGATGAGCTTATGATAGATAAGTGCACACTAGAAATGTCTGAGAGAAAAGCAGTGGCATTTGGCGCCATGGCCTTTAGTGGGGATTTAGCCAACTTAATACCACTGCTATCATGTCGCAATTATAGAAAAGCATCAAGACGATACAAAAATGTGCGACGTGCGCGTTCATCATCCGAAGCAGTTTGCAATCAATATTTATCTGATAGCCATGAAAATCATACTCAGCAGAGATGCAAATTACTATCATGTGATTTTCCCTTTAAAGGACCAAAAATCTTCAGATTCGGATTTTTGTTCATCTGCACTGTGACGCGAGTCTCGTTTATCCTGCAGCTTTTCTCAGCAATCACATCGTCAATAAATGCAGATATAATACAATTTCATTGTATATCACAAGATGGTATATGAGTCTATGATGGATGTACTATGGAATATATCTTTTATGCACTTAAATTGGGAACGGCACTGGTCCTGCACCTTTTTCAGCGACTTTAACGAGGCAGTCTTTTTATGAGGTCTCCGTTTGAAAAAAAAGCTTGCAATGAGTTGGGCGACCTCATAGATGGCCATTGTAGAGTTTTCTTTGACGAAATATTCCCCTCTCCCTACCTGTCTAAAATTTTCTGCACTCACTTTCTAACTTTGGCTTCTTTGGTTCTGCCATGATTAGCACCTTGAGGACGGTAAATCTTCATCTACTTTTGTCCTTTTTGGTGAAGAAACTGCCTTGATCAACTGTAGTTGAACAACAGCTTCCCCTGGTGTTGAAATTAAAAAGTGTAAAACATGCGGGCAAAAGTTGAAGTGGGCGCCATACTCTATTCTATTCATAATATTTTTTGCGGGCCAACTAAAACTGGCCAAAATTGGCCCGCGGGCCAAAGTTTCTACAGTGGGGGATCTTTTATGATACTTTGCTGTCCTTTATTAAGTACATGATGTTGATGACATGCATATCATCTGTCCTACTTTCATCAAATTGTCTCCTAAGGTGAAGGTCAAAATGTTGAGCTGCATCAGCCCGGCCTCTTCCAGATTACATGACGGCCTGCAAGAGTAGCGTTACTTCATCTGCTTGGTAATCTGAACAAATGTAAGCTGGTGGAGCTTGAGCACAAATCCCCTCAGTGTCCCTCCTTTGGGAGATCAAGAGAGAAAGATGCGGATTGCTTTTATTCTGATCCATTTTTTATTCAAAGAAGGACCTCGAATCAGCGCGAACGAGCCATTGTCTGCTGCTGACAGGTGTGTTCTTTGTTTTATTTTAGTCACAGACGCTGCCAAGGAGCAATCTACCGCTTTTTGATGTTTAGCAGGGCCTGTAACTGCTCCTTTTCAGACATTTGATGCCCGACATCCTCCAATCTTCACAAATCTTCAAGATAGCACCGCCTTGTTGTTTTGATCCAAACTCACAAGCTGCTTTTGCCTAAAGTAGCTGACACAAGTGAGCTCAAGACTGATTTGTTCCAGCATCTGTATTCAAGATAACAATGTTCGCCAGCCGTGGGGGCACAGGAGGTGGCAAAGGAGGAAAGTACTCTGTGGAGGACCTCTATGGCATTAGCAAGAAGCCCAAAGCGTCTTCCTCCTCGGGAAGTATCGCGGCCAAAGCCGGCGGATCCCGTAGCAGCAAGACCAGCTCGGAGCAGAAAACCGAATCCCAGGCCCTGGCATCTCAGATCCTGGAGGCGGCGCACAGGCTGGTGGAGCGACGGCGACTGGAGCTCTTCCTGAGAGAATGCGGCCTCTCGCTGGCCAACTACGAGGCGGAGCGCTCGGCCATGTCGTACAGGTGACGACAAAACACGTTACTTTTACAATTCAAAGAAGATAATACGTATGTAAGACAGTATATACAGTACATTTACATTGAAAGCCGTAGCAACGGAGGACTCCGCCATTGCCGTTGATTTGACTTTTTGCGTGTGTACCTAATGAAATGGATGAGCTTTGAACGTACATAATTAGTACTTCACTGATTTAAATTCTGGAAACCTACGGATGTCGATCAATGTCATCGCAACCGTTTTTCTACTTTATATGATTAATGCATAGATGTTGCATACATAATTAAATAGTGATGGAGTTGAAGGTTGAAGACATCAGACTCGGCGCTAACCCAGAAAGAACTGTCACACACGTTTGATGAAATCTCAAAGCTAAATGAAAGCGTCTTGACGTTTTTGAGGATGGCTTGTGATGGAGCCTGCACCCGCTAAGACAAACCAAACCCAGATATGGTCTCAAGCTTGACAGGGTGGTATCAGCAGGGGTGGGAGTGGGCTTGGTATTTTGGTTGAGTCATACTGAGGGTCTTACATCTCCACTTTAAAAGTGTTCAGTGAAGCTATTCTGGGATATGTTTTTTTTTTTTTATTTCATTTTACAAAAATAATTCTGACAATGTGATGAAGAGACCTTTACAATCTTTTTAATCAGAGATGGTCGCTAGGTGGCAGCATCATCTTGGCCCCTCCCTGCTTTACAGATTTGCACTTGCATCGCTTGAAAATTAACGCGATGTAAAATAACTGAGAATATTGACATATTTACCTGTGACATAAAAGAGAGACATTATCTCTAGCAGGGACTTGCTCGACTATAAATTTGGAAACACACAACCCAACTTTTCCCCTTTTCAAAGGTAGCTTTATTGGGAATAGATGAACTCATGGTTCAATTTCATGGTTTTTTATTCATCTTTGTTTATAATGTGTGATGATGCACATATGACGTGTGTTCCTGTATTTTCTCCTACTATTTAATTGACAGTGCATTTTCTTGCAAGACAACACAGAGCAGTTTTCATGAGTGGAAAATTACCAGTTTAACAAAAGTTCCACTCTGCTGCCATATGCAATCTGCTGTGGGACTGCAGAAGGCTCCAAAGCGAGCTTCCATTTGACATATAAGCAAACTGGCAGAAAATGATGAATGTGTGCAATTTTATTTGCAACCAGGGATTCTTGTTGTTGTGTGCAGAATTGTGAACACATACCATCTACGTGACTCATCATTTTGAATGTGCTGTGATGATGTAGCATATGGGCATCTTGCCTCACACTCAGAGATGATGGTTAAGACGTTGCAGTAGAATTGTGATGGCTGCTCATTCAGATAAATGGGTGTGGTGGATAAGATGCAGAGCTGCAGACATGCCTTTAGAGCTTTACGTGTGATGTGTACAAATTATTAAGTGGTTGTAATTTATTTCCAATTCACCCACAAGGCAACATTGCATAAGCAGCACACATGATGTGAGGAAATTTGTTCACCCGTGTGATGAATGGGAGAGTTGTGTGTGAGAGAGCGAGGATGAGGAGCGACGGGGGGAGAGAGAGAGGGAGAGGTTGCGCCGTGTGTCATGAACATTTTGAGGAGCTTCTGGAAAAAGCAAGAAAGGGGGGGGGGGGGCGGGAAATCTTTTCCAAAATAATGATGAAGGGAAGACGATCACGGTGAGCCTTTGCAGTTGATTTGCGGCTCAACAATGCTCAGTGCGTTTTGCTGCGTTCCATTCTGTGCGAGGCGTTGAAGCGGGAGAGTCGCGCACGGCTTGCACAGCTGCTGCCGGCATGTTCGCCGCTGCGCACACTGAAGAAGGTAATTCCAACAAAATACATTTGTGGGATCTGTAGCTTCCGTCTGTCGTCTCCTTTTTATCCCCCCCCCCCCCCTTCCATCAAACTGACGGTGCGCGGAGATGCTGCACGCATGACGATGATGCACTGAATTTTTGATGTTAAGTCCGTGTTTTGCCACCTTGCGACAAAAAAAGAATACGGGAGGAAAATGCTCTGTTTCGACGTCAAGTGTCAGGATGTGTGTGTCATTATTGCGGCACGCCGGCGAGCTCTCCGGCTCAAGGCGAGAACAACTCACTTCAGCTGAAGAGGAGACATAAGCCTTAGGAGCCTGTGTGTTCATATGTGTGAGCCCCTCTACTGAGGTCTCCCAAAAGACCCCCCCTAAAGCTGCAAGCAAGCTTTCCGTTTTTTGTTTTTTTTCTCCAAACGTGGACTGCAGTCCTGATGCATCTTGTGAAAAGTCAGAGAGCCTTCTGCCAGGTTTGCATCAGCAGACAGGAGACAGAGCAGACAACGGCTCTGCATGTGTCATGTTAGAGGCTGGACACTTGTCTGCACCCCCTCCCCCTGGAACTCTCAGAGAAAATCTTTAACCTGGGCTCACCGGTGAGAGACCCTCTCAGGTGGAGCAGCAACGACCGAGCTCTACTAATTCAATTGGACATTTGTCGAGTGAAAGGTTCGACTCCCAAAGTCATCCCCCGGAAACCAGGGTCAGGATGCAGGTGTCCTTCGCCTGCACCGAGCACAACCTCAAGAGTCGCAGCGAGGACCGACTTTGTGGCCTTCGCACCGCTCCGCCCCCGGGAGGCAGCAGCGGAGGAGTAGGAGGAGGTGGCGGCGGAGGAGGTGGCGGCGGCGGTGGAGGTGGTAGTGGCGGAGGAGCAGGTGGAGGAGGTGGTGGAGGAGGAGGGAGTGGACAAGAACGCAATGGCAACTACACCTCCCAAGGGTCGGTCAAGACCAGGGAGGGCCCGGGGTCACGCCAGACGCCTCAGGGCCACGCGCATATGAAGGAGGCCATTGGGCGCCACACTAGTATGAAGTACAGGTGAGTGTGCCACAGGTGGCCCTTGGCAACCCACAAATGCATTTGAATATTTTTTTTTCATCTTTAAGCAAGAGCTATGCTAGAAGGTGACATTGAGGTTGCCAACAAACATTGTGGAACATACTGTGCCGGTTGTCTATATGTGCATTTACCTCAGCCTCCTCCGCATTTGTGTTCTACAGTATGTGTGAAAAAAGGGAAAGACAAAAAAAAAAAAACTCTAAACCCTGCTGGACATGAGGATGTTTATTTAATCCACAAGCAAGCAGTTCCCCCCCCCCCCCCCCCCTCCTTGCAGATTAATGTTACTGTCAGCCTGAAAGAAATTGTTTTTCACAAATGACCCATGCTTATTTTGCAGGCTTTAAAAAGCTTTTTGTGTGGCAGGAGAAATAAAAAAAACAAAAAAAACATTGCAGCACACAACATCAGGTCTGAGTCATGATGTATGAAAACAGAGTAACATCATCTTCTTTCTAGATTTGAGCTTGTTGAGCTTTAGTTACAGAATACGTTTGGACAAAAGTAATCCCATTTTTACGCACAGATTCATCTGGTCACTGTAGAATCCAATAAGTAGCAAAGTTCTCATGATCCTTCCGAAACAAGTTGATTGAATCACTTCCATCCTTTCATCATTTCATTTTATTTATTTACGAGGTTTCAAAAGGGGCACGCAATGAAACCATCATTCACATTTCTTGGATTGCCACTCTTGCCACTCTGCCATTCCCAACAAAGTGTCACTAATCGCCAGTGCAGTCGTCGACCCCGTATACAGCCACCTCCAGTTGCCCATGGCAACCCCCCCCCCCCCCCCCCCCGCATAGCCTTTAGTTTCTCACCAACAGCGCAAGCGTTGCTACCGCTGCTGCTTATCAGGCCTACGCCGGCCGCAGTCCGTGCTGTGCATTTTTCAAATCAAAGCTCAGCTCCTGTCGCCTTTTGTGCTGCTGACTTTGCGTGGCAGAAGTGAGAACTCAGTAATACAGATGTGACACGAGTCGCACTTTGCAGATGGCACCTGTCGTTCCTGCTGTTTATTCATGTTGGCTCATCCCAACGGGCCGCCTCATTAACCTGAGGAGCACTCAGTAATACTGCATCATTCCCCGTTGGAATTCATTTAAATTTGTTGATTTATCATGTCTAGGTAGATTTTGACGACATGATCACCGTGAATAAAAAACATCACGCTTTGAAAATCTCTTAAAAAGCTGCTTAATTGGATTATAAAGGTGAATTACCAAAAGATTTATTGCACAGTCGGTCAGCGTGAGCCCAAAAGATACTAAACCAGTTCATTCCGAAATCTCACAGTTGATCTTTATACCTGTAAAAGCTAAAATTAGCTACAAATCAAATAGCCCGTCACTAACATCCCATTATGACCTTGGACAATATGACTTAAAATAGCCCTCGCTCTCTCTCACACGAGCAGAATACAAAGTCAGTGATGTATATGCACATGTAATATGAATGAATTATTGTTGTGGTGGAGAAATGAATGGTTGCGACGTGACTGGGTCAGTCCACTCTAGCACAAAATGTGCAGGAAACGCTCAGAGAGAGCGAAAGAGCATCGGTGGCCGGCGCTGTGGTGTGAATGCAGCGGAGCGCCACCTAGCAGACCAACTGGGTGTTTCCACGGGAACCAGCCCCATATTTGTTGGCTTCCCCAGTTACAATAAGACATGAAAAGTCCACTGAGCTGCAGGAACTTTTTTGGGCAACAGTGGCGGCGTTTTAATGCCCCAAATGCTCCATTGTGTATTCTACTTTTGTTGCCAAATTGAATAACAGAAAGGTTCCTATGAGTTTTTCCACACATTTGGACTTTGATCAACTTTGCTCCATAGTTCATGTGAGAGCTCCAACGCAAGTCAACATGAACATGTTTTCCTGAACTTCGGCGTGATCTCGAGCACTCGGAACGCTGGCTGTGCTTAGACAGAGCAGTGCATTAGCAGCAATTAGCATTGTGATGTGAGTGCTCGCTGCTCTCTCGGAGTGCACTTCAACTGTGCATTTTTAAAGGCCTCAAATCTCAGCAGCACATGAACGAATCATCCAATCTCGACAGCCTTGTCAAAGTTTTTGAGCATACACTAAACCTCCCATATTTGATGCCCTGACAAAATGAATGACCTTCATTTTGCTCTTTCAAACTGCTTCAGTTTGTTAATATGACCTCAGCCTAAATTGTATTGGCACATACAGTGGTGCCTTGAAATCGGAAATGTAATATTGTAGTTATATATTATCATGGCTCTAGAGAAAAAGGTGTCGAAGACAAATTGTGCATCAAATTCGTGTGTCATCACTAGAATTGCAAATTGTCTTCACTTTTAATAATTTATTTTATTTTTTTCAATATTTGGCCAGTTTTTACTCGTCTGATTTGAAAACGAGTTATTTGTCAGTTTGTTTTGTAGCTTTCACTGTATATAATATGAGGTGCTCATACATTTATTTGGGTTGACAGTCATAATGGTCCTCCGAAAAAAGAAGCTTTGACTACAATGCGGCCCGCGAAAAAAATGAGTTTGACACCCTTGCTCTAGAGTTTGCATTGTTCGTACTGTGACTGTCAATATGTTCATCAATACGTGCCCAGCGATTGGCTGTTCGCCCAAAATCAGTTGGCTCCAGCTCACTTTTGCCCCTAATGAGGACAAACGAGTATAGAAAATGCATGGATAGAATATTTGCGTCCTTTTTTTTTTCAGCTTGTTATTGTGACAGTGAGTAGCCCAGCTCAAATGCTTTCCATCACACAAAAATGCATCATCTGACATCCTAATGGGCCCAAACATGTGGACAACTGCATTCAATCATGTTAAATTCCTTGAGCCGTCCAAGTCTATGAGGTATAGTATTCATGAGGTAGCCAGCCAGGGAAAGTGAGCCGTCATTCAAATATTCCGCTTCATCGCTCATTGTCCAGACATACAGTCGAGTTAGTTGGCAGGTGGCGCTGACCTTCTCATATAGCATTATAATAAGATAACTCTGGACCAAAATACAGATTACCGCTAAATGCACTGAAACGACTCCTCAACTGATTCCGACTTTATCAAGCATATATCTTCAGCCCAAAAAGATCCGTCACAATTATACGGCACCAGAAATGATATTCAAACATATATAATGTAACAAATTCACATTAGAGGGTCTTCAAACAACTTTGAAAGCCATTATTATGTTTCTGCCATAGAAATATGTGTGCCTTTGTCCATGACTGTCTCCTGGGACCTTTCCAACCATCGTAAAATGGTTCACTACTTTAATATCAACTGGAGCTGCTCCACTTCATTACGTGCATTTTAATAGGTGGGACATGACCACCAATAAAGCTGAATGGGGGAGGGAGGGGGGGGAGAGAGAGAGAGAGAGAGAGAGAGAGAGAGAGAGAGAGAGAGAGAGAGAGAGAGAGAGAAAAAGAGAAAAAAAGAGAAAAAGAGAAAGAAAAAGAGAAAAAGAGAAAAAGAGAGAGAAAGAAAGAGAGAGAGAGAGAGAGAAAGAGAGAGAGAAAGAGAGAGAGAAAGAGAAAGAGAGAGAAAGAGAGAGAAAGAGAGAAAGAGAGAAAAAGAGAAAAAGAGAGAGAGAAAAAGAGAGAAAAAGAGAGAGAGAGAGATTTTTTTTCCATTCAATCTCTCAGTTTCTCTAATTAGGACAGACCTACTTTCTTAACTGTTTTAATATACTGTACCCCGAACTAAAGATATTCCGCAAAGATTTTTTTAAAAATATATTAGCACGCTCCATTAATAATAGCCGATGTGAGAAGTGGAGGATTGACAAGAACTACTTCTGTTACACGCAACAGTTTGGGTGAGAAAAACTGTGCAGCTTGGACCAGGGTTTATGAGAGGAACCAAAGACAGACTCTGCCAACTGACATGACTTAACAAAACGATAACATGACTGACTAACCGAAAACAGACTTGAAAACGACACGACACGACAACAAGACAACACTAGTTGTACTGAGTTCATTCTGTTTCCTTTTTTCAATCACTTTTTGGTTCTTTTATCACAAACAGGGTATTTTGGTTACATTACCTGACATGTTTCGGCATGAACTTCCGCCTTCATCAGAGTGTCCTAAAAAATAATAATAATAATGGTGGCCATTTCTATCTACCTGCCAAAAATACTTTCGTACTCTCTGATGAAGGCGGAAGTTCATGCCGAAACATGTCAGGTAATGTAACCAAAATACCCTGTTTGTGATAAAAGAACCAAAAAGTGAACAAGACAACAAGACAACACGACAACACGACGACAGCAACCGCAACAAAAAGACAATGATCCGACAGGACATAGGGGCAGACAGGACTTATATACATGACAGGTAACAAGAGGGAGGTGAGAATAATCAAACTAATCAGGGGCACACAGGAGGGGAGGGGCGAGCACACAGACCGAAACCATGACAACAGACACACGGTGGAACGGCTGGGTACGAGACGTGACAATAACCACATTAAATAAATGGAATTTCAGCAAGATATTTTGCTCTAAGTGCAAATCCAATCGACAACTTTGCCAGAGCGTTTGAGGGAACCCTGCTTCGGCTAAACAGTTTATGCAAGTGCATCTATCTTAAGTGACGTTGCGGAAACTTCTGTATCGGGAAAAATTAGTTCTGCCTCTAACCGCGCTGCATTATTTATAGGAGCCAAGAATAAAACACACACAAATAGAAACTGCAACTGCGAGGCAGTTACAGATTGCATTCTCACGGTAACACGAAAGTTTGTCGTCGACCGATCGACTGGTTACAGTTCGGTCTGAAAAGCGTTTAAATAAATACAGGCTCCCTCTTCCGTTATGGTGGAACAACACATGTAGAGAGATGTTCCAGTATTTTTGAATAGCACTGACTTGCATATAATCTTTATCCTCCTTGACTACTGCAGCTTACTGAGAAATTCTGACCCGATCCATGATTAGAAAGAATCTCAAAATATATTCTGTCGTGACGTCTTAAAGTCACTAGTTCAAATGAAGCCATCAAAATCTTGGAAACATATTTCAGATTTATATAATTGGAACAGCCGGTTCGGTGCCGCACTGGTTAGCACGTCCGCCTCACAGTTAGGAGGGTGCGGGTTTGATTTCACCTCCGGCCCTCCCTGTGTGGAGTTGCATGTTCGTGTCCACGTGGGTTTCCTCCGGGCACTCCGGTTTCCTCCCACATCCCAAAAACATGCTTGGTAGGCCGATTGAAGACTCTAAATTATCCCTATCCATGAGTGTGAGTGCGGATAGTTGTTTGTCTATGTGTGCCCTGCGATTGGCTGGCAACCGGTTCAGGGTGTCCCCCGCCAACTGTCCGATGACCGCTGGAATAGACTCCAGCACGCCCGCGACCCCCGTGGGGACAAAGCGGTACAGAAAATGGATGGATAATTGGAAGAATATTATAGTTGAAAATATCATATCTTAGAAATATGCTTTTTTTTTGCCAACAGTACAGTATGTGTCCAGACTTTAAAGACACCCTGCAGATTCCTTTCTAACCCAGTAGCCATGGGGCATCATTAAAACCAGTCCACCATCTTGCCACCAATTTGCTTAGGAAAAATGCACACACACACACTCACATTGACGTGAGTGTTATTAATATCTAAGGTGTGCTTCCCTGCGGAGAGGAGCCCGCTCAGCATGCTTTCTGAAGACAACTGCATGGAGCAAAGTATCCATCATGCGCTTGCGACCATCTGCATGTATTGTTTCGCTGCCACCGCGGGAGCGGGCTAACCGGAGGTGTCAGCACAGGTTAAAATGCTGACTACACCATGACAGAGCACCTGTGCGCTTTCCTGCTCTCCACCATCAATAATGTATCACAACATCCCGTCCAATCATCTCGTCTGTGCTTTTTGGTGATTTATTGTGTGGCAGAAATGATAACACAGAAGAAACCATGCAGTGCTTTTTTGTGAAAGCCAAAGCAGCATCTGCGTGAACTGCTCATGAGTGCATTCATGTGGAGCCATGCAGATGTGCGCTTGTGTTTCAGCTTCATCTTCATCAAGCGTGAACGGGCCGCTTTCGTGATAGCGCAGCACGTTATGAATGTGTTTTTTTTTTTTTTTTGCATTTCTCATGAAACGACATGTCGGTAGACTTTCATCTTAGATCGTGTGTGCGTGTGTGTCAGAGGAAAGTGAGGGGCGGGTTGTCAGCGAAAGCCAGGAGTGAGTATGTGCTTCTTTCCGCACTCACTGATAGTAAATAAGCAGACTGCAGCACTGCAGAGAGCTGTGGAGTTGGGCTCAGTGCGGGAGGGTGCAGATAGAAGAGAAATACTGACTCCATTGACTTTTATTTTTTTCAACACTATCTACTGTATATGTGGCATATAATGCCAGGATGTTGAATCCATCTATCTTTCACACTCATTAACAAACAGTTTAGATGTCATCAAAGAAAGGCTCAGAGGAAGTCCCGTGTGCCTCGTCTACGATATTGCCAGTCTCAAAGGAGTCACGCTGTCATTGGTGGGAATCCGTGTCGGAGAGTCGGCCTCGCGTCCCAGCGATCGACTTTATTCGAGCCCACTTGCCTTTTCTTGCATCCTCCTCCCTGCAGCTAAGCAATCCTGACCCTGCCGGAGAGTTCTATTTTCACAGAGTCTAAACAATAAGCATTTCACACCCACACTCCACGTACACACCGGTGCGTGTATTCACACTCGCACATACACCCACACAACGGGACACAAACGCTTACATGTACAGAAATCTAAAAATAGCTCAGGGGTCAGGCATTAAAAATAGAGCAGAGAAAATAAAAGCAGGGCTCGCTGGGCTGAGTCTAAATGCTCTGACAGACTGTCTTTCTGCATTTGGTAATTTGTGGCAGACGCAGGCAGTGTAAATGGTGGTGGGTTGGTTGGGCGGGGGGGGGGGAGACACCGGCAATGAAAAGACAGTGAGCAGCTAGTAGCATTGCAGTTCTGATGCTCCTCTCCCACCCTTTTACTTGCCTCTAATTAGGATTTAGGAGAGCACACATGCAGGAGAAGCGGCAGCATCAAACCGTTTGGTCCGTACAATTGCAGCTCTATTTTCGCCCTTCAAAACTCAGCCGTCTGGGTAATCTAATGTGGCATGTTGGGTAATAAAGCACTCCTCAGCTCCTGCTGGTACATTTTCAGCCATTTAGCACTCAGACTCTGGACTTTTGGCTCGGACCACATCTGAGCTCGCTACCCAGCGGCTATTTTGCTGAAGCGGACCACTACTGTGAGCTGTTAACATATGAACAGCAGAAGGTCAATTGTTCTCGCAACAATTAGACACATTTTAACCACAGGGGCATCGAGCAGTTGAGTGGGAGCAATAACATGACTCGGCTCAGTTTTTTTTTTGTTTTTTTTTGCAGTGACTGTATTACTATTGATCAATAAATCAATATACATCCCTCAAGTAATTTGTGCATCATCAACCGTGGAACTGAGAGGCAGCAATAAAATTGACCGCCCTGCTTTAGTATGCTTACTGTGATGCCAAAGGTTACATTTCCTGAAAATAGGCCTGTACAAAGAGTATGATGATGATGCTTCAAAAGGATTTTTATTTCTGAGATTGTGTCTTCTCTGTCTCCTCACAGAAACCTCGGGAAGTCCGGCCTACGTGTTTCCTGCCTCGGCTTAGGTGAGTTCCCCATATATGAAATATGATCTCATTTTTCTCTCATAACCCCCAATGTAACACACATCCATAACTCTCCTCTCATCCAGGCACATGGGTGACGTTTGGATCGCAAATATCTGATGTGGTGAGACCTGGCTCACAAGCATCCTTTTTATGATGATAACTAAATCAATAGCCACAAATTGTGTATTCTTTTGTCATGTGGTCACGTGTGCAATACATTCCTCTCCTAGTTTCAACCTCTATTTTCTTCCCTCAGATGGCAGAGAACCTGATGACCTTAGCGTATGAGAACGGGGTCAATCTATTTGACACCGCAGAGGTTTACGCTTCTGGAAGGTCAGACTTCATAAATGATCTAATCTTCTTCTTTGTATCGTCTCATCTGGAAAATGGAACAATCACAATCATGTTATATAGCTGCGTTTTTCAGTTTGAGTGATTATTATGAAATTAAATAGCCTTAATGTGTTTCTCCACAGAGCAGAGATCACGCTGGGAAACATTATCAAGAAGAAAGGATGGAGGTCACTTAATATCTTAAACTACTTATTAATCACACTAATACATTCTTTGTATCCAAGGAATGAGATTTGTATTACACTTAACACACCCTAGTATGTTGTATGTTGAAATCAGATCGATTTAGCAAGTGAACCAGCCCACATTCCAATTACAGGAACATGGCATAAATTCTTCAAAACAAATAATAATTCCTTTTTTTTTTTATAGACGCTCAAGTTTCGTCATTACGACAAAGATCTACTGGGGAGGCCAGTAAGTATTGAAGTGCTATTTTGTTCAGTGCAGTACTGTTATTATTTCAAATCAGGATGTTGTTGTTCCCTCACTGGCTGTGCTCAAATTCAGATAATCAGAGTGTACTTTTGTTATTTCACAGAGCGGAAACAGAGAGAGGGCTCTCCAGAAAGCACATCATTGAAGGTAAAGCATCACCCCCGTTACTTTTTGTATGAAACTATCGGTTGCAAATTAGTGACTCGGGGTCAGATGAGGGGGATACAAGAATACGATGAAGCTCCCATGGAAAATCCAACTCGGGATCATTGTTTTTCCAGCCGCCTAATCGGCTCTTCTGGCGCAAGCTAATCCTAAAGAAGGCTACTTTTGTTTGTTTAGCACGTCCTGTGTAGCATGGCCTTGGTTTGTCCAATTAAAGATGGATTTGAATGGGCGTCATTGTCATTTGAGGCCCTTACGTAACAAGTCAAGTTTGTGCAGCTTTTAACGTTTCCACGGCACGACCGGGACGGAGCTCATACTTGGGCTTCGAGAGGGCTTCGGGCCTGTCACTAAAATGTGGACAGAAATGATGACACACACGAGGTTGGAACGCAAGATGAACCATGACATTTGACAAGAATGCATAACAGACGGTCGACATGTCCCTTCTAAAAACAGATTGGTTTCCGACCGGCATTGTTCAAATTGTTTCTGGCTCAGAATCTGGTTTTCTTCTTTTCACATGTCATATGATTTAATTCAAATGTCAAACAAGACTTTTCCTCCAGCGTCATCATGAGTGACATTTATCCTTTTTTTTTTTGTAAAATCATTTGGCAAGTGCCGCACAAATTGCTGTAAGACACTCGTGTCCTTTTCGGATGCGCAATACTATTGCCATTTACAAATAACAGAAGCAAAGCATGGTAAAATACTAATAAGACAATTTTCAGCAATAGAGAAGTATTCTATTCAAACAAATTTTTATATATATTTTTTACCATATCATGTGATCATATTGTACCAGATGTAGTCTTTGTATAGTTTTGTAATGTAGTTTTCTTTATTCTAATCCATTGTATCACATTGTAACTGCTATTGTGTAAGGACGTAAACATTCATCAAAAATCGATTAAAAATCGATTTAAACCACGTAAAATATGCAATGATGTAATGAAATCAGGTATTTTTTTGTAGTTAGAAAAAGGGTTGTTGTTTTTTTTTACAAAATGCACATGTTAAAATGAAAACATATTTTAGTTAGAAAATTATTTATTTTGCAAAAAATGAAAACAATTTAATCGAGTCTAAATTCAGAACTGAAAATCAAAAATATAATGCTTTATGTCTCTTATCCATGGTAGGTCTAAGAGGAAGTTTATCAAGACTGCAACTCGATTATGTGGACATTGTTTTCGCCAACAGAAATGATGTCAACAGTCCAATGGAAGGTAAGTTTGAGCATGCTTAAGATCTGGTTTAGTAATCTGGTTTTCCGTTTTGACATTTGAAACTGTTCTCAACAGAGATTGTGCGGGCTATGACGTTTGTCATAAATCAGGGCATGGCCATGTATTGGGGCACCTCACGCTGGAGCGCCATGGAAATCATGGTGACCTTCAATTATTGCTTAAAATTGCCCAGCTTGGAAAGCAGATGGGGAAGCATATTTTTTTTTCTAATGTTTCCCATGTCAGGAAGCCTACTCGGTGGCCCGCCAGTTCAACTTGATCCCGCCAGTGTGCGAGCAGGCAGAGTACCACTACTTCCAGAGGGATAAAGTGGAGGTGCAGTTGCCTGAGCTCTACCACAAGATCGGTAGCCATTCATCCAATATTCATATTCCTCTCAATGCTCTCCGCTTAATAGTTAAAGAGGCAAAGACCAACTTCATTGGTCTCTTTCAGGGGTTGGAGCAATGACCTGGTCACCGCTGGCGTGTGGATTAATCACTGGAAAATACAGCGATGGGGTACCAGAGTGCTCCAGAGCAGCAATGAAGGTCAGTTTGATTTAACCGGTCCTCCTGTGGGATTCCACTCAGTGTAATTCCCCACCCAATCAGTGATGTGGTTTTTTTTTTTTTTTGGGGTGTGAGGAATCAGTAGTGAAGCATTTCACCCGATTTTTTTTTTTGTTCTCCTTCTCCAATTGACTGCGGATGAAGGGCTACCAGTGGCTGAGGGAGCGGGTGAACAGTGAAGAGGGGCGCAGGCAGCTGGCCAAAATCAAGGAGCTCCACCTACTGGCAGACAGGCTGGGATGCACGGCTGCACAGTTGGCCATCGGTACCGCTCGGACACTTGCAAAGATCTTTTATTCATATCATACTTTTAACACTCTTCTAATCTGTTGTTATGAGGGGATTCAAAATACAATGGTGGATTCATGATTAATATTCCTTCTCAGCGTGGTGTCTTCGCAGTGAAGGAGTCAGCTCAGTGCTTCTGGGTGTTTCAAACACAGACCAGCTCTTGGAGAACCTGGGCGCACTGCGGGTAAAGTTTCATCTTCTCATTCATGATCAATTTTTATGTGGAATTAAGGATGTATAGATTTTTTCTCCTTTGCAGATTTTATCCCAAATGACTCCCCAAACAGTCACAGAGATGGACGCCGTGCTGGGAAACAAGCCTCACTCAAAGAAAGAGTCTCGCGCTTGAACTTCCGGCTTCCGAGCAAAAGCAAGAAGAACCACCAAGAAGACAAAAAGACTTTGCTTTTTCTCTGCCGTGTATTCAACAACTTGCATGTCCTCAGCAACATTATGCTTCCAGAATGAGCGCAGAAACCATTGTGCGCAATACATTTGTATTATGTATGGAAACAAACAAAAAATCTTGTAGTTGTTAATCAGAACAAAAACAGGTCATATTAGTACTCACTGACTGGAAAATTGTGTCTACAGTAGAGGAGGTCAAAAGGCTATCATGAGTGGTTCAAAAGCAAATATGGACTTGGACTAAGAAAAGGGGAACCTGACTGAGTCAGCGGTGCGTCGGCGACCTCCTTTTAGCTGCATCTTAAATGTCTGAACTGTGTGCCCAGCAGCAGAAGAAGAACCGAAGGTGCCGGAGGTCGATTCAAATGTGTCGTGTCCAACATTTGTGTGCATGCGACTGGTCGGGCAAGGATTCGGGCAGTTTGGGCACGGTGAATTGCTTCACTTGTGAGGTTAAAAAAAATAAAAAAGATGACATCACATGCTTTTTAGAAATAGGCAGATTACTCAGAGGTATGAAAAATGCACTAAGAACGTGAAATTATAGTTTACAAAGTTTGGCGGAGAATTACTGCTCTTGGATGCATTTCAAAAAAAGTAGCAGACAGTCTTTGGATTATCATGTGTATTTTCACGCATTACTTTAATGGGGTCAAAGCGGGTTGGTCAACGTCCAAGTACATTTCTCAACCCTGCTGGTCTCTTGGCAGTGTCTTTTTTTTGCCTCATCTGTGCGCATGTCCCTTTAAAAAAAATAAAAAATAAAATAAAAAAAAAGCCCTGACAGGTTGTCAAATGAGGCATGGCTTTTATGTACATTTGCAGTAGCTGGATTAATAGCTCGAAATGAGATGTTGAACATAATTAGAGTACAAGGAGAGGTCATATGTCGAAGTCTTGCTACAAGGGTTAGATTGAGCAAATGTATGCTGTTTTTCTTTCTTTCTTTTTCTATGGAAGCCTTTTCTAGCTTCTCTAATCATCTCTGGGAATTTCTTTTTGCTTCCTATGATCCTGAACGTGTAATACTCTCGTTTCCACGCTTTTCCTTTAGTTTTCTATGAGTGACTTATGTTCCTTTCGTCATTCCCCATGAACATAACTACCATCAGGACTCTTGGGTGGTGAGTTTTATGATGACTTAGCCCACAATTTAAGTGTATATAGGCCGATCCATTTGGCAGCAAGGCAAAGAGGTTCATTTAGAAGTCATGAAGGGATCGCCCTCTGTTACTCTGTGACCATGTACAGTCTGACTGAGTCTTGCGTCCAGTGTACATCAACTATTCAATCCAACCTATGAAAATGTAAACTTTGCCTGCATAACTTCTATTTTACTGTCTTGCAACATAGAGAAAGCGCGGAGAGGGGCAACAATTCATGCTGAACATGCCGAATGTAACGTGTCTGTTGCTGCGTCTAAAGGGAAAGCACATTACATGATTTAAAAAAAAAAAAAAAAAAAAAGAGTGCTCTTTGTTGTTTTTGTCTGAGTCTTTTTAACACCATCTCCACAAAATATAATATATCTATTAGGTTGAATAGATCCTGGCACACGCTTCATTTTAATTGGATGGAACAACAAAATAAGAGCAACGACCGCAGAGACAATTGTACCATCAACAGCCAACATCTGTTCCGCCAACACTAGTGAGCCTGAATACCATCAGAGCAAAGATGACAAGAGTGGGTGTGTTTTACAGCCACTCTGATACAGATGACCATATGTGCTGAAAAATTGCGACCAAAAACACTTTGCAAAAATAATAAATAAATAAATGTGAGTCATAATGTGATTCATACAATCTGGGAAGGTGCTGCTTGGCAAAAGCGATGGAAAAGATGATAACAGAAAAGTCCCATCTCCATTTAAGTACACTATGTGTGCATTGGCTGTGCAAAATGTCATTAATACTCTTTTGCACTTGCGCACATGAGTAATTAGCTAAGCAATTTTCACCATCTTTATTCTCTCTGCCTAATGGGAGGCCAAAATAGATGTCTTCTAAAATATCTTCAAATGGTTGATTTTTTTTTAGCATACTGTCACGAACCATGTGCGACACGGATTCTTCATTTGTAAAGGGATGTGGGAGACTGGAACAAAAAAAACAAAAAGAGAACAAACTGCAGACAGAACGTAGAGCTGACATGGTCAGGGACAGGCGGAGGGAGAGTCAGCCTGGCCAGCGTTCAGGAGTGAACAGGCAACCTCGGTTGGCAACAGGAGTCAGAACTGGTAATAAGCAGAGAGCAGAACCAGGTAGAAAGCAACAGGTAGCGACAAGTGACGGAAATACAGGGTTAACGAGCTGGGAGCAGATCAATGCTGATCACTGTATAACAAGGCAGGAGGGGCAAGAGCAGAGAAAGAGAACTGTCAAAGGTACTAATGTGCAGACACCTGACAAATTCATTTGATCTAAGCCATGTGTACCTGAATTCCACGTGCTTTTCACTGTATTTTTTTTGTGTGTACAGAATGACTTTAGACAAAGCACAATGTATGTTGATAAAAAAAATAATAACCATATTTCTATAGTATTTTTTTTTTTAAATGATCATGTATAGTAATGCTTTTTTTTTTCATTAAAAAAATGACCATGTACATTAAGGCGTTTTTAATGACCATTAGGCTTTCTTTCTTTGTTTTCATAAAAATAGTAAGGCCCATGTATATATGGTAATCCTTTTTTTTATTCAGGCATTTTTTTCCATGAAAAAAAATGACCAAGTGGTTTCTATGTGGTTTCAATAGTGCATATTGATTCACAAAGACAAAGACTAACATTGTAAATGGATTTGTTTGCAAGAACACACCCTAAGAGAGTTATTTCTTGTTCAACAACTTTATGCTGATATGAAGAAGTCCAAAGTTGTGTAACGGGTTTTGCACACATACTCAAAGAAATGCTTTCGACTTTTACATTCAACATGTGAATTAAAATTTGGGGTTATGAGATTAGATTATAAATTGCAGAGCAACATATGTTCAATGATAGACCTCTGAGAGTTTAAGAAACAGATGATTCCATTATCATTTTTATTTTATACAAAAAAATGCCATGCATCTTTTGTCACATTCTACAACAGTCAACAAAAACACACTGACACAAGTGAAGAAATATGAACATTTGGCAAAGAAGTGGCCTAAAATGACTTGGTGTGTACATTTTAGAGGGAGGCGGGGCTTATAATCTTACAAAAGTCATCATTATACGGCCATCCAGAATTTGACAAGAATTTTGTAGGTTTTATATCTAGATTTCTAACTTTTTGTGGACTGTGCTGGTTTTGGGTGTGTATGGAGTGACACTGATTTTGCTGAAAAGTCCAATGGTTATATAAAGTCATATAGATTTGTGTGTTATTTCAAACTAAATCCCTGTGAGGTCATGTGACTCTCTATCAGTCAATTGTACACAATAGTCACAGTTCTTGTATCCCGAAAACATACATGGAGAGGTAAATCGTAAAATTCTTTATTTATTTTGCTTCAAATGAGCAAATGTTGAGAGAAAAAAAAAAAATCATCTTCTTGGTTACTTATTTTTGGCACAGTTTGGATGTGGCAAGTTGCTTCTACCCCCCTCGGATATAGGCTGTATGACACGAGAAGGCATTTGTGAATTGCAGTACAGTACAATGAAATAAGAGGAAAGCTGGATTGTGGAAGAAATGCTACACTCCTTGTTTGAAGGAAAATAAAAAGAGGTAGGAAAAATCCACAAAATGTAGACAGTTTTGTAAGACGCGGGAAGCGGTAAGGAACACTTGTCAAGCGTGCGACGCACTCACGTACGCACACGGACACAAAGCCTGCTAACGGCAGAGCAGCATGCGGTAAATCAGCCCACAAAACAATTTGGTTCCTTAAATAGCTTTTGTCCTCAAATAGTGGCCGCCACTCTAATAGACGTGCCTAGATTGGTCGCGGAGTAGATCAAGCTCTTGAACAAATAGATATGATCAATCTAAAAATATACAGTGCCGTGGTTTCATTTTTATGTCAAGTCACATGCAGTCACAATAAATGTTGCAATGACTCATAATCACCTTCAGGAAGCGAAACCTTCCTCGACTGCCTTACTGATAGGGACTAACAATAAAAATAAAAGTAATAATAAAATGCTAAGGCAAGAATGTTAGACAATCTTTTCCCACTTTCAATGACAAGTAAGAATTCTCCCTGGACAAGACAAGACTGAATACAGCTCCAACTTGACACAAGCTTCTGTAGAAATAAAAGCCTCCTCTTAAATACACGGTCATCACAGATTTGCACCCCAGCCACTATTTGAGGAAATACAGTAGCACATTGGACTTATGTACAATGTCATGTAAGTAAGTAAACATCAGACCACATGACTCCTCCATGCATGCGCACTTCCGCAAAGAGGGACACAAGTAAACACAGAGCAATGTTAGCATAGCTTGCGGAAGCTACAGGGCTCATTTAGCATGTCTTCCTGTTTGCCTGCATGACCTGCATGAGCGTGAACGACATGAACGCAATCTGCTCGAGTTCGCTTTCTTCGCCGCATTCCAGCAGGCATGAGAATCGATCGTTATCCCGGTTGTAGGACAGGTCTGAGTACCCGCTGGGCCCGGCGTGGATGATCAGGGGCCGGTCCCACCCTCGCGAGTGAAGGGGGGAGCGGTTCAAGTAGACGCCCATGTCTCGCCGGCTGTGCTTGTCGGTCGGGTGCATGAAAAGGAGCCAGGTTTGAGTGTCGGGAGACAGAGGGGACGTGTCGCACGTCTTGTTCTCGCCGTCCTCGCTGGGGATGAACTCTGGCGCGGGGAAGCCGATGACGCTCCCCTGGCAGCCATTGGGTTGTTCTACCAGCTCTAGGGCCGTTCGGGGTTTGTCGAAGCAGACGCCGCTGTTTTCGCTCAGCGCTTCGCATCTGTGGCCGCCAAACTTGCGGGCGTTGCAGTACAAGTGACTGCGGCCCTCGTGATCAATGATCTCCGCCATCTGGCACTCACACGACTTCTTGTTGAGCATCTTGCCTATGTGCCACGTCTTGCCCAAGTCCGCGCTGTACACCGTCAGCGCACGAGGGTAAACCGTGTAAGGAACAGGAAAGGAGAAGCACTTGTATGGGATGTAATAGGCATAGGCCGGGATAATCAACCTCCCGTTCTCCAGCTGGACCCCGTGGCCCGGACCCACGGCAAATGTAGCCCACTTACGAATAGTTTGTCCAATTACGCTTTCCGTTACGTCATTCGCCTCGCTCCATGTATTGCCATCGTCGCCGCTGCTCACGTAGCAAAGACGTGTCTTGTTTTTACCTGTGATGATCTGCCTGTGCTCAGAGGTGTTGCCAAGGATGCAGACGAAGAATAAAAACAAAGTGCTGGTGTTTTTTTCAAAAACGGGGCAGGGGTTCATGGTGCGGTGGTCCGGCAGGCACGCTGTTGACAACTCCTCGCTCGACAGCCACTGAAAGATAGCGGTAAAATGCACTTAGTGACTCTTCATTAAGTACACTAGCACAACCAAATACTATTTACTAAATCAGCTGCCTTGAAAGATAATCATTCTCAGTTTGGACCTTGAACTTTGCCCATAAACACTTCAATGATGTTAAACTATAATAAAATCATATAAGGTGCAATAGCTGAAATGTCCCCTATGTTATTTCCAGGTTACGAGACGCAATCCATTTTAATATGGCTGCTTTGAATTACATTGACACAACCATTGCGAGTTGCCTATATTGGTCTTTTTTTTTTTTTTTTTTTTTTCCTACCTGAACGGATCCGTCATCACTGTGCACCCCTCTTCTCATTACCAGAAGTTTGGCATCACAGTCACGAGAAGAGGTCCTTTTTTCTGCAAAGGCAAGAAAGGTACGACTGTGCCTCAGGTAGATGAGAGCGGGGATTCTGTACGTGATGCCACTTGGCTCCCTCTCAAATAAAGTTTTTTTGGGTAGCTCCTCTCCACCGTCGCTCTTCGATGGCCTGTTCCCCATGATGATGCTCCTGTGCAGCACGTTTATTATCAAATCACAACATCTTGGTTGCACACGTACTAAAGCAGACTCATAGGGAAGAAGAGTTCACACTCACACACACCACATCGTTGTGCAATACGGCACAGGAAAAGTCCTTACCGTCACTTGTCACACTTCACATTTGTCACCTTGAGCTGATCGACACACTGTCTCATTAAATTAAGTGGAGCAAAGAGCTCCAGCGATGCTGACACTGACGCTGAGGGACGAACGAAAAAGAGGAAGACGCGGAAAAGAGAATTACTTCCTCGACACTTCCGTGTTCGCTTGAGCGCCGCTAACCCAAACCTGCGCCTGGTTTTATCTCGCGAGGCGCCATAATTGTTATTTACTCGTAGGTTTCTGCGTACTTGTAGATAATATCCATTGAGACGATGGATCCTACTCGAAAATAGAAATTAAAACAAATGAAGTCCCTGCGCGTCGAGAAGCCATTGTGGCACATGCGCAGTATGACGTCCTCGAAAAGCCTTCGAAGCGATAATGTTGTCAAGCATTAGTCAATAGAAATATTGCTCCTATCAAAAAAAACGTATTACTATATCAGAAGTCCAGGTTTTATGATTGTTTTTTTTATTAATAAATGTATAAATTGACAAAAATTGCTGACTTCTCGCTTCCGCGTTTGTCAATAAACTCTTTATCGCCACCGATTGGACAGGAGGTACAGTTGCTGACTTGCTGTTTGGAGGAGATGGCAACTACTGTATATGAAGAGGAAAAAAACAACCTCGGATATCATTGCATTTTTCTCGAGGGTTAGCATGGACTTGGTAATTCCAGCAATTTTTCCCAGCACGAACATTTTAAAATAAATAAGGTGAATAGACTATTGGCTCTGGAAGAAAGAGAATACTGTAACCTATTTTGGGCCACACTCGAGATTCTCGAGAGCAATTAACAGTTAACGAAGTAGTGCGGAGTTGTGCTGTGTTATATGTCTATGTCCACATCATGAACAGGAACTCAATGCTTTGAGAATGGAGCTGCTTTATATTGGACATGAAGATGCAGTTTTGCAATTTTCAAATTGGCCGGCAGGTGGTGCACAATGGTCAAATTAAAAATGACCTACACTCATAAATGTATTTGTCGATTATTTTTATGGCAGTGTTTTGTACAGGCGCTGAATGAACAAAGCTATATTGGAATTCATTTTAACTCCGTGGAGGTCCTGATGCTTGATGCATGACAAACTCTCCACTAACGTTTTTAAAAGCTTCTCTAGTCTAAAGAGGTCACAATGTGTTGGTTTTTTTAATGTCACTCCTTGGACGGTATTTCAACATTACAATATATATATTTTTTTCTTTAAATCTAAAATCAAAGAAAACGTGGACTCATAATTAAGAGAGCACACTTAGGATTAATATAGTTGGTTTCGAGTCTATACATATTTCTCTTACAATCTTCATACCTTTCAAAATGATACATATTAACATTAACCTGCCTAAAAAAAATCGTTGCTCTCTGATGAGCATTACAATACAGTAGGATAGTAGGTCTAAGTGGTTACATACACTGCCTCAACGATACAAATGATTCTTTGTTGATCGGGGCAATTGACATTCCTAAAAAACTCGGTGAAAGTTCCAAGAGACATGAGGATGGGGCTGTGCCTGAGAGATTCTCTCACTGCACAAAGAAGATGCAGGCTAAATCAAATCCTGATGTGGCGCGGGCCAATGGTGAGGACTTGTGGCTATTTTTATTCGGCAGAATTTCTTCCAGGCCTAAAAACGCTTTGGCTGCACAATGGCCCCATGGTGAAGAGGAATGTCCATATTCTTTTTAAGAGGAATTCGAGCAGCTGCTCAGATGCTGCAGAACACATTGAAGAATCTTAATATTTACAGAGGTTCCAAAGCAACACTTGATAGCATCCAGACGCTGTGCAAAGACTGAAATTGGTTTGGCTGCACTACACACAAACCATGTATGCTTTATATTATAATCTGGAGATTTATGATGGGAACGATAAGTTTTTTTTTTTGCACAAATTAAGAATCACATGCAAGTTTTAGCATTTTTTTTCTACTCTGGCAGTTTGCTATGTGGCACTTGTGTGATGAAGACAGAACACAAGGAGGCGCTTATGCTGCTGAGGGACTTGGAGACAAAATACAAGCACCCTCTTAGGAAAGCAATGGAACACAGTCAATGCTGAGAAGCCAAAGCGGTGGTTGAGTTGCATCCAAGGAGAAAATAAGTAAAAACATTTCATGACTCGTGTGTGGATCTTTGTTATTATTATCTGACTATCAAGGTGAAGGTCATCCACCGGAGCTTGGCTAACAAAGCGGTCGACACCAAATCTGGCTGCGACCAAATGGGACCTCATCAACACTGCTCATTAATCAAGTCCCAAATGAGCTCGCTTCTTCAGACTGGCGCCGTTTATGCTTTCCTTTGATGGAACACATTCATGTGGAAGGTTCAGATTTGAATATGAGACCAGATAGATCACAACCAGTGAAAGGTGGCTGCCTTTACTTATCAAGAGGAGCATAGTGTTCATGACATTTATGCTGTTATTGTTCATGATTCCACGGCATGACTCACACTTGGGAGTGAAAAAATAACAGGGCCCTCGGCCTATCTCTGAAGTATTTGTCATGAAGTATAAACACGACAGAGTGCATGAATCAGCTAGGAAAGCAAACACGCCTGGCTCTAAGGCTTGATTACGTTTTAATACAATTTGCCGCGATGCCTTTGGTTTTTCTCTTCCTTTGAAGAAAAACATAACGTGAGCTAGCTTGGCGCGACGTAGCATGAAAAGCCCCGTGACGACCCGGTAGAGTTGAACTCTATTCCAGCCAATGGAGGCTTTAATCGGATATATTTTCACAGCTCAAACATGTATGAAGAATTCTTAAGAAAGTGGAGGAGATGATTGACACAAATACTGGGACACCTGTCAATCATACTTGAGAACTGAAACTGTTTTGCAGCTCTTTTGGGAAAGATCTTTCAAGACGTTAGACTGTGGGCGCACTATCATGACAAGTGATCGTATTAAGACGATGGTTCCAATTAAAGTGGTGACCCCGATTGTCAAATGTGCCTCACTTCTCACTCACTCTGTCCTGCACAGCAGCAGAGCTAATGTGTGATTTACACCCACAATTTACAGAGCCAAGAGAGCAAGCATGCCTAGGCTCAACAAGTGTGTGTGTGACAAATTCAAACCTTGCGCAAAATAAACGACATGCTTCTCACACTAGATGGGCAGACGGAAGCGTATCAATGTGAACGAAGACAGACTGTGCAAGCTGTCGGGTTCAGGGGCTTGCGCAAACATTTTTGTGTGAGTAATGAAGGCATGCAAATTGGAAATACCTCCTGGAGTGTGAGAGGGAGCGAGCAATCTGGCGCCAAAAGTGTGAAAAAAGTACAATGGGTCATTGTTGGAGGGGAGGGGGCACACGAGGAGTTCATAGAGGAGCAATATTATTCTGGAGCCTTCTGGCAGCTCTCACTGAATCATGACAAACAAAGATAACTTGATACCTGTTGATCAAACAGGCTTGAGGTTAGAGATCAGAATGATTAGTTTTCTTTATTTTTACAAACAAACAAACAAAAAATCGTAAAAGTTTTGAAGAGAAGTACATTTTCTGTGAAGTTTCTCCCTGCCGGTCAGTGAGAGCAGTCTACTAACGACAAAAACTTTACATTATGTGAGAAAATGTCTTATTTACAATAAATATGTACATTAAAAATAATAATTGTACATACCAAGTCGCTTGTGTCCTCATCCGTGCATAACAAATGGTTTCCATGCAGTTGAAGTATGTGTTAATACTGTTCCCAAAAGTGTCCAGTCACAATATCAAAATGGAGTTAAGGTGAGCACAGGCCTTCGACCTGCTTGGGATTGAGGAAGGTCATCATCTCCCGGATGCCATCTTCACAAATGGTGGCGCTTTGATCCAGTTTGTTCACTCCCTCTTTAAATTTGCCCCACATCTCTGGAAAACAAATCCAAGAGGATTCAGCGACAACATTTAACAATGCAATTGTGAATGGACAGAAACACTGTTGAAATCACCTTCATCAACTGTTGTCAGTAATGTGTAATTTTCTGGATGATCCCCAAGATCTGTCCTTTGAACATCTCCAATTTCCATCAGTTGTAGAATACCTGTATGAAAGAAGTTAGTCATTTACACATCAAAATGTTTTTTTTTTTTTTTTGTTGGGGGCAAAAATATGAGATGTACCATCTACGATCTTCCACACTTGCACCTCCACTTCAGCTGTATTTGCTCTTTCAATAGCCATCATCCGAACTGTGCTGGGAGAGTCGACTTTCAAAGCTGATTCAACTTTATAAACCGAAAGTTTGTTTTTATAGCCCGAGTAACACTGAGTCTGGTTACTTGCTACTTTATGTTCTAGATGGAAACACAAGTGGAGAGTGTGGATTAGTTTCAACAGCTATATAAGAAAACGCGTGTTTGGCTACCTGGGCACGTCTTGCAGCACTTTCCCGGCGACTTGACCGGATGTTGGCACACATACTGGCTGGGACATGTGATGCGTTCACACGCCTGAAGGCCGTCTCTGCAAGAGCACACGATGCATTCCAGGACCTTGCCCAAAACCGGGTGCCACGTGTCTCCATGCGAGTAGGTCTTGCCGTTGTATAAACATGCTGATGAGAGAGACGCGTAAAAATAATGGAAATGGTTGGTATATGACTGGAGGGGAAAAATGGTTGAAAAAAAAATAAAAAGCTCTTTGGGAAACTCAAACCTCTGCATTCGGTGAAGGGGAGCATTCCTCCACCAGATGGCGCTGCTATTCTTTCTTTAGAATATTCATTTGATATGAAATACAGTCATAAATGTGTGTATAAAATAAACTTGATGCCTCCAGTTGTCATTTAAGCATCTGAGTAAATGTGCTCAAACTGTATAATTATTTGGAGCGCTCCACCCCTCCCTTCGCATGAAATGGACTATTCCGTCTTACAGCGCATTTTTGATTCAGGAGCACGGTTGCATTTAGCATAGCAAACCTTTCTGATGTTTCCTCTGCAACAAAATCTTCACAGTGGTCTCCGAAGCCCCTCTGAGGTTAAGTTTATTGAGGCTCAGGTGTCTGGGAGAAGACCGGACCCGGGGAGACCGTGTTCTAACTGGCTCTCCAGAACACTGGTCCACTGAATGTCTCTTCAACAAACACACATACAGGACACGTACTTGAGTGATGGAAATATTTTGAGACCAAAAGATTTTTTTTTTTTTAAATTTCAAGGATATGTACAGTAATTCATGTAAAATGAGTATTTGGAATTTATTTGTGAAATAACACACCACGCCTCTGTTCAGCTGCTGGTTTCCATCCTCTGCTGATGACGAGCCACTAGTGCTGGAGTCTAAAGTAAACAAAGAGTGAATTTGAAGATCAATGTGATTGCACAACATGAAACATGAATCAAATATTAGGATCGTGGTAAATACTTCAGTCCAAGTTGAGAAGAGATAGGTTTCTTTAATAGCTGGAATAAGTTGGACTACCTTTACACGCCAAACAGCAGGTGTCGGCAAGCGTGACCGGTGAGGAACAACTGATTGGTTGGCAGGTTTTAACTGCGCAGAAGATGTTTCCATTCTGAGTGGGGAAAAAGTCAGAGGTATTTGTAGTTCCATAAGCTAATGAAAAAGAGCTTTTATGATGTATTTTCAATTGGAATAGCGGACAATTATACAAATTATAGTACTGTAAAGCAAATTACAGAGACAAAACTCTGGACTGGTTGCCAGGCAACCACATGACCTGTCTAGATGGCACACTTTCACCATTTATTGTGTCAAAATGGAAATGTAAAAGGTGTGACTCACAGAGCACGAGCACATGGCACACTGGTTGCTTGGCTTGGCTGGTAAGTTACGCTTGATGAAGGTCTCTCCTGGTTGATAGACACTTCCATTATATCTGCACAACTTCACAGGAGCTCTTAGACCAGCTGGAATCTTGGGCTCGTCTAAGAAAAAAAAAAAAAAAAAGAGTACCATCTTGTATTGGGTGGCTCAACCAAACCAAGGCACAACTGTATTAATAGTCCTTCTTTGTAGAGGATAAAGAATAAATGCCTGTGAATATTGTTCACGGTCTCTACAGTCTACATGGGTTGCTCCACCATTTGTGTTCAAATATCCTATACAAAACATGCCCCCCCCCCTTCCAAAATATCATCTGCGCCCCTGGGAAACACCGACGTATACCTGAGCATCGTGGACAACACTGCTGTGGGTCGACTACTTGCTTTCCACACAACAAAGGAGGACACTTAATTTTACTGCATTTTACATGGCCTTTCTGAAACAAACCACATTATATTTGTCACAAAACCTGTAATTATATCCTTGTTTGGATTAAAATGTGAGAAAAGGTTACCTCAGTGCAGGAGCAGCGCATGCACATAATGAGTCCAAAGGGCTCCAAAAAGGGATGCCAACTGTCTCCTGGCTTGAATGTCTTGTCTTTAAATGTGCACAGCACGCCTGAGCCTGCGTTAGTGGTTAAAAAAAAAAAAAAGGATGAGCAGATTTTGTGCGACAGAATAAAACTTTTACAGAAAATATCCAACTGAATGCAATCTTGAAGAAGAACGAGATGATTTTTTCCCACCCTGACAGACAAATATCCTTGTTGAAAGATCATGCGCGTGGCCGAGATGTTTTACCTTTGCGGCCTCTCAGCTGAGCATCTGCACACCAAACGAGCATCAAAGACACCAACAAGCACTTCATTTTTTCAACCCCAACTCCAACGTGATACGTTCCGAGAGGTTTACGCAGTAAAATACTATGTATGTTTCTACACGAGTCAAAATGCACGGCAACGGGAGCAAAGTTTTGTTCTTTTGGGTGATGGCGCCTCCTGCAGGATAAATAACACCATTACATGCGATGACATGCAATAAATTGATTTGTTGTTAACGGAATGTCGTAAATTGAATTTTAAAATAAGACGTGCTCATTTTTTGGCCTAGTAAAAATAAATTCATCAAGTCTTTTTCACTTTATACATTTTATACACATGGGAAGATAAAACAGTGTTTTAAAAACAAGCCAAGACACCTTTGTCTGAAAAAAATAACACCAAAAAAGGACTTTAAATAAAACATGTTTCTGCTCTTAACTCATTGTACGCATTGACCTGACATTTTAGAGTGGCGATTTATCACAGATAAGAAAAAAACTATGCTTAAAACGTATACATTTATATTTCTTAAAGAGATTTTTGAGCCTGGTTTAATCTCATCAATTGAAAAATGCTGAATTCTAAAAATGGTAATGGGGGAAAATATCCATGCCATACTCAATAAACCTTGGAAGTGTGATCTCAACACTTTCAACAATAATACTACGCAAGAATCTAAGTCAGTATTGGAGATTACACTTGGAGCAACCCTATTTTAACACAAGCATGCTCCTCACTCATAAAATATGACTGAGAAGTTATTAGCTGACACAAAGAACTCAGAAATCCTGAGTCTCTTCTGTACAATCAGGATCTGAGTAGATCTTCCACCTGCCATGTATAAAGTCTGAATTACAGAATATTGCATTTCTAGTCAGGGACCACATTGCACGTCCACATGGTCTCACAAAGGCACTTAGAAAGTGCTGCTGTGTGCGTTTGTGTCGTTTTCTAACTTCTGCCGCTTCTTTGCTCGGATTGCGTTCATGGCCTCTTCTATGGAGCGGGTGTCCCTCTTGTTGGCAACCGGCACTGGTCAAGAGGTAAATGAGAGGGAGATGATGTCAAAGGAGAGCTTTCGTGTACTCTACTGCATTCAAATACACTCACCACATCCATATGCCTGATTGGCTTCCAGTGTATGTGCTGCATCTTTGGCTGCAGAGGTCCCAATCAGGTGGCTGTACTTGTCCCTATAGTTGGAATTCGGACACACCTCCGACTTGTTGCTCTGCCGGGATGCTGCTTCTTCCAGAGCCGCCTGCTCCTACAGTAGTCAGGAAAAAAATTAAGAGCACAGTGATTACCCATCATAAACTGATGTGGTGGACTCCATTAAGATAAAAAGTACCTAATGTCCAGTCTTACTTTCAATCTGCGTCGCTGCTCCGCTATCTGAGGATTCCACTCTTCTCCTTTGCGATAAGCCTCCAGCTCCTCGTCAGATGGAGCAAACTCCTACAAGAAAAGTAGAAGCTCATCACACCTCCTCGTATTTATTTTTATATATATATAGCCATTGGACATAAATAAATAAAAAAAAAGAATCTTTTCCAACCTTCTTGAACAGCATGACATAACGGCACTCTTCATCCTCTCCGAAAGAAAAAGAAGTCAGACCAGCTACTTCAGCGACATCATGCCTGCGAGCAGATCAATTATTGTTGGGTATTTACATTGATTTAAAAAAGTCATTTTACTTAGGTAGCTACAATAATGAATTAACCTTACAATATACTTCGCTCAATCTTGCCCATTGGGTTGTATTTTCGTTTCGGTTGTGTACTGTCTTGGATGAAATCTGAGACTTCTTTCTCCATCTAAAAAGTGAAAAAAAAGCATTTTAGAGTCAAAGTAAAATGTCAAAAGTAGTATCATTCAGATCAAACTCTCACCTTTCTCCTGAACGCTGCTTTCTTTCTTTTCTCCTCTTCTTCCATCTTCTTGAACCTTGCTGCTTGCTCTGCAAACGTATCGAAAGTTCAGACTTCGGGCCCTCACGTGACGTCATAATTTTAACGTACGGACCAATCGCAATTGTACGAACGCGTCCACAAACATTGGGCACGCACACGGCATGTGTGGTGCTCAAAGAAACAGTGGAACCTGAAAATAAACACGAGCCCGTCTTTAGCAAGGGCGATACTATTTCCCAACGATCAAATGGATGGCCAAACAGCACCAGAAATAACCTGTGCTTCGTTTCCATATTATTTTCAGTCAAATATATTGCTTTGCAACGCAGATTGTTTGATTACAACGCCCATTATATAGTAATACCTCGAGCCTTTCGTCGGCTTTCCTGATCGCCGACAGTTGGAGGTTTTTCCATCGAGTTAAGTATTGAACCTAGTAGATCCGCCATCTTGACTTAATAGCGAAAACAACGTCTACGCATGCGCACCCAATACGTTCTTCTTCGACGCCTTTCAAATTGATATATAAAATGCATAGTGCCCCAAGTGTGAAAATGGCAAAATTCACAGAACACCAGCACTCATACCGCAATAATTATGACAATCCAGATAACTCTGAAATGCCAGGGAAATATAAAATGTAAGTACTCATGCTCATCAATTTTCAATTAAAAATCAATTTGGATTGATTAATCATAGCATCATACACGACAAAGAAGAAACAAGCGGTTTGACCCCGCTTTGAATCACTCACTAGGGGGCATTCTGCACAAGCACCTGTGCAGCTGCACGTATCCATGCCTTGTAGTCTTATTGTCTGGATGACAATTCACCCTGCGTCATGGCAGCAGCATGTTTTGTATAGTTTGATTGTGGTTTCTCAGCATCAGCAATAACCTACTAACTACTGCTGCATTCAGATACGGGCAGAGCAGTCGGCGGACAGAGGGCAACCCTAACACCAAGCAGGATACACTTTTTTTTTTTTAAACTATATCACTCCCCCCTTTGAAAAAAAAAAAAAAACATTGAATAGTTGTACATATTTTATCCTGTCCATGGGGCCACACATAGCAGGTTGACTAAACTGGGTCAGCTGGCAGCCGTGACCGACACTTCTCAGACTCCCTTCATTCAAAGACACTTTGTTGTTGGGATTTGGACAGGGCCCGGCCGACTCCACCCCCGTGATTGAAATACTGTATAAATGCAGCAGCAGTGTGTCCACAGCAGAGTCTGAAAGCTTATTGGTGCCCAAACATGAAGGTACTGGTGCTCCCTGCGCTTCTTGTGCTTCTTCTGCTCTTTGCCGTCGGGGAGGGTAAGCGATGGATCTAACAAGGGAAGCGTTGTATCTAATACTGTAATTATAATATCAGACATATTTTACTATCTCCAGGCAGTGATCCAGAACCACAGTACTGGACATGTGGGCATAGAGGACTCTGCAGACGGTTCTGCTATGCTCAGGAGTACATGATCGGTCATCATGGGTGCCCTCGACGATACAGGTGGGCATGTACAAATCATAAAATATACATTTTGCACTCACTGAAGTCAATGGTTTGAGTATAGAAGACAAATGTAAATATTTTGTCTGTCTAAGCAGAAGGAAGCGTGTTGTGACATGTCCATGTTCACTTGCAGGTGCTGTGCCATACGCTTTTAACACTTCAGATGGAACCTGCAAAAAGTCACAGAGTCACATGTGCTCGTCTGAGGCCTTGAGTTTTACTTTCAACCCTCTTATAATCAATCTAGTGTAGTTTGAAAGTGAGCCATTTTGCTGTGAATCTGTAACCTATAGGCTCACAAATCTCAATTTCTTTGTTTGAAATACCGTATGATATATTCTGTACTTGTATATATTTTTTAGTTTTATGGAAAATTTCAAATACCTTCTAAAATGGAGTGTGATTAATAAAGGTGTGGAAATACAAATACTGTGTTTATTTCATTTCCCAAATACATACAAAGCAGAAACGCAACCTGGTTTGCATGATCATATTTTGGTAAAGACAAAAAAAGTATTTCTATCATATTGATTAGGTTTCAAAAACAAATTTTGATTATTTGAAATTGGAAATACATTCAAATAATAAATGAACAATTAATTGTATTCATTTTTGGTGTGTATCCTGTTCTATACAACAAGGCCTGTAAGTTGGGAATCTCTCCTAGCTGACTGGGCGAGAGGTGCGGTGCACCCCGAATCCATGCGAACACTAACAAAAATCAAAATATATTTGTGCTGTGTTTGTATGAACATAAATTGTTGAAATGAGTCCAACTCTGGCCAATATTCCACTGACAAAACACAATAATAGTCAAGTGACGGACTCAAATAGTAGCTGTGGTGGAGCAGCGCTTTTGTGAATGAAGTGCCTCTTGTTTTTGTTCTCGCCATCGTGTCTGTCTGTCTGTCTGTGGACAACATTGCCAACCAGACATCAGACATCACAGTTCAACAATCTTGATTGCAAAGCACATTCTTTGTTCTTCTGCCTGTGAGACACAAAGGTCAAATGTCTGTGCAGGTGATTGTTGACAAACTAAATCACGAGTTGCAATCAATTACAAACACTAGCGTTTACTTTTTTATTATTGGTCACCTGTGTAAGAGTGAAGGTATTAGTTTAAAGACGGCCTAGGGCATAACGGATATCAAAAGTATGGATGCTATTTGTCAACAAGAGCCTCGGCATTGTGTCATGCATTTTTGTACAACGTGACCCAACGTTAAAACGGCAGACCCCCACAGACTTGTTTACACCAGGCTGTCTATCTTTACTCTGCTAACGTGACAGCTGGGGGGGGGGGGGGACATCATTTGAAGTTTTACACCAGCATGGTTGCACAAAGGTTGACTTTGATGACAGTATGCCAAGTTCAAAGATAACACAAACGTCTCCTGCAGAAATGTACATTTATTCCCTCAAGTCATCAGTGCAAATTCAACATGAAATACAATGCAGCTAAAAATCATACACCCCTTGAGTTCCTCTATCTGTTGTGCGACTGGAGGATCTTATTTTGTGTGTGTATGGGGAATCCCTATGGGGGTACTCGTTCTTTTTCCATTTTATTTCATTTTTTACAGTGCATATATTTCATGTAATGCTATGTGCAGTAAAGACACACTTTAGCTTGGATACCTGGTTGTGATGTTTTCAGAGACACCACTGCTGAGACAGTAAGGTGCAATCACAGCGCACGTTAAGGACTAACAAAGATATAAGTCTTGATGTGTGCTGTAGGTGGAAAAAGTAATTATTGATGAAATGTAACTGCCCCTTGGTTTTACAGCCGAGAGCTTATTTATGCCTGAGAATTCGATTGTCTAAGCTTAGCAGAAAAAAATGTTATTTGGTGAGATCAATTACATTTCTAACTTATCTTTTGTGTTCCTTAACATGAAATAAAGAACCTGATGGGGGTGTGTTTGAATTTGGAAACAAATAAACTGAATACAGGTCCACAGCATATTGAATGAAGACAAAAAAAACAAGTGCATTAATTTGACACCAATGCTCCTTGTAATCAATTTATATTGAAAACTGATGAAATTGTTCATCCATGAGACTTCTAGGGGAGAAAAAGCAAACAATTGAAATTTACATTGATCAGCAAATGGATGAGTGATCCTTTTTTGGGGGGAATCCAAAACAAAAAACTCCTTTGACAAAAAGGGTGCAAAGGCAAATGCAACTACTAATCAATAAGTAGTAAAAAAAACTCAACAATGACAAAAGTGAAAGAAAATTCCAAACTGATGTAACATTATCACTTACTGAAACAGAAATATACATTATTTATCACCTTGGGAATAAATGTGCCTTGCTGCAATGAATTAACAATTATTAGATACAATCATCACTGACAGCTGCTCGTACATTAACAGCTGACATGCTGTCATAAAAATTCAAGTGCAAAAGACCCATAAAACAGTTAGCAGCAGCTAAAACTGCAGATTATTACAATACAATTGTGTTTGTGAAAACAAGGCATGGTACTGTCTGGTTTAGTCATCACTTCAGAGAGCATTAATTTACTTTTAAAATATGTATAATTGCCAGATATCGGATTTAAAGTGGGTTCAAGAAGCTGTAGCAAGTCTGCCATGGGTCCTTTGCGGCTTAATTCTACATTCATGAGCACAAGATTATTAACAGAACGTAAAAGTAGAGCTGTGGTGTCAGTGGCATGTTACCAACAAGATGGCAACAGGCTGGCCATCCGTCTTGCCAAATGGCCAGCATCATGTCTCAGTTACGCCTTCTACCGTTAGAATGGAGTATTACAATAACCCTCCCAAACTTAGAATTATGACGACACTTAAAGCAACATGGAAAAAAGAAGCCCTGTTCACATTTTATGGAAGATGTCAACTAGCCACTGGGGCTTAGTGGTTGCTAACTGACCATATTGGTCGTGTTTTAGGGGTATTTTGACTTTTAATGTATTCAGTCAACTCCTGGGCCTCATTTTGAAATAACGTGTGCCAAAAACAGAACATCAAGAGTAAGAGTCTTTTCTTTTTCAAAAAAAAAAAAAGTGTATCCTGCTTTTGGTCCCCTTCTTAAAGAAAGTTCCTTGTCAAGAGTTTATGCCACCGATGGGACAATCTAATAGCTGGCTGTGTGGTCACTCACATTCCGTATCCTCGCAAGGCAGAAGCGCTCATTTGTGAAACAAGTAGATTGGCCTTTGGAAACCTAAGGGAAGGAGTTGATCATGACATCAAACCAAAATGCAGAACAACTTCATGTAGATTTTTTTTTTTCTTAAACCAATAAATAATTCACTACCTCTTGCTAAACTCTTCGGCGTCCCGAGAAACTCACAACTGGTGAAGCCCACTTCATTGGTGAGATATGACGAAAATTGATCCGGCTTGAGGTGAATGCTGTTAAAGTTTCTGTTGATGTTATCCTAGTAAGCGGGAGAGAAAACATTCCTTTGATTAATCCATAGAAAATAGTCTTCCAATAAAAAGCCTCTCTGTCTTTACCGTCAGCTTCTTCCTCTTGATGTAGGACTGCCAGGGCTGTGGCTCCAGGATGAAGATGCCTCCGGGATGAAGATGCCTGTAAACTCTCTGGAAGAGTCGCTTGAGGCCGCTGTCCCCCCAGTTCAGGTGAACCCATTTGGTAACGCTCAGACACAGAATCACGTCATACTCTGGTCGTTGGGTCAAGAGCAGGTTATCGTTCTGCAGCACATAATTGGCCTGAAGCAAAAAGAGAAGTAAACATTCAACAACTTGCCTCCTGTAATGTTTATAAATAATAAATAATAATCAGCTCAGTTTACATAGGACGCCATTTTACCTTGATGAAGGACACATTAGCAGGGAACTCCCCGGGTTTTGCGGTGGACGATTCGGTAAGTGGAGGTGCAGCAATGGGCCCCCGGGAAATCTGCAGGGACAGAGGGAAAGAGCAGCTCCCGGCCTGATCGCTAAATACGTGCGTGGTTTTTTTTGTTTTGCCATCTTGTCGGGTCTTGACCTGTTCCGTGCTGCAAGAGTCTTTGTCGCCGGCCACCTCTGCCAGGCCGCCATCCCCTTGCAGCGCGTTGCCGTTTTCCCTGCTCTCCGTGTGCTTGGCCTCTTGCATCTGCATCTCGGAGAGGTAATGCCTGATGTTCTTGCGGGCGGCGTGCACCAACCCGTTGTCGATGTCCAAACCTAATATGCGGGCGGGGCGGAGGGTTTTGGCGATGTAGAGCGTAAGGTGGCCTGAGTTGCAGCCTAAATCCAGCACACGTTTCCCTTCAAACCACTCTGGACGGAGGATGTGTATCCGTGGGTCTTCGCTTGCGCTGGGGTTGCGGTAACCGTAATATTTGTTGTAGTTGCCGTACTGGAACTTCTTCTTCTGTTGCTCCCTGGCCTGTTTGTGGGGATGCTGGTGCTGGCGACCGCCCGCAGCGGATTTGGCTCCACTCTTGGGCGTGTGGAAGGAATTTTTGGATCCCCCAGGTTTATGATTTTGCTCAACGGGTACAGATTTTGCATTTGGGGTGGAGTGAGTCACAGGGGGTTCCATTTTGACAGAGTTGCGCCTACGCTTGCGCCTGCCCGTGTGCTGGTTGGCCCCCACCGGAAGGCAAGTGGAATCTTCGGCAGACATGGACGTGGCTTCTTCCTTTAAGTTGGACGAGTCGTCTGCAGAGTGGTCTTGAGAATCGCCCTCTCCACCGGAGACTCTGTCTGATACTTTAGAGATGTCAGGATTCGAACGTGTTACCGTACCGGGAAATGACACAGAGTGTCCAGTTTTGACCTCATTCTTTCCACAGTCTGAAACGTGTAACTGGGTTGAAAAGCTGCCACCATGATGCCTGTTGCGATGCCTCCTCCTTCCACCGCTCTTCAAAGGGGACACCAAGAAGCTGCTATCTCCTATGCAGCTGTTCAAATTGAGAGGATCTGTGATGTCCCTGGGGATGAGGATCTCCACAGGGTCTCGACTCTTTGCCGGCAACGGAGATGATTTCGGGGTCTCTGCATTCAGCGCCCTGTTGACCTCCTCATCCTGCAGGCTGTTGAGATTTAGTGGGTCAAAAATGTTACCACCCAGGAGGAAATTAGTGGGCAGGACAGAGTCACTCTCTGAGTTTGCCCGCCGTCTCCTTTTACCAGAACTCGGATGCTTGAAACTAAAGTTGGATGTGTTGCGACGCTTTGCCACTCTCATTTGTTGATGCTGTTTGGAGTTATGGAAGTTATTCCTGCGATTGATGCTCGTTTCGTTCCCTTTGGCTCTTGGCCCAGTGCCATCAGAGTGGCTCAGAGTGTCCACTGTGTTGGTGTGTCTGGGTGAAGCGGCGGTGCCTGGGACCGGGCACGAGGCCGCCAAGTCAGAAGCAGCCTCGGCTGCGCATTCCGCTAAAATTGATGCGCCGCTGCAACTTGCAGAACATTCTGAAAGCTGCAGAGACGAGGTTGAGCTAGCCTGTGGGCTAGCGGTTTTTACGGTGTCTTCGTCGACAGACATTGTGGTTGATTTCCAGAGCCACTTTGGACTTGGACACTTATATTGGATCTGAAAGTTAGCAAAGAGATCATATGGAAAAAGTCAGAAAAGCAACAATTTCATTTTTAACGGTAATCCTGACAACTAGTGTAATGTCACTGCTGTAATGTGACAGGTGCATGTGGAATTTTCTGAAATATGTATTGGGTAGTGGGCACTATAAACTCCTCTAAATCCTATTTTTCCAAAATCTGATTTGTAATATTATTAGTGCATTATATTCAACCAGACAAAAAAAAATTGAAAGTGTCATTTTTGGGGGGGAAACCTTGTCACGTTGCTACATCCAACAAGAACATAAAATATACTTATTCTACAAACAACACATAAGAAATAAATCTTTACAGTGGTCTCCCTGACAAAATCTATGAGGATAATTTGTTTTTCCCACTTAAACTTAACTACTATTAGATTACATTTGTGTGGCATTTAAGACAGGGCAGGGGTTAATGATATGGGGGGGAAAAGTTCGAGCCACTATGCTGGACAGTTATCCTGTTAGCATGTTAGCTCCTATCATCCGGGCCAACGTCGAATAAACGTTCAATTTAAAATACATCGATGACCACAGAAAGTGCCTAATTCGACTCGTAACGCCATAAGAATACCGTGTAACTCGAAGTATATTTCAAAAACGTACACCTTTTCGATCACAGTCCAGAGAGTGGACACCATCAAAATAATACACTCACCTCGCAGTTCTCCCCGCCTCCGGCTGGACTGTCACTAGCCGAGCTAATGTTAGCTAGCAGCTAACTAGCATACAAGTGGAACCACATCGATGCTAGCACGCAGCTAAAACACATATTAATGGTAATAATAACAACATAAACAGCGCGTGTGTCTGCGCTAGTCAGGACGTGGTGTGGGCTCTAGTACACAACACAGGCAAGAGCCACCACGGTACGTCCGCGATCAACTAGATACTCGTGTCAGGCAGCTAAGAGAATAAATGACAGTGGCGTTAGAGTCGGCATGGCGGCGCATCCGGGCGAGGGGATGTAGGTAGCTTCAAGGTAACGGCGGGGGGCGGACATGAGTTCGGCGCGGATTGATGGTGAGAGGCCGGCCTGATCCAAGGTAACCAGCAACCTATTTGACCCACAACACGATCACCATATGGACAGTAATATCACTACTACAAGCTCTATGGATACACTTTTCCCAGTCTTTTAGGGTTTATTATGTTTTCAATGGCGCTCCTGTTCTCTATGTCAAACTTTTTTCCCTGCAATATCCATTAATTAATTAACACTGCCAGAGTAAGAAAAAAGTTATTCCCATTACGTACATAAAAAAAAGCATAATATCTTGTGACATTCAAATCAAAACGTTAAGGAGAGTCTAATATTCTGTGACATCACTGACATGGTGTCTTGTCTGTTTATTTTCACTTAGCCTTTGGACTTCAATAAAGGAATACTGTTTTTCCTACAAAAGGCCACCAGGGGGAGACACCCTGACAGTTCGAATGTGTATTAAGGCTACCTTCCTTTTTATTTACACGTTTATTGAATAAATTGAACATACAACAGCTGTAAATACCATAGAACACATCATAAGTTGCAAATTGAGAATGAACAAAAAAATGCCATTATATGAAAAAATATCGAAATAATGTAAAACAAAACAAAAAACAATAACAATAGATCTAGGAAAATTATACACATGCAAGCTAGTCTTCTCCGCTTTCTTGTTCTGGAATGTACTCATTGATTGTAAGTACATCTCGAAGTACTTATTATTGTAATTTTGTAATTTTCAATGTACGATTATGCATGTAAAACTTTGCAATTATAATTATAATAATAATTATGATCTCCACATCAGTTTGTCCTATTATTTTCATGTTTGTGTGTTTAGAGGAGGCTGTTTTAACTTACACTTTGAACAAATATTTACTGATAGTTCTGCATAGGGTAGATAAAAAAAAATCAGACATCGATATTCTCTGCCCTTGATCTGACAGCTTGTTCTTAATTGGGCTCCAAATTAGTGACGCCGTTGGGTAAATGTGCCCCTCTCTCTAATCTCCATAAAGAGGGGGGAAAAGGGGAGAGGGTACCTGTTCCCCCGCTTATGTCAGTGTCTTTTCTCATGGAAATAGAGGTGCGGCCCTCGATTCCGGGCACCATCTGCCCTTCCTCAGGCTTTGGGCCCCAAGCACTCCAGACATGCTCTTTTGTTTGTGTGTGTCCAAGCAGAAAGTGGCGAGTACACGCGGCCCTTGTGCACCCACCCCAAAAAAAAAAGCGCTTTGCATCAAGAGCATCAGCCTGCTGTTCATTAGCCTTCATGTGACAGAAGAGAGTGGGAGGCTTCAAGCATGGCGTGTGTGTCCCATAACATTAGTTTGCCTTTGAGGCTTGGTCAGGCTTGTGATGTCATTCAAAGTAACCGTTGACTTGACAGTCAAATGCTCTTTTGTGATCCTGCGCGACAATCACAACATGTTGATTTCCAGCGAATATCACCATGTATGTTCTGCAAAAATTTACTTCTGCTAAATTTTTCAAATGTCTGTGATGTGACTCAAAGGAAGTAGACAGATCCTTTGGTGACCCTTTGCAAGACTGTTGTTATGCGGGACAATGATGTGGCAGATCAAAATGTCATCTGCAGTCCTGGAGAAAGAAACCGGATAATGCGGAGATAACCTTTTAATATAATCATACGAGTTGAAAATTATTCATCTGAAAACTGAGAAAGAGAAAGCCCTGATTTAAAAAAAAAAAAAACAACAGGTTACTAATTCATGAACTAAACTGGCTGCTGCACTGAAATATTCTGTAGTTTTCAAGCAGCAAATCTGACAAGACCTCGATAGTAGTGCAATATAGGAAGCAACAATATTGGCATTGACTTTCTCCAGCAAAGTTGCATGCACATTTTTGGACTGGTCAATGAATCATAAAGTGACCTCAGTATACTGGATCAGCCTCCTCATTTTCCAATCCCCACGCTGCCGGCTGCATTGAGATTAGTTATTGAACTGGTCAAGCAAAGGGAAACAAGGCCGCTTCAGAGACACGGCGCACAATAAGCCAGCTGTCAGAGGGAGGGGCTTTTCGGTTGTCATGGCTAGGGTGTTGCGTCGCCTCCACAGAGATGATAGGTGATCCTGTGCCAGTTTGACATGCTATCTATACTAACTGACATAAATCTTGATCTATTTATTTCAACATTACAATGACACTCATAAAAATGTCTTTTTATTTTATTTATTAACGACGACCATTTCTGGTCGGTGAGCTCACATCTCTTGATGATGCTTCCAACTGCATAATAATGACACTAGAGTATATTCATGAACATTAAAGTGTCTTTTCAAAGAGGCTCCACATGCCTCTCTGTTACTCTTTTATATTCAAAAGGTCATCCCAGCATCGTCCGAATGTCCTTTGAGGTATAAAAGAGGAATTAAATTCAAAAGATTCTGATCTTTGTCTACATTTGGTGATTTTTATTCTAATAGGCAAATGCCATTCTCTCAAGCACATTTCTATTCACATGCATCAGGTATGCTTCGTGTTAGCTCCCTCTGAGCCTTGTTATCCTCTTTGATGCAGCAGGTTGAAACGTGCCAGAAAACCTAAATTTCAAAACTTGGCAAGGCCTTCTGAAATATTAAGTGCACTACGTTTCAAATGAAGCTGTAATCTGTCATTACTAGGCTCAACTGCCCACGCTTCACTTGGACAATCAGTGAGAAAAAAAAAACATCAATATTTACCCGTGATCAACTGCATAGAGGCCCACTAACCTCAATTAAATTCCTTTTTTATTTTTGGTGGGGTGCAGGGTGGTAATCTGTCGTGCTAACACACATGGGCGCGCACACACACTAAAAGTAGTCGTGTTTGTGGATGCAGCTGTAGCATGCATGAGCGTGACCTATTATGTTCTGCATGCCAAGTTTACCAGTGAAAGGCTTAAAGAGGTTAATCTGATGTAGTAAAATGAAGCGCATTTAATAGACTGCCCATAGCAAACCTCAATGTAGTTCCATCATTAGATCTATTGATTCTATTTTATCCATTTGTATCTATAAGAGATTGAGCAAATCATGTATTTTTCTACCCTGTGTTGTTCTGTCCACCTCTTGTGTCTACTTTACGATGCTGGATTTGTCCTAGCAAATAAAAATTGCATTTGTCTATATTTTCAGTCATGGCTTAAGCTTAGCATTCCAAAAAGTAGATATGCCAAAGAAAGATGCGTGTCGGATTATACCTCATCTGCTTTATATCTTAGACCTATTTAAGATTAAACACATGGACCTTTGCTGAGAAGTTTAGGATGAATAAAAACTATTTAGAGATATATTTGCAGTGCTGATTATAAAATGTACATTTTCACGGTGTTGTCTTTTCAAATCTCCAGGCTCTCCATTCGAGTCAATGCTGTCTACTGAACAGCTATGTTGCTCTTCACCACGGAGTGTCGACATTACAGGCGTTGTCATGACAACCGGCCAGGATCCACAGGGCCTTGGTGAGGTTTCTACCTTGAGCTAGATGCTAGCCATGAGACTCAGCAGATGCTGCGCTCTTCAGCCAATCACAGGTGAGTTTGAGCAAAAAGATGACATCATAGGCAAATGAAAGCAAATACGGCCAGGCGTTTGGTTGCCATGTCTGCCTGCCTCTGAATCCTCGACAGCTGAAAAGATGACATTGCCTGCAATAAAGGAAAACTGATAGAATGCTATTTTTGGCTCTTATTAAATAGAGACGTGCATGCACATATTTCAAGCTTTTTATTCTATTTTGAATATCATTTGGCAGCATCTGCATATAAATGGGTCTTCAGAAATGGGGTTCGGGTAACTCTAACTTTAATCCTAACCCACAAAATATACTGAATAGAGAGTATACTATTTAATAGGCTAGTATTCGGTGTACTCTTTGTATTATTATTGTTACTCATTTACTATAATTTTTTCAACGCATAAAAAGAAAAAGAGCCAAAAATGGTCATTCTGTCCCGCCCTCCCGACCGTCTCACTCAGCAGGCTTGGGCTGTCAAACAGAAAACCAACAGTGTCTTACTCTTTGCTGGTTCCTCCCTCAGACCTGCTTCTCTCTTTAATATTCATCCTATCGACCAATAGGCCGAACGGGGCGGATGACGTCACGAGCTAGGGAACAAGCGCAGCCAGTGAAGCATCCAGCCAGCCTGCTGAACAAGCCTGCTTTAGGGTCAGGAACTGGTCTGACAAGAGAATGGCAATCCTGCCGTAAACCGTCAGTAGGACCAGGACGGAAGACGATGGTAATGGCTCATAGGCGAAACGCGTAGCGAGAGAATGTGAAGACATATTTCAGGTAATTCCCTTGGGTGTGTATGCAATATGAGGATGTTTTAGAGGGGGAGGCAGAAGAGGCGAGGAGGAGGACGGGAGAGGGAGGGGGACTATGTATGTCGGGGTGCTTTGTAGCCCTTTTTACCCATCTTCCAGTCTGCAATGGGCCCGGCTAAGGAAGCAGCTGTTTAATCTGCAGTATGTTCGAGCGGGATCCGCTGACTGCATTCATTAAAATAGGCTTGACGTGTTCCCTTTTTTTTTTTTTTTAATACCATCCCATATCTGCGCCCCCACCTCCGCTCCTCTGCATCTCATCAACTCTGCATGGCGAGAGCGTGCACCCCCTCGCAAATTAGAGATGGGGAGGTGTTTCTAATCAATAGTGGCATTTGTGTAGGCCGGCAGCAGCTGCAGTTGCAACCCCAAAAATATAAAGACTCCTGAATTTGACGGCGATATGTGCGGATGCTTCATATGCCCACCGATGCTCTTTTGTTACCTCTGCGTTGAGGCCTCACCACAAAGGATGAAAAATGTCTTTTGGGGGCTCAGTAATTATCCACACAAAGCTGGGACATGCCTCTGTCTCCTGGCTTTGACATGGACGTGTGCACCAGTTTCATGGCGGCACCACTGACAAGCAGATATACAACATCTGGTCACCTGACTTCTTTGGGGATGGGAGTGGGGGCGGGGTGCCGGTCCTGTGAGAGCCAAGCCGCTATCCTCCAGATTCTTCCACACCCCATCGATGGAGCACGATTGGACGGATGGGACCCAGATGAATCCATTTCCGCCACCATTTCGTGCTACTGAGCCAAAGTGAGCGATCCGTCCGTCTGTGAGACTTGTGAGGCGCAAGGCCTGCTGGGAAACCTGTTGTCTAGCTGTCAGGCGTGAGGGAGATTTTAGGGAGTCAACCCAGTGATGGAAGGGAGGGTGAGATGATAACAAGGAGAATTGGGGGATGGGTTCCAGAAGGTGTTACTCCCTGCTAACATTGGTCTGCTGTATATATTGATATTCAGTGGATGCTTCTCTTTGTGATTCTAACAACATAATGACACAGTTATGCCTTGGCCTCACATTTAAAAAGGCAATATTAAGTCGTCCCAGTTGAAGATGAGACCTACCGAGCTCGTCGACACAGACGTATTTATTCTCTTCCCTCTTCATTGTGCTCATAAAGTCGTCAAGCCTTCATTTTCAGATATTTAGCACAGGAACTGAGCTCTGTCTGCCCTCCACCCCCGAATTCACTCCGTTCAGTCTGTGTCTGTAGTCTCTGAAGGTTACATGCAACTCATGAAAATTTCATTGCTGAAAACAAGTAGGCAAAAGGTAAGATGTCCGATTGACACAATGCCTTACTGCAAAGAGTTGTAAAACTGCACCGGCCACTCAACCGTTTGTATAGTCAACAAATCTAACTGTGCGAGTGAAGGAGAACAAACGAGTTATGATGCATGTGTGTCAGTTCATTCCTTATTAGCGCTATGCTAATAAACAACTTTCAGTCTCCACTAAACTTGCAGATTTTGATAAATTCTGTCTTTCTCTGTTGCTTTGGGATTTGTCTTAGAAGTGATCCAAATATGAATCCTTATGCCAAATTCCGATTGTTTGACCTTGGCAGAGCTTTGCTCTCCATACCATTTAAAGAATAAAATCAAATAGTGGCTGATTTTATGATGGCCTATTTTTCCCCTTCCTGTGTTTGCATTTCTTTGGCCTCCTTCTGTTTTCCATTACGGCCGATGTAACCCAACACACGCAGCCTCTCTTACCTCGCCTCGGCTAACAAAAGCGGCAGAACATCGTCTTGGCCTGCAGCCCACTTAAAGTGGACTTTCTGAAATCTGATACACGCACATGGAGGCCTCCATCTGTTGGAGTCGGGGTGAGAGTTGCTGCTGGATAGCGTTATTGTTTCGTAAAGTTACCCGTGTCTTCTATCAATGCAGGAGTTAGGTGGGGTGTGTATTTGTTTTAGGGGCTAACTGACTGACTCCAGCAGTGTATTGTCGTAGGTGTGTCACTGTGTGTGTGTGTGTGTCATGGATTAGCATGTAGGATTGGAAGCCATCTGGCCATTTTGTTCACGCTGGGGAGGGGGAGTAAGTGCAAGAGATGGATGGAGGGAGACACACACTGACACATTGACACAGCTTCAGTCATAATCTGCCTACTTGATGTCTGCCGCTTCTTACAATGCGCTCGCATTCGTTTGTTTGTCGGAGACGCTTCAGTCCGATGCGTCAAACTCCAGCTGTAAATTTCACTTTGAGGACAGTCCACAGGGTTTTCTTGGAAGGGTTCAACGTTCTGGAAAGTTAGAGATGCAACACCCTTTAACTGGAAGATGACTCAGAGATGAACTGAGACGTGCCGAATATAAGGATGAAATGTTGCAGAGTTGGAAGAGGTTTAAGAGATTAGCAAGTTTCACTGGGTCAGGCGTTTTTGGAGGGGCTGGCGAAACTTGAATGTATCACTTCGGACAGGCCAGGGAATCGATTCGGGGAATTCAGAGAAAGACTGCAAACGCCCTCTCGTTGATTCACTTTTGAGTTTCCTGTGTGTTGTAAACGTACATTTTTGACAGCACTGACTTTGAATTACAGCGGATGAGAGCTGCACACGCTGCACGCTCCAGCTGCAGTATTTAACTGCTCTTAATTCCCGAAAAGCCGTTTTGGCGAGCGTATGATTTGAGCTCTGCAAATGCAGGTGAAAGGGAAGATCGCACACTGTTGCTTCGATCGCCTCCAGAGAGGTCTGTTTATTTTCTCAGCTGTAAGGAGGTGCAACTATTGTGTCCATGCTTTGTTAATTCACTTGCTAGCTAATATGAGGCTCACTAGAATGTGTATGGGGAAGGGGACTAGAATCATAACCAGCATTTTTTTTAAAAATTGATTCAATCTGATTATCACGAGAGTGCTCACACACCAACTACATTAGTTGCAATTTCATGTAATTCAACGTACGGGTTTTATAAGACCGTACCATATTGAGCACTTTTCTACTTTTCAATCATCTATTCCTCGAATGTGAGTGGAAATACACAAATAAACCCAAAACACTGCCTTAGGGGTCTTACTATCATGAGGCAAATGTAGGTTACAAATCTATTTCCTGTCCCTAAGCTCATTAGAATAAATTTGTTATATTTATGCTCCTGGCTTTCCTGCTCACACACGCGTGTAAGTTTATTGGTCAGCGTTTCATCACTGTCTGCTCTTGCTGCACTCTGGGTTGTTTTTTTTGTTTTTTTTGTCACAGGTCAATGACGCAACCGACAACAACACACCTTGATTGCACATGGTTGTCTAGCAGTTTGTGACTTGAAGCACACCCATGACGACACCTGTTCATCAAAACAGGCATTACAGCATGCTTGTGCAAGAAAATGCATTCATTTGTGATGTAGCATTATTGCTGCCAATCATGACCACTAATTGGAACTGCTGCCTGCGTGATGACACATCACTATTGTGAATCAAATTCATTTTGACCAGTTCTTTGAATTTAAAGTGTGCTTGAAAATGGAAATAAATGGAAAGCTCCACAACGGGGAGCTTCTTGCCTGTCAAAATAAAAGACTTATCACCGCGATAAGCTTTCAATAACGTGTCTCTACGGAGGAATTGTTGCTTCTTCCAAACAGACAACTTGTCATGTTAATGCGCCAAAAATGCTTTCAGGATCCTACAGATGTTGTCTACTTGACAGGGAGAGAGAATTTACCTTGTGCCGTTCAAAATAGCTTGTTAAGATATGTGTGGTCTTATGTGTGCTTATGCGAGTGTGAGTACGATAAAGCGACATGCAGCTAAATATTAAATGGCAGACAGTCTGGGTTCTCACCGCTCCTCAGCGGGGGTGGGGGCGATTGGTGGGAGGATGAGAGAGTTTGGTGGTGAATAAATTAGTCTGCAGAGTGGACTAACCAGTTTTCTCAGTTGGTTTCATCACAGGGACGTTATCCCTCAAGCGTATGTGCTCATCAACTGAATCCTTAAAAAAACTGGAATAGGGAGACCAGCCAGGAAAAACTAAGGCCACCTGTATGAAGAAGATGAAATTCTTGCTTTCCACAAATTTGAGGCAATCCTTGAAAAGGCCCCAATCGGTTCAAAGAAGATCAGACAGTGACATCTGGCTAGTGACTAATAATAGCCCCCTGCTAACTGATTAGAGATGTTTGTGCTCGGCGCTGCATGCAAACGAGCGACTGAGGGATGATAGTTTACTACAGGTTTGTTTTTGCAAAAAAGAAATCTGACAAGAAGTATGCAAAATAGAAGTCGTCAGAACTCAGCTCAGGGCTCAGGACATTAAAGTAGAAGTGCACGCGGTCAGACAATCCATTAGTTTAGCCTTTGATATTGTGTAATCATGCTCTAGTTGGCATATTATGACAGAATATAGGCCTTTTATGGCAATACAAGATGTTAGCATATTCAGAGGCGTGGACTAAACCCGCTAAAAATAGACATTTACAAGTTTCTCAACAAATGTGTCCCAACTATTGCTTCAAAGCATCGGGCTAACACCAGCGCCCATCTCTTTAAGGACCCATCCCTCTTCAGCGAGGCCATTACCGGGCGGCCATGGATTCAAGATTAGAGGCTCTTCCTGAGTTAGCAGTTCAAATTCAGCATTAATGTTTGAAAGGCCAGCTCCGCGTGGTGAGATCAATTTTACATGAGAGGGAAATGTGAAAACATTCATAGTAATTTCTGTCTGAATCTTGAAGTGTCAGGCTTGTTTTTAAATACATTTCCGATAGCACGGTTAGCAAAGGATACTGACACAATCACTCGATTTTTAAATCGGAGCTTGCAAGCTATTTTCTTATGATAGGGGCATTATCCTTTACCTCTGCTCAACCATGTTAGAGAGGTCTGAGCCCTCCATTTTGCTGCCTTTGTTCATCAGGTAGGTTAAATAGTAATGTTTTGATCGTTTAATGCTGATTATTCATCACACTAAGGTCTGGTAAACATAATGACTTTTTGGGACTGCATGCTTTATCTGAAGCTATTTTCTCCTGTAGTGCCAAAAGAAGCATCCTGTCTTTATGTTCTTTTTTTTTTTTTTTTTAACGGTCATGATATGTTGCAAGGTATACAGTGAGAGTCATGTGCATGTCAGCTGAGTTCATTATGTGGTGTTGTTACTATCGATCAATTTTCCCTCTGTAATTGGTGACCAGATAGTGATGTCCCATTGATCGTATCTCAGTTGCACTTGTCATAAGCCATGGGTCATGACCACTCCTCACAATGATATCGTCATCAGTTGCATGCGATGATGGTGAGTCAAATACTATATACACTGTATTATGATTAATGTTACATTTATGAGTTAAGCAGAAAAATACATGTTTTTATCCATCTCACGGGACGGCCATTTTGCTTTGTACAGCCACTTGCTGTCGACTAAAAAATGACATCACAGTGCCGAAGGGCTCAGGTACCAAGTGCCAAGGTTTACCTACTTTCTGGATTTGGTCATGTGATATTCACAAGTTCAGCAGTTAGGCAGTGTGATGTCATTTCCACCTGCATTTTCATGAGATGGAAATACATTTTTCACAAATGCAATCCTAATCAGAATCGCCACTGTGTTGAGTGACGATACAATGGTCTGGCTTCCAACCTCCCGTTGTTGTCAGACGGACCGCACGGCTTTAGACGGTAAACACTGTCACAGACCCAACTAGAAAATATCTTTCTAAAAATATATTAATGAGCTCAACATTTCCATTATAGTTTGCCCTTCTCATACTCGTAGGCAACAATGGAAATGAATTTTAAAGGCATCCTTTGTTCCAAAGGTTTTGCTTTGTAATAAACAGCCACATGAGATGAAAGATTATAATGTCCTTCCTTGGTGTCCCTTGAAACTGACACTGCTTTTGCACCAAACTTCCTGACTGGCAGACATCTTATCAATTAATCAATCAGGGGTTGGACTAATCCCCGTACTTCCCCAGAATCTTAATTCTGCATCTTGCCGAACGATTTTAGACAATCTGTTCTGTGCCTCGGTTTTTAAATCAAAATCCTTAAAGCCAGAAATGTCTCTCTGAGGCTGAGCCATTATGTCCTATGAAAAGAAAAGCCACATGAAATAGTTTTAGATCATCATAAAGGCTTACTTGTGATTCGCTAGATTTATAGTGCTCACTGCGTAAGAGCTCTGGGGGTGGCTTTTGTTTGATAATGTAGGTCTCTATGATGGGGGCGGCCCCGGCTGGCCCGCTTTTCTGGGACAATCGTACCGCACATGATGGGCTTGGCCTCAGGGCGAGGCAGTGAAGGAGTTTCACATTCTAGTGGGATGGAAAACAAATTTGACTGTTAAAAATCTGGAGGTTGGCAAGTGGGAGAAATTTCAATGTACTTTACAAGACTGGTTCTTCAAGCAGGTTCCTGCTGTTCGAATGATAAATAAGGCCAAAGCGCAGACCACTTTGCACCAAGAACTGTTCCACGCATGTGTATGCAATGTGATCTGTCTGATGTGACAGTCACATTACCCCAATTCCGCTGCCTCACAAAGCAGCTGACCAGAAAAGGAACTGTGTCGTGTACATCACTAGACCTTTGGCACCATTTTGTGTACAGGAAACAGGAAGTGCTACCAAATGCTAAGATTTTACAGAGTTCTCTGCATAGACTTTGCAAAAACATTTCTCTTTTCTAGGACATTGTGAGTGCTACTAAAGATGTCTGATAGTGTCGATATTGAAGAGAAACCACCAGCCCCCCCCTTGAGAATGAACAGTAGTTCCAGAGACTCTTCATCAGTGAATCCCGCCTCTAAACCGCTTCCAATGGCTCCTGAAGAGAAAATCAAGAAGGTGCGCCTGCGTTCCATCTTCCCCGGAGGTGATAAGAGTGAGTACCCGTCGTCTCGTTTCACCTTCACGTTTTGAGTGGCTCCTACTAATGTTCATGATGTCCCATAGCAAACAAGAAGAAGGAGAAGGAGCGTCCCGAGATATCCCTTCCGTCCGACTTTGAACACACCATTCATGTCGGCTTTGATGCAGTAACGGGAGAATTCACAGTGAGTCTCAAATTTCAACAGCAACATTAAGAAACATCACATTTGATTTTTTAATTGATATAAAAGTCTGAACCTCCGAAATGAACTCCCTTTACTTGGTTGCAGGGCATCCCGGAGCAATGGGCGCGTCTCCTACAGACCTCCAACATCACCAAGCTGGAGCAGAAGAAGAACCCACAGGCTGTATTGGATGTCCTCAAGTTCTACGACTCAAAAGAGACAGTCAACAACCAGAAGTACATGAGCTTCACCTCGGGAGGTACGGAACTCCAAAATGCAAACAATTTTCAAGACCAAAAAATACAAGACATCCACAGTATTTGAATGAGATCATGTTTTTCTATTTCAGACAAGTCAGCCCATGGTTATATAGCAGCAAACACTCTGGTGAGTTATTTTATAATTATGGTTTAATAAGTCTTCAATAAAGTAAAGCATATTTTAGCCCAAATACTGTAAAAGCCCAACAGGTAAGTTTTAACATTTTGTGCACTGGATTCATCCAAGTGACTATGGGAGTGCACTCATTTCCCTTTCATGGGCAAAAGTGCACATTCCACTCGATACTTTCCCAGTAATTCCCTTTGCAGCCATTCCAGACTCCAGTCCATTTTTCACTCCAAAACTGATCTTGTGTGAGAACCACTGCTGCTCCTAGTTTATTTTTCCGATCTACTTAACTAGATTTTGAAATACAAACAATAGCCCGGCTTCAGCAAAGACTCCCGCTAGGCTGACCTCATTTCTAGCGTTGACCAGAGTAATCTATGCTTTTAATGCCTTTCTCCGCACACCCGCTCAGCCAGCCGGGTGAAGAAGCGCAATCCGAGTCTGGCGAGTGGGGATTCGCCGCCTCGGGGCCAAGCGGGCTGGGATCATGCAGGGCTGCTGCGCGGATATTGCCAGCGAAGGGCAGGCGAGGGTGGCAGTAAGCCCAAGAGGTTGCGTGCGAGAGCGTATATGAGGGCGTCTCAAGACGGTTGCGTTGGTTCTCTGCCCTGCAGACAGGATTCAAGCGCGCCTGAATCTAGAGCCTCCCATGAAACGTATTGAGGCAGATCCGAGCGATGGACTCTGCTCTGAACTTGTGCTATAGATGGATCTTCGTGTGTCCAGCAGGCAGAACTATTAAAAAAAAAAAGTGGAAGCAAAGAAGTTCAAAGTAGTGCTTCATTCATCACGCCACATCCGGAGCTCAGTTTTACAGACGTCCATCCCTCAGCAGTGACCCCCACCCCTTGCCCCTCCCTCCCCCCTGCAGTCCACTCTCTCTTCAACACTGTGTGGGTTTGTTTTGAGTAAATCCTCCCATTCTCAACCTTCACATTCAGAACCGACTGCTGTCGTCTGGGCCTCCTGTCAGCCTTAGAACCTGCAGCGCATTATTTGACAAGGTAACTCCTCCATATTACTATTGCACATCTCTGCATTGGCTTTCAAGGGCCAATCATTTGATCTAAATTATGCCCACTAAGCGAGTGCAAAAAATATCATCACTCTCTACTGACATGGCGGCTGCAGTCATTGGTTAATTCTTGATGAATTCATCATGTCAGGGGTTTGTATGAGTTAGAAGCATGTTCTCTCCGACTCACTTTGAAAAGTCTCCCTTGTAACTTCATCACCATTGACGACATAACCGCATGGCCTTTTTTTTTTTTTTTAATTGAAAGACAAAAAAAAAAAAAATCCCTACTTAGAAACATTCAGACTGTAATTTGTGCACTGCACTGTTGACCAAATCCTTCTTGAAGCGGGTCAGAGGCCTAGTGGGCTTCAACGAAGCACCGGGTCTTTCCACCAGAATTAAGCTGCACTGCTTCATTTATGCATGACATGAACCTGAATGTTTCCATAAGAGGAAAATGATCTAAGGCTAACTGACTTTTGGATGGGGTGGCGGGGTTACTCATAATAAAATTGTCTCAAGCATATTAATGTCGATTTTTGGTGAAAGGTATCCTCAGGTTGTCTGCAGGTCATCGAGGCATTGCACTTTACTGCAATGTTGCAGCATGTTTGATCCACTTAGCATAGTGGAATACGTAAGCGTGGCCCTCAGAAAGTGCATTGTCATCCCCGGTTCTTGGCACACAGAACCTAACCCCGCTCTGACAAAAGTGCACCTTTTTCCTTGAGCTCTTAGTCGGCTGCTAACACTTTCCTGCCCTTTAGCGCAATTGTGCCTGACAATTGCGCTGCTTCATTTTCCTCCCACATTTAATAAAATGACATGTCTCATTTCCAGGATTTTTTTTTTTTAGGTTAATAAGATGAATTCTAACAAACTTGGCACATCTTCCGGTTTGGGTTTCATTGGCTTGGGACGATTTATGATGTCATACATGTTTTTCCATCCAGCAGGGTGCCAAAACGTCTACGTCAGAACCCCCGATTGCTCCCCCTGTGTCAGAAGAGGAGGATGAGGAGGAAGAGGAAGAAGAGGAGGAGGAAGAGGAGGAGGAGGATGACGACGACGAACTTCCTCCCGTCATTGCACCTCGACCCGAGCACACAAAATCTGTGCGTTTGATTTATAGCATGAGCGAGCACAGTCCAAACTTGCAGAATCCAACCTTGCCATGATGATCTCTTTTAGATCTACACGCGTTCAGTCATGGACCCGCCCAAGCCTCCCACTCCCATCAAAGAGGTTGTGACCCCACCCGAGTCACAGGTCCAGCCCGACAACACATCGAGCACAATGTATCGCCACACTGACCGCCAGAGGAAGAAGTCCAAAATGACAGATGAGGAGATTCTGGAGAGACTCAGTATGTGTCTTTACAGACATGATTCTTGCCACGTGTACCTAATAATATGACCAGTGAGCATACAAGTGACTTGACACTTTCTTAATTGTACTATGAAAACGCTTTGGCTTAATTTAAAAAATTAGATAGGCAAAGGATATTTGCCATGCACTCATGTTTTTTTTTATGCATTTACACACCCACACATATAGTAACACGCAACACGCATAATCATTATGCATGTGTTTTGTCTCTGACTCAGGGAGTATCGTGAGTGTGGGGGATCCCAAAAAGAAGTACACACGCTTTGAGAAAATAGGACAAGGGTAAGTGTGTGTGTGCGTTAAAATGGAAACCTGGTTTTATTACATTTAACAATAGTGACCTCACATTATTAGCATGTCTAAAAATTAAATCAGGCCTTTGTTTCTGGTCTGATGGTTAAGTCGGAAATGTGATGCGCTGGAGGTCTTGTGAATCATTGTCATGTGCCAACTTCAAATTGAATTCGCCCTCAAGCGTTGTCATTGAATTAAATTGAATTAAATCAGCTTAACAGTTCCATTGCAAATTTTGATGAGTACTTCCTGTTTGTTTTTACGCCTAATCAATCATATAAAATCATCTACCTGTTTATTGATATCATTTCTTTGTCTCCAGCGCTTCTGGCACTGTGTATACAGCCATCGACATAGCAACCGGCCAAGAGGTAAGTGACGATTGTGGTTCTAATTCTTCAAATATTAATAGTTCATTGTTGTGAACGACATTTTGTTTTTTCATCTCTCTACCCACAATAGGTGGCCATCAAGCAGATGAACCTTCAGCAGCAACCCAAGAAGGAGTTGATCATCAATGAGATCTTGGTGATGAGGGAAAACAAAAACTCCAATATAGTGAATTACCTGGACAGGTCAGTGATTACATTTATGGTGTTGCTGCACTAAAGTGCATTCAATCAGATTGTGTGTCATTATTATGCTGATCAGCATTATTTATAGATTACATTACTGCTGTTGAAGAATGAAGAACAGTGATGGTAATGGAAATAATTCTATTCTGCTTTTATCAGTTACTTGGTAGGAGACGAACTGTGGGTAGTGATGGAATATTTGGCCGGAGGCTCGTTGACAGATGTCGTGACTGAGACCTGCATGGACGAGGGCCAGATTGCAGCAGTTTGTAGAGAGGTAAGAGACGCAGATCAAGCCTCAGCAGCAACACTCCCTCTCTCCCAACTGTCACATGACCTTTACTCAGAGATGGAAAATGGAAACATTTGAAATCGAGCATCTCAGATGTTTCTGCTGGCTGAAGACAAATTCCCACAGACACATTCCAACATCTTGCATAGTCATCAATGCTGAAAAGGAGCGAGCATAATCGTTCCGGCCCTGTTGGGATGAATTTAAGATTTGTGGTTTTGCGATAGTCACCAAAGAAGACTGACCGCTGATTCCATGCAGTTTATTGATTTAAGATTAAAAATGTCTTTGTATTCTCATCAGTGTCTTCAAGCCTTGGATTTCCTGCACTCCAACCAGGTGATCCACAGAGACATAAAAAGTGACAACATCCTTTTGGGAATGGATGGATCTGTCAAACTCAGTAAGTTGTTGATTCTTATCTGAGGTAAAAAAATAAAAAAAAAAGTTGATTTCAAGTAATGTCACTGATGGATTTTTCCAACAGCCGACTTCGGCTTCTGCGCCCAGATAACTCCAGAGCAGAACAAGCGCAGTACAATGGTGGGAACGCCCTACTGGATGGCACCAGAGGTGGTGACCCGGAAGGCTTACGGCCCAAAAGTGGACATCTGGTCTCTGGGAATCATGGCCATTGAAATGGTGGAGGGAGAACCTCCATATCTGAATGAAAATCCTCTCAGGGTAAGAATTGTCTGAAAAAGGAGGTTCATTAACCATACAGGCAAGGAGATAAATTATTTACATTTCCTCCCTCCATTTTGATCATGTCCGTCTTTGCAGGCATTGTACCTGATAGCTACCAACGGGACGCCCGAGCTTCAGAACCCAGAGAGACTGTCGTCTGTCTTCAGAGACTTCCTAAATCGCTGCCTGGAGATGGATGTGGACCGCAGAGGTTCTGCCAAGGAGCTGCTTCAGGTAAAACTCAAGTATAATAGATAGAAGGCTAATGGAATCTACATTTGGTTCCCTAATAAAAGCTTGTTCGTGCTTGACTCGCAATTGTCCTCATCTTTCGATTACGTTATGTTCTTTTTCCTCCCCAGCATTCATTCCTCAAGCTGGCCAAGCCTCTGTCCAGCCTGACGCCTCTGATTGTAGCTGCCAAGGAAGCCATAAAGAACAGCAGTCGCTAGCGGGCATCTTCTGTTCTCACCCAAGGCCGGCGCCCTCCCTGCTCGGGGTGCACAATGTGTGGTGGTTGGGGGGGGGGGGCTGCTGGTTGGATCTCTGTGACCCCCCCCCCCCCCCCTTCTCAAACGCCGTCATCCCCCCCACCGGCACCGACCCCAGCCCACCCGTACAAACGTCAGATGAGCGGCGGCCTTGCAGCCTCTCGGCACCGTGCTGCTAAAAAGACCTTTTTGTTTACGTTTTCAGCACTCTGTACATGTAGAGATGTCTGTCACTTGTCTGCGTGTGTGTGTGTGTGTGTGTGTGTGTGTGTGTGTGTGTGAGTGAGTGTGCACAAATGTCTAGCATCTGTAGGGAGGGGTGTACAACTGCTTCCAAACCAAAAAAAGAGGAGGGGGGGGGGCAAGACCCTCAAAGAGGAGCTTTTGGTAGAGTTTCCTCTTCCTCTTGTGTCATCCGTGTGGAAAACACATCATGCCTCCATCTACAGTGTCACTCAAGGACCCAAACTGTGCTCATATGACTGGTGGTGGTGCTTATAGCAGCTGTGTGTGTGTGTGTGTGTGTGTGTGTGTGTGTGTGTGTGTGTGTGTGTGTGTGTGTGTGTGTGTGTGTGTGTGTGTGTGTGTGTGTGTGTGTGTGTGTGTGTGTGTGTGTGTGTGTGTGTGTGTGTGTGTGCGTGCGTGCGTGCGCATGTGTGTAAAAGTGCAGTTACAAGGGGAAAGTCATAATTAATTTTACCTGACCAAAGTTGGATTTGAGCATTCTTCATCGATCCTGCTTTATTTTAGCTTAGCATTGCTCTTATTTAATAACAGTGAAGTGTTTGTCATTTTTCAAATCTGGCCTAAAACTGGCTCCCATTTCAGATCAAATCAATCTAAATCAAATCAAATATTCAATGGTGTTGTTCAATATGGTATAAGGACATATTTAACCTTGATCCAATATGCTTTAAGACTCCTTTTAACATTCAGGGTTGTTATGTTACTAAGCCGCTCTTAGTTGCAAATTAGCATGCAAGTACATTGCCAATTTTGTACCTCATATAATATTTACAATATTTCATTGATTATTTTAAAATGTGTACAAATACTCAGTAGCATCTTTTGTTTGCATGAATTTTATTTTGTACATTATTGCTCAATATGTCTCGACAGTTAAACAAACTAACTTAATCCCGTTAAAATGGTTTACTATAATCCTCCTGAACATCAATTTTGAATGAATAAGTAAATTATTTGTTGTTTTTATTGCTGAAAAATATTTGATTGTCGTTGGGACTAAATGCCAAAAATATGCCCTCAAAAATCCTTGTGGAAATATTGAATACATAATGTTAATGTGCAATTAATATTCAATATTTCAACTTTTTATGTCCCCTTTCTCTTGGTATTATTGTTATTATTTTTATTATTATTTCAACTTTTTGAGACCATCAAAAAGCCTCCGTCCAGGTCTCTAAAATGTTTTCTCCCTCTGTGACTTTGCTGTGATTGGTGGACTTTTCAGTCAGTCCAATCATTGATGTCAATCATAATAACAACACTACCTATCGGTTGTGATGTCGCTCTTGTGTGTGTGTGCATGTTTAATATTATTGTCACAATCTGAAGATACATTATTAAACAGCTGGTTATTACCTTGCTGATCAACACTAAAATTGTGCATAATATAATTGGGAAGCTAGCAATTGTTATATTCCTCATTTTAATGTTTAAACAAAGTAAAGGGTGGCCTTTTATTTGAAACAATCACCAATCCCGGCACAAATACCATACAGTATCCAGACTTGTTTTTATTGGTGTATCCCCATGTAGCTACACCACCGAGTGCGCGCTGCGCTCTCTTGTCTTCCTATCTCTGTGCGACATTTCACCCTAATAAATTGTGAGTTTCCGAGGGCTACCTCAGTCAAGTCCTCCGTCCTGACATCGAGGTGTGTGGGGAATTGCTCAGACACATTTTGTACCTTCATTGTACAGCAAAGGTCTACAACATTGAGTGATGTGACACGAGTCATGCATGTTAAACAACCAACTGTACACTGTCTCATTGTTCACTTAGGTTAAGATTGTTAGGATATATGCAGCGGTTACAAAATGTCTACACACCCCTCTTTGAATGTTTTTTTTTGTTTTTTTTATCATACAGAATGAGGCAATGGCAAATCGTTTAGAAACTGTTTCCGCGTTTGCTGTATGATCTGGACAACTGAATTGTATAACAAGTCAGGATAATTTGACATATTTTGAGTTAATCGTAGGCACTTAAAATGGAGGCAGTTGTGTGCTAACTCCCACGTAACATGATTTCAGATACGATTGATAATATCCCTAATCAGGTGAATCTAGCCTCACATACGTGGGTGTGCACACTTGTGCAACCATATTAGTTAAAGCTAGAAACTTCAAATCATTTTTGTTTTTTCTACCACATTTGAACAGGGGTGTGTAGACTTTTTGTATCCACTGTATGTACAGTATGTAATGTATGTATGTATGTAAATATGAAAGAGGGAACCATCCCCTCTCCCCTCACCAACCCCCCCTTTTTTTCAAATGATGTAACTTAAAAATAAGACATTTCAGGTTGCTTTATAATATGTATCAGTCGATGTTTTGCACTCTGCAAATGGAACAAAAGAAGCAACACGCACACCCTCTGCACTCCAAGGGTTCCCTCATTTTGGGCTCCAATAAGACAGTGAACTGATGAGTGCGTCTGTGTGTGTGTGTGTGACAGTGAACTGATGAGTGCGTCTGTGTGTGTGTGTGTGTGTGTGTGTGTGTGTGTGTGTCTGGCCTGTGAGGACGCTTGGTGCAAAAGGCCCCAATGACGCCCATGCACAGGCGCGAACTGTGAGCACGAGAGGTGGCGATACCTCCGAAGTGCCGCCTTCCCCCTTTCCGTGGTGGCTCCTGTGCATTCCTATCTTCTGAATGTGTCAATCTGTACACGTGGTGTAAAAATTCCTCTATTAATGTGTATCAAGAGAATGGAACAAAGACAAAAAAATGTTACTTTTTAAATTATTATCATTACTACTACTCTTATTATTGTCAAGCTTTGTAAAACTGCTGATCCATTTGGCGTACCTCAGCAGGCTGGCTGCTCCCCGCCTTTGAGGACAAAAAGGACATAAAAAGCCCGACGGGGAAATGAGGTTTTGGATAAACTATTTTTAATTGTGGTTGAAGCAATAGACTTTTTGAACTTTGAATTGTGCATGGCTGTGTCTTGAGTGTACAAAAAAAAATTATTGCAGTTTGGGAACTGGACTGAAATAAAAAGAAACCGAGTTGCTGTAATGCAATGTGGCTTATAGTGAGTTGCATTCAAGGTTTACAAATTTGTGGAATTGTTGAGCTGTAAAAAGTGAGAAAGAGGTAGAGATGCATTTTGAAAATAGATGGTTGATTGTGTTTTAATACACTCAGTGTGCACAAAATTTAGTAAAAGAGCTGTACAAACAAAAGATAATAATACTCAGTTGTAAATGAAACTGTCACATATTAATCTGGTTTTGATGGTTTCATCATACTTGGAGCTGTTTCTAATATTTTGCTCCTCTCGTAACCAAAATATTAGAAACGCCCCAATAATTAAGAAATTACCAAAGTTGATATTAAGAATACCAATAAATGAACACACTATTAGCCTTACAGATGATCCTAAGTGTAAACAGTTATAAAATGTATAAGTTACTCGTAAGATATAAAGGTTGAAAAAAATTAACATTCACACTGTCCAACATTGCCTTACTTTACAAATATGCATATCATAGTATACATTGACCTTAATGGCAAGTTGTCATAGTTTCACAGTTCCGCACGGAGCTTCAAATGGAGGTAAGCTGAGTGGAAGTGACTATTCTCAGAGTGACGCTGCCGGGCATCTCGTCGGCCATGTTACGACCTTGCTTCCTCAGCCGAAGCCTCTGAGGATTGGTGGTGTCCTTTACGGAACCAGAAAGCATCACTTGGCCCATAAACTGATCCTGCACTGCGTTGTTGTTCCAAATCTGGCGTCAGGCAGGCGGGTTTTGAGAGACAAAAAGACAATCTGATTTGAAAATACTTTTGAAAAAAAAAATGACAAGAGTGTATACAAACAGTAAAAAGCAAGAGTTGACACAAATGAGAATGCAAACAAACATCTTACCTGCACAGTTAAAGGCTTCCTGGGCTTCTTTCTGTAGAAAACACCACTTGTTTCAAAGTTTGGTGTCAAAGTGTCCTTTTGGATTGGAGATCTTACTGAGTGGCCCTCACAGCTTATGATCACATATGGGTCTGCACCTGCATGGAACCACAGGGCCACGTCAGAGGCGTGCACTTTATAGGATGTCAATTTGGGTTAAAACCAAGCGACTGACCCCCTGTACTGTCCTGGTTTTGCAGCCCCTCGGCAGCATGGACGTAGACGTGCGTCACGACTTGTGGGTAACCCAAGAAAGAACTCCAACATCTCACCCTTGGCTTATCCTCGCTCAGCTCCCTGGAAGCACAGAAATTAGACACATGACTTTCTAGATGATGATGCAGATGATGATGAAACATCCTGAACGTGTGTGACATTTAGATTACCTACAGCCCGAGTCCACGTCAGTAAAAAGTCGCAACATGTAGTCTCCCAGAATGTGAGGCTGGAAGGTGGTGGGCATGATGACGTAACGGCCCTGCTTCAGCGTGGACCTCATGAAGACCGTGCGGGCGTTGATGTAGGTAGACGTCACCTCGCATTTCTGGGTCAAGATGTCGTGCAGCCTGTATTTTCTGTTCACTTCCACCTGTGATAGATAGTTTAGCAGAAAGCTGACGTCTAATAGTTTTACTGAGGGAACTTGTGTTCTTCTGCCTCCTGGTGTTTGAGGATATAATTTACACCTACAGGACAAATATGAAACAATTCATCATTTTCCCCTCCATCTGTAAAAGTGTATCTCACGAAGTTCGAATAACGATGAATAATTGGATGTTTTCACTTAGCCATGTGCAGACAACTACTTCTTAAAATGACATGTTGATTGCGGTACTGACCTTAAATGCTGACCAGAGCCTCCATAATCAGCATGATAAGAGCGTATGATGTGTGTTTGACCTTAGCCAGATGTCAAGTCAAGTGTATTAAAGGAAAAGGTTTGGCATAGATTTAAGTGTGGAAAGCCTAATCTGAGAAAACGTTCTTCAAGACTGTACAGAAACCGTTTGCGAGAAAGCGTGTGTTTTAAAAACTAAAGACCGGTTGGTTGTTTTCTCACTGTCTGGCATGTCCTGTAAGGTTTCTTCAGCTTAGAGCGATTAACATAAATGATTTGCTATGATCGAATGTCCTACTGATAAACAGCCCTGATATGATCCGATAAACTCAATAGGTGTCATTAAAATTCCATTTGTTCAATCTTCAGCCAAAGCCAAAATATGGACAAATGAGCCTTCTTTCTTTCCAAAACAAATTGTCTTTTGGCCTGTGTCCACACATCCCAGACTGTGTAGCTAATAGACATTTTTAGACATGCCAAAAAAGTGTCTTAACATTTTTACTTTTTTATACGACACATATTGAATCGTATATTGTACAATAATTAATTTGCTTGCCTGTGTAATTCTTTTCCCTATTTAGGTCCCATTAAAGTGTCGTCACCTGGCGATACATTTTCAAAGTGCAGCTAGCGCGTGTGCTGATGATGTAATTTTCAATTCATGATGTCAATTTTAATTCATTATAATAGTGTAAATTTATGTTGTGTATATTGCTGTTGGAACGTTCTCATTGACGCTAAAAACCACTGGGTCTCAGCTCTGATGACAGCTTTATGTCACTTCTCCATGATGAGCCTTTTTAATTTATTGTAGTTGTATTTCGTAGTTCTTGTTTAGCTTCCCTTATTATCTCCTATGTGTTTATTTTACCTTGAAGACGCTGAAGCCGATTGTTAGATTTTCCCCTTGACCATATTTCCTGTGAATCTTCATATCTCTTTGTTGTAAAGAGATGAGGACCTCATCCGCCTCCTTTGTGACATCAAACACATACTACCAAAAAAAAAAAAAAATTAGAACACTCATTCTTGTTCTAATATTATAAAATGTTATAAGTATTGTATATTGTTGCTCCATAGTACCTGTGGGTTCTGCAGAAAGGTTTGCTTGTGGTTGGCGCAGCCGCCGCAGCGGTTTAAGAGCGGTTCAGATTGCTTGGTCCAACTTCCAAAGTGGACAACCTCATGCCAGGTCTTATGGATACTGATCGCTGATGTATTGATGAGACGACACACGTCGGCATCCGTAAAGTACTTGCACCAGTCTGTGAAAGACATCCTGTGGAAGTTCAAGTCGCAATGATTAAAAGGAGGATGTGGTCACTGATAGAGGATTATCAATTGATTATGTACCAGAACTCTCCATCGTCCTCCACTGTGATGCCGAGGTTGCCTCTTTCGGTATCACCGACCTTTGACCATTCCGCCGAGCTGAGAGAGACATAGAATGCAAAGTAATCCGAGAGAAATTGTATAGAAAATGGCTGGGTGGATTTGGATGTATGTTTGGGGTCCCCACCCATCACTCCAGGCTCCATTCCACTCCGTCTTGCCCCACGGATTCCTCATGCGGATCAAGGGAATGGTATCATTCTTGAAGTAGGCCACCAGTCCGTGACCCAGACGCACCCTTTTCACTGCTGTCACTGAGTAGGCGTGACCTTTCACCAGCCCATTGGCCAGCTTGAGCTCAAGTTCGTGAGCTTCTGCCTGATAAAAAGGAAACATCTCACATGTAGGACCATCTCTGATGTAGAGCGATCAAATAAGGAGGACATGCCAAACACCTTGATGGAGCAACTGATGATTCCGCCACGATCGTACACCTTGAGTAGATCTGCAAAGAGATGGTCCAGCTTCTTCTGGTCCTTATAGTAAGCTTCCGCTCCCAGGTTGATGGCCTCAGCCACGGCTCCGCTGAAGTCCACCACTGCGTCTCCAGTGTTGCCTCCCTCCAGCGACTCATAGCAGCCAGATAGCCTAGACACACAACACAAGGCACGTTTGGGCCCTTATGTTGTCTTTTTCCTATCAGTGGAATTTTATCAATGGGAGAACTGCCACTTGTTGCTAGGTAAAGTTCAAAGGCAGACACAAAAGAGATAATAATAGTCCACCAAGTATTTTTTGATGGTGTCCACAATTGTAACAAGCTGCCATGATAAATGGTTGACTCACTTAGCATAGGCTTTCTCCAGCAGAGCGCTCCAATATTCATTGTTGTCTTTGGAGTGACAGTAGATGAGCTCTCCAGTGATGGTAGGAAGCCGGTCATCCACTACCACATCCATCCACGTTCCAAACACCCAAAACTGAAAGTGAAAGATTCCGGCATAGGTCTCCGGGTCCCACTCTTGCTCCTTCCAGTCTGGAATTACCTGCATACACGATGAAAACCTTTTTAATCGCACCACTATTTTGTTGTCGAGAGCATTTTGTTTGCATTTTTTTCTCGTAAAGATAAAAGAATGGCAGTGCAAAACAAAACAAAAAGAAACTCAAGATTCATTTTGAAATAGCCTCAGGCGAATTCCTACTGTCAGCTAACATGAACACAATATAGGTCATATTTCTAAATACATGACGCTCACTTTTTTCCAGAGGTTGGGCTTCAGTGCCAGACAGGAGCAGGCGGCCACAAACCAGCAGTTCCCCACAGAGCCCTGGTTCAAGTCATGTGCGCTGACACCCTCCACAAACAGGTGAGGATCATTGCTGATCTCCTGCAGCACAAAAGTATGACTGGATCACATGAAAGTTATTGACAAATTTGTTCAAAAATCTATGTGGTGCATGTCTCGCCTGTGAGTCAGAACTGATAAGCGATAACAGCAGCACCCGGCACCATTAGATACACTTGATAACATTTACACTTTGTCTACATGCTCAAACAAACTGTGGAATCTTGTCCAGCAACTCTGGATTGTCCCTTCTAGACATGTCAAAATTTCCCAAAGAGTACAACTCACCCGAGGTCTTTTCCATTGCACCTTACCAGGTGGTGGTTTGCGAAAATACAGTGACGCATCGATGCACGGGAACTCGGGATCCTCAAAGAGTTTCTTACTCCTGATACAGTCCTTCTTTAGCTCAGCATAATGCTGGTTCTTGTAGGGAGTCGCAGAGGAGAACATGGTCCACAAATGGAAGACTCAAAGCTGAATAAGGGAATGATATACATTTCAAATTGGATGCATATTGAGCCCCCCTTCCCCGGTTTTGGCAAATGCTGCCATATTCTTTTTTTTATTTTTTTTTTATCCCCAGAAGAATTTTGTGAATACCTCTTGAGAGTCTAGCTCTGGAAATATTCAATGAAGTTATTGAAGGCTTTCTAATAACTGAAACCATATTCCCAAAATAGACATGCGCCAACATTCACATCTTTTTTTGTTGAATGCAATGAAATTGTTCACACTGGCCCAAATTGCATTTTGGAGCATCTTAAAGTATCACATGGCTAAAGGGGCAATGAACTAATAATATTCAATGAAGTTATTGAAGGCTTTGTCATAAATGAAACCATATTCCCAAAATGAATATGCGCCAACATTCACATCCACATCTTTTTTTTTGTTTTAGGCGAATGCAACAAAATTGTTCACACTGGCCCAAATTGCATTTAGAGCATCTCAAAGTCACATGACCAAAGAAGCAATGAACTATGAAGGTGTATACAGATGTTCGAACTTACGACCCCACACACTGACCCCTTCAGTTTTTAGATACGAGCCAAATGAATTACAATGAAGCGATCAAAAACTCTTAAGACGACAATCAAAGTAAACATGTTTTCTTTTGCACGGCCAAAACATTCGATAGGTAATCCAAATCAATTCAGTAATTGTAACACAAATATTGACCAAATGTTTTCACTGGATTCTGATGATCCATTTCAAGTAAACAATTTTAGATAAGAGAAAGTAGCGAGTTCACCATACCTCTGACGCAGGGACGAATGCCTTCCTGCTCCACGAGAAGGAAGCTCGAGTGTTTTTACCTGCCCGCCTCTGATCCTCCCACACACAGTCGGTGCATTAATGCTGTGCTGGAGCCGCGCCCTGCCAGTTTTCCACCGCTCTCCTCTTATGTGTCAACTTCCTCCGATATTGTGTTACACATACATATGGGAAATCATTTAACTCCGATTACCCAGCTGATAGACTTGTAGTTTAATTGAGGAGCCAGTCTGAGGGGGAAACTATTGTTTGCGGCAGTGTGTGTGTGTGTGTGTGTGTGTGTGTGTGTGTGTGTGTGTGTGTGTGTGTGTGTGTGTGTGTGTGTGTGTGTGTGTGTGTGTGTGTGTGTGTGTGTGTGTGTGTGTGTGTGTGTGTGTGTGTGTGTGTGTGTGTGTGTGTGTGTGTGCGTGTGTTTGAGAGTTCCAGGCGAATGTGATCATGCGGTGTATTTTGGTAAGGTGTTTATATTTAAGTTAGATCATAAATGTAGCGTTGATTATTTTTTTAAAAAAAGTATTATTTTGCCATTTTTATTGTTTCATATGTAAATGAAGCGTGCACAATCCAATCCAATTCAGAAATTGTATCCAATGTCCGGTTTTGAGTGGCAGTGTCAAAGTATTTGTTTAACAATATATTTATTATGATACTTTGTGGAACTATTACAAACGCTGATGTGACTAATCATGATCATATTTTTAGAAGTGCATATCAGATCTAACAAACTAATGGATTGTCATAAGAGCATGCAGATGCAGGTACACCTAATGATCTGTGAGTAGTCTGCGCTAAGGTAATAAAGGTAACACTCACCTATAGAGTGCTGTCTTCTTTTCTGAGGTCAGTCACATTCAAAATCCCCACTGGATCCCACGTTTTGATTTCAAAGTCTGTTTCCATAAAACACGACAGGGGGGGAAGGTTCAAATCCAGATCGTGAGCTACGTAAACTCCCTGAAGCAAATGTCGTAATTAGGCCACAAGCACGAGTAGAAAACTGGTCTGACCAGCAGTTCCGTGCATTCATGCAAAAGCTGCAGAGGAGAAAGAGGAGGGAAGGGGAGACCGAAACTGAATACTCCAGAGCTCCTTGCAGGTCAAACAAGCCAAAACTTGTTGTGTTTGATTTGCATTGCTCCCATAAGCCATCACAGTGTGTGTGGAATCGGCTAGAGCTTTTTATATAGTAGCCGTATTGTTTGGAATCGCACACAGAGGCCAAAGGTCAGTCGTATTTAAAAGCCTGACAATTAACAGGACTACCAGGGCCATTCAGTGTGGACACTAGGTGAGGTGTAGTAAAAAAGACAAACTGGCGAGCACTCTGTTGTCTGGATTGAAGTCAGGGAAGGAGCACAAGAGGCTCTTTGACTCTTTGAGACAGAAAGGAAAAAGAAGTCTTTCAGATAATCTTCCACCGTGAAGGGAAGGGAAGAAGAATGTTCCAAGAGAGCCAAAGGAAATACACCAAATCTGTGCAGAAGATGAATGGACTAGCTCAAGAAGAAATTAAAAAGAAATCTCACGGATCAGGATTGACATGTGAAAGTGATCGGTGATGTTTAAACAAATGGAAGACTCACAGCTGAACAAGGACATAAAATAAATTTCAAGTTGGATGCATAGAGAGCCCCCCCTTATCCGTTATGGGTTTTTTTTTTATCCCCAGAAGAATATTGTGAATACCTCTTGAGAATCTGGCTGTGGAAATATTCAATTAAGTATTTGAAGGCTTTGTAATAACTGAAACCATATTCCCAAAAGGAATATGCGCCGACATTCACATCCACATCTTTTTTTGTTTTAGGCGAATGCAACAAAATTGTTCACGCTGGCCCAATTTGCATTTAGAGCATCTCAAAGTCAAATGACCAAAGGAGCAATGAACTATGAAGATGTACGTATACAGATGTTTGAACGTGAGCCCACACACCGACTCCTTCAGTGTTTCGATACAGGCCAAATGAATTACACTGAAGCGATCATAATATCCAAGCTAACATAAACTAGATTTACATCAAAGTAGACATGTTTTCTTTTGCACGGTTAGGTACATAATCAAAATCAATTCAGTGACCAAATGTCTTGGCTAGATTCTGATGATCCATTTCAAGTCAACAATTCTGGATATAAAAAACCACCGAGTTCCCCACATCTCTGACGCAGGGATGAATGCCTTCCTGCTTCACTAGAATTTTGCTCTTGAGTGTTTTTACCAGGCCGCCTTTGATCCTCCCACACAGTCAATGCATAACTGGATTGTTGGAGTCGCGTCCTGCCAGTTTTCCAGCACTCTCCTCTATGTGTTGACTTCCTCCATTATTGTTTTTTTGTGTTACACATGAGAAATAATTTCACTCCGATTTCCCGGCTGCCAGACCTATGATTTAATTGCCAGTCTGTGGGGAAAACTACTGTTTGCGGCAGTGTGTGTGTGTGTGTGTGATAGTGTGTTTGTGTGCGTATACGTGTGTGTGTTATCTATTTTAGAGTTCCAGGCTAATGTGATCATGCGGTGTATTTTGGTAAGGTGTTTATAGTTAAGTAAGACCACAAACATAGCGTTATATAGAAGATGAATGGACTAGCTCAAGAATAAATTCAAAGTAAATCTCATGGATCAGGATTGAGCTGGGAAAGTAATCGGTGATGTTTAAAAATGCAAGTCAAGTTCATGGAAAAAAAAAAAAAAAAAAAGGATTCACATGCACTTTGGCAATATAATGTTTTTCATGTTTATATCACTTTTCCACATTTTCTTCAGCATTCCGGAACACATTTACCAAATTTTCAAATTAGTATCCGGGAGCTGCCGCCTGATTATTAATAAAATAATTAAACTGATAGTTTAATAATTGTGACCAAAAGTTAAAACTTGCTTTGTCCCACACCGATCAAGTTAAAACTTGCTTTGTCCCACACTGATAACAATAATAATTATGCTTCTTATCATCTTTCCCAAAAACGAAATAAAAAAATGATCCAAAAGCAATCTTGCACCAGTGAATGCCTCCCAAGTGATTAAAACAGGCTGGGCCAATATGTCACAGCCATTTCAGCCAGTATTTGTGAAACATAAACAATTTGTCTTCAGTAATCGGAACACCAGAGGCATTTCCCTCTTATCAGTGGATCCACGGATCACGCTACTCCGCCTAACATCCCATTTCAGTGAAAACATCCTGCCTGAATCTCCTTGCGCCAAAAAAATCTACATACGTTGGGTAGGTCATGTGATCCGTATGCCTACCCACCGCCTCCCGGGGCAGATCCTCGATGACCAGCTTTTGGGTGGTCAGATATCGGCACACTGAAACCATATTCCCAAAATGAATATCCGCCAACATTCACATCCACATCTTTTTTTGTTTTAGGCGAATGCAACAAAATTGTTCACACTGGCCCAAATTGCATTTAGAGCATCTCAAAGTCACATGACCAAAGGAGCAATGAACTATGAAGGTGTATACAGATGTTTGAACTTACGACCCCACATACTGACTTCTTCAATGTTTGGATACAGGCCAAATGAATTACACTGACATTGTTTGCAGCACTAGGCAGGGTCACCTTGGTCTTAACCCAGGTCGAATATGCAATAAAATGCCGTTTAGCTTTTAAAGCACAAATGCCACAAGGTCACTAGCGTGACTTTTTATGTCTTATGTTTATATTTTTAAATAGAGGGCAATGCCAGATAAGAATGTTTACAATCTTTAATTAATTTTGGGCAGTGTGACAACTGCAAAAAAAAAAAATCTATGTTTAGATAAACTTTATCCTTACATTCCGCCACTAATTATCCCCAAATTCACAAGAAGGGTAACAATACACGACCGTACAGTCAGCAGATGGCAGCAGATTCCAATTGTTATACCTATAACTTAATAATAATACATTTTATTTATCAGGCGCCTTTCAAGGTCGCCGTACAGACATAAAATAGCACAAAAAAATGACCGGAGAAATAATATTGTTTTTTAAAAATGAAATACTTACTGCGCTGTATTATAATGGTCTATAAAATGATGAATACCTGACGTGTTCTTTTCCCAAAATCCTCCAATTTCAAAGGGTGGAACAAATGTTCCGTGGGCTCCCCTACTTCAATAATTCATGTGACAGTGGCCCCTTTTAAGTTATGCAGGCGCCTTTGACACTCCACTTTTTCTGTTGATGTCCATGGGGGAACGCGTACGTTGTATCGCCACATTTGACGAGAGGGCTTTGTTTTGTGCAGTCATCGTCAGGTTTTGTATTTGAGACTATTAAACGCAAGCAAGACGCGTTCCTGCTGTGCGTCATCATTCTCGACTCCTAAAACGCAACGCAGTCGACCAGCGGTTACACGGTGGCGTAATAAATGTCATTCATGTGATCTTCATGAGGTGCACAATAAGTGACCTCATTTTCACACATCTTGTGGCAACTTTGCGCCAAAGAACAAAGTTGAAACTAATGCAATTTCATTTTTTTAAATTATGAAAAGTACTCTGCTGCCATCTTGTGGATTTCCGGTGCCAAGCAACTATGTTAGAGTGGGGAAGTTTTAGACAAAAGTAGAGCTTTGCCTTCATTGACAATTCTAAGCCTTTACGTGGTAGGAGTACATGAATGGAAGGACCTCACTGTAAATGTAATAAATGATGACGTAGGTGACGTAGTTGTACAAGTGTTTTAATTGCAAAATGATGCCGGTTATTACATTGAATGAAGCACTGAAACAAGCCACTGACATTGCAAAATACCACAAAAAAAGTCAGTTATGTTAGGAGAAAAGGCATAGGTGGAATATAAAATAGTACAGGATACACCATGATAAAGTGTCTAAGTCTACAAAACAAGTATTGTTGGTAAGCCTCATTTGGAAAAAGTGGTTCAAAAATAGCAAGCAAGATTCTTGTTTTGATCAAAAACAAGGCACCAATGTTGATGATGATTAAACCCCACACGGACATTTGTTTGTGGTTCCTAGACGTCGTCGACAAACGGCATGAACATTTCATCATTACTCCTAAAATCCAGATGCATAGATGTTAATTGAAAAACTGAGGCTATACAAGTAGCACTTTGTTCACATCGTTTTTCGGGGGTAAATTGTGGTCCTGCCATGCAGACATTCAAAGTGCCTGGACCTGGTTGTGCTTCAGTGTCATCCAATTGAATCAAAAGAGTCTCAGGCTTGATTGCCAGCAAAACCTGAGGAAAACTCTTAGGAAACAAAATCACATACTTTTTATTATATATATTAAAAAAAAGAGCTGCACAAGGCGACTTAAAGTACTAATGGGCATAGAGAAAAATTCAAGACACGTACCATTCTTATAAATTAATAAACTTTATCAAATATTAAAAGCAATATTATGTTAGAGCCTTGGGAGGAACATGTTTGCATCACCAGATGTTCCTCCAGAAATGTTTATAGAAGCTAAGTCTTTTTTCCTAAACAGATGCTGAAACACTTTGGCTTTGTGACCTTTACGTATTTATCCGTGACTTATTAAAATGTTACCAAAACACTGCCGTGTACTGATTGGCCTAATTTAACAAGATGAACTTTGGTTAATCTTAGGTCCTTCAAATCAGCTTTTTTTTTTTTTTTGCACCTAAAGCTTTAAAATAATTCACCAGTATCATGCAAAGCAATATGTACAAGATGGAGGGTATATGATGTAACCGGGTATAGACTGCAAATGTATATGTGGAGCCATTAAACAAACAAACAAAAAAATGCCTGAGGAATGTGTGGAATGTTTTTCTGCAATATTTTCATAGTTATTGCAATTATTGATGAAGAAAGCTTCCTTTTCAGGAGATCTTTCCACACATTGCTACCTCAGGAGTTCTTTTACTTTGACTACAGCCAGAAAAAGTTGAACAAACATTAAGATGACTTTATGGAAGCACAGCAATGGTGACCGGAATACCAGGAAAGGTTATGAGAACTATGAACAGTATTTACAGCAGGTTCAAAACACGGGGCTCACCCCCCTCTCAAAAAAGACTAGCTTTAGCACCCTAAAAAAAAAAAAAAAGTTATCATAGATGGAAAGGCATATAAAAGTCAGATCTGACACCCTATAATCACTCATTTTGCTGCTGGGAAATTTGTGATTGGAGCGTAGTGTGTGCAAAAAAGAAAATTTCTAAACAGTGGCAGTGAAATTTGTGAAAACATTTGTGGCATTGTGAGATGAATATTTTGTGGTAAAAACTGATAATAAATAAAAAAACAAGAGTGGGTGTTTTTGTGCTCCCAAGCAGCAAAGAGAATTCTAGTTGACACCTAAGTGGGTCTCCTCGACCACAAGGTGGCACTCTAGAAAAGCTGGAAAGCCACAAGTTTACAAAAAAAGGTTTCAGAGTCTACATGGACTCCCCAACAGAATCATCATCATCCAGAGATAAGGGCAGGTAGAGATCCTGTAAACACACAGATCATGTTCAGATAACTCATTGAAGGATTTAAAAATATAACAAAAAAAAATAAAGAACAGCTAGAGTGTGTTTTAGTACCTTCTGTTTGTTAGCGGGTGCAGGGCTGGTCGGGGAGGAGGTGGGAGAGTGCTTGGAGACGGGTGTGGAAATCTGGCTGCTGGAGCCTGTTCCGTTGGCTGAGAGGACAACATAAAAGTATGATACTTAGAAAAACTACTGTTTCTGTTAGAGACTCGATGTTTCCTGTGTGTGATATCAACAAGTATGCTTGAGAGTGTGAGCTGTGATAGACAGCAGCTCCTGGTTGAGTGTAGTCGTATTTGAGTTTTGATATTCTCACAAGAAAATGCATCACCGAGAGCAGCGAATTTAAATGTGTGTAATTAAATAATTGATTCTCATTTTGACAAGACACATGGGATCCGTTTTAAATTGTACACTTTTATTGTAAATACAGCATATTTGTGTTTTGACGAAATGGTGGCGCAATGTAATTTTGTTTCATTAAAGAGCGACGCCAAAGGAAAGACAAACATGACACAAGCAAGCATCAAAAGGATTGTTTCATTTTTTAATCGCACCAAAAATGATTGGTGGTTTTCTTCCAATCTGTAATTTACATTCCTCTAAAAGTTGAAAGTCATTTGTTTGGTTTTCATTGTGTCACATTGTTGGATTCCATCCACTAGTGTATTAGTGTTTATATTCAAAAGCAGCGCAAGAATTTGTGAAGTGGGTTAACGGAGCTTTTTGTCTACAAAAGATAAAAAGACTTGAGGAAACTGTCAGCCAGGTGGTTTAAACAAAATTCTTGAACAAAGATTCATTGTTAAGCTTCATTTAAAATCACTCACTCAGACCCAAGTGTATCATTAAAAGAAGGCCACCCAAAAGCCACAACACTTAGCACATTAGTACATAAAATCCCCCAAGCGTTCGGATTTTGTAGCATGTAATAACATTCCATGGAAAATCCAAACCACTGAATTATTTCATTGAGTGCAGGAAAACAGGCATCTGGTGTACAAATACAAAATACTGAACAGCTATTGTGTCCACGGCTTCCCCAATCAATATCGATCAATAAAACAATCAAGTCGGTGAAATAAGACTGAAGGATTGTGCCTCCACCCCCACTACTAGGCTACATGCATCAGCTGCCTTTGTTTGATTTTTTTATTAGCTAGGCTGCTATGATTTATTTGCTATTCATGCGTTCTTATTTGTGAAGGTGAAGAAAGAAAAAAAAAAGAAGCTTACTTGATTCAGCAGGGGACTTGCAGCGTATGATGGATCCAGGACTCTTGATCAAACTACGATGAGCTTTCTGATTCTTCATCACTCGGCATTCTGCAAAGGCAGACCATCAGCACTTTTTGAAAAATGAATTTCACAACAATTAGTAAGCAGGCTTGCTGCCATGAGGTTTTTTTTTTTTTTCTATTTGAATGAATGATAAAACTGTTACGATTCAAGTCTGACAAATATGTTGCTAGAGAGGCTGAATTTCATCCAACATTGTTATTTAAGCATTATTTTACATCATAATCTGAAATTGTTAAATGTTTTGGGCTCGTGAAGCAGAAAATACCATCACATATTTTGTAGTCTTCCATCTGCTGCTTGGAAACAAAATAAATCTCAAATTGACTTTGGCTAAATGTGATGTGCAGCAATAGAAACACAGCTTCTTGTGTATTTTTGTTAAGTGGAAAATGTGGTGACTTGGATATCGCCCAAGGCCACAGACCTCATTTACGGTTGCCGGGTAACCTCTTGTTGCGGGACGAATATAATCAAGATGAACTATCTAGCCCTCATCATTGATTGCTTTTCTTAACTTTTGGTAGCAACATGCAAATAAAGCGTGATAAAATTGAATTCTAATATTATGGCAAGCAAAGATGCTGAAAAAGGCAACTTAGTCCAATTATACATACACTGCATCATATTGCAAGGTGGTAGACAAAGAAGCCTTCAAAACTAACTCGCATTAGAATGTGTTAATATTCAGAGCAAGTTGGTTAAAAAAAAAAAGAAAGAACAAAGGCTTCATGGGCGTACAGAGACTCACTAAGAGGATTGCTTTAACATTTCTCGTCAGTATCAGCAGCGACACATCAACTGGCCTAAACCTGTCACCGGGCAGATTAACGCTTCTTTTTCTACCTTTTTCTCATTCCCGCTGCTGCTTGCAGATAACAGGCTCCCTTTCTGCTTCCTCATTGGCCTCCCTCTGACTGCTTCCCTCAACAATCATTGAGCACCACAGGCAATATTAAGCCTATTTAGCCACAGTGGAGGTGACAAAAAACAAACAGCTCTTGTCTGGGGATATTGCTAGATAGGTATGCACTACTGCTGCCATGAAAAAAAAAAAACCTGCAGATTTATAGCATCCTTATTGCTGTGAAGGAAGAGTTTTTTTTTTTTTTTTTTTCCATACAGTTCTTGTATTGTAAGATAATAACTGTACCATTCTCATCCAGGGAGAAGTCATCCTGGGCGTAACGGAATTTCTCAGGTCCACATGCAATGAAGACATCATCGTCCCCAAAGAAATCTTGAAGGCAAGTAACCTATGAGGTCATAGGACAGAAAACATGAGCAGGAATTACAGTACATAATCAACTCTCATAAAGAGAAACAGTACATGCATCTCTCCATTATGGATTTTATAGTATAGAAAATATCAAACCATTTATATTTGCAAAAGACGCAATGCTGAGGGCATGTGACATTCATTTTAATTTTTTCCATAGTTAAGAACTTAAGATATGTTTTGCTGTAGTTAAGTCTACATTTACAACTGATATCCATATTTGACATTAGCGCTAAAAATAAGCCAATATGCTATCAAGCAGCTTCCAGGGCACAGTGTTTGTCTGAAGATGATAAATGGCCACTGCGGCGTCACATTTGGGGACCGTGGCAATGCATCATGGCACATTTCATGATACACATCTAAACTATGAGCTCCAGATAATTTGGGAAGGTCCCACCAACCCAAAGCAGCTGTCCTGGCCAACAAGTGTGTGCTGGTGACTTTCTGGCATGGCATCCAACAGCTGTACCCTCCCTCTTCAATGTGCGCCCTTAGTACACATCCTGCCCCCCCCCCCCCTGCCAACTAGATTAAAAGCAGGATGATCCACATTGATGCACAGAGATGGTGCTTTGACTCTCGGGATTAAATGTTAATTAGCTAGCCAGAGCAATTTTCTGAATGTGTATGCTGTTTTTACCGTGAACATATTAGCAAAGGGATTAGATGCATGTTACTTTCATTACTGCATTGTGGCAAAAAGAGCTGGAAGCTTCAAGGAGACACTCATTCCGACCCCCAAGAGGAGGAGAAATGGGCTGAAACGGGCCCGCAGGGGAGAGGCTCGACTGTTTTAATAGCTTTAAGGACAGAGCTGATTAAAGAGATAACGTAAATAATTCTCAGCAGGACTGTGTGTGTCAAATGTGACAGCGAGGGTTAGGATCACTCATCTGTCCAATCGATCCTCTCAACAATTAACATTAGATGTTATTAGACAGTGATCTTAAAATTCTAGTCAAAGGTTAGCTCCAGCGGGAACTCAAAGCGTCTACAAACTCATAAATAACCTGCATAAGAACAACAGTGAATCTCTCTGAGCAAAGCACTCAGACTAATCTCATTGCCGCCAAGGATCATACTAGTTTCAAATGATCTATACAGTTGCTCTTTACAAGTTGTACTAAAAAAATATATTTGGATGATACACTCAATGTGCATTGGCCAAGCAGCTGTCTACAGCTTCGCTTGCTCTTGAAATGTCAAGAGTCGCTTTGGAAAGCCATCTTGGAAAATATTTGGAGCAAATATAGCACATCCGCCAGACAAAAGTGTGGCACTGACATGTGGCGGCACTACAGCAACACTGACAACAGAGCTTAGTTATTCAAGATAAATTATATTGTGTCTATTTGGAAGAATGTGTGCATGCATTGGAAAACTAGGGACTCCTTTGAGATCCCCCTTCAAGGCCCTCCCCCCAAACCCCCTCCATTCTCCATGCCACCCAGCCCATCCCCTAATCTCGGTTTGACCAGCTGTCAAGAACACATGACCTCCCGAAAACTCTTAACTGAATTATTCAGAGTGACCAGTGGTCAAGAGAAGCGGGCTTGGGTTGACCTAACACATCAATTTCCAATATTCACTAGCAACTTCCTTCTGTGGAACCTTGCTGCATCAGCACGTTCCCATCAGTGCTCATTTGAAGCACAGATGAGCGATTCCGGCAGAGATATATCTGCACAGTCATGGGGGCCAGCTGGTGTCTGATTTGTTCAGACCCCCCCCCCAACCCACCTCACCCTCCCTTCCTTCCCCATCCTGGAGGAAGCCAGCATCGCATTTGTCTGACGGATGTTGGCCAGAGCATCATTAAAACGCGACTCCTTCTTTTCCCCCTAGGTCATGTTCACTGGTTGATGCTGTTAAGAGGGAGACACGCCCCTTTAACAACCTCGGAGAAAGTCAAGGGTTGCGGCAACGTCTTGATGTGACTGAATGAAACGGGCAAAGGAGAGCCAGGTAAGCCCCAATGAAAATGACAAAAGGCCCACTCAGCATACCCTGTCCTTTGTCAAAAAAACCAATCCATCACGGCAGAGCTTATCGCCATGACAACAGCTTCTGCAGTGTGTTCAAGAGCGAGCAGACAATTCTTGCCCTCAGCAAATGTATTTAGTCGTTAAGACGCCATAAACACATTTCCCATGCTGAAAAACATTCCCTGAAATTGGGGTACTGTGCACCTTAAAGAGATTTCCAAAATAGCGTATGGTACTTATTAAATGAAAGCTTCCCCTCGATTCATTTAATACAAACCAGACGCAAACCAGACACTGCAAATTTAATACAAAAGGTCTGGAGCCGATTAGATAAAGACTGATTTTGTGTTAAATTTGTTAAACACATTCGAAGGCAATGGGAACAATTAACACCCCCACCGCCCTTGTCAGGGGAGAGAAAAAAAAAAAAAAAAAAAGAATAAAATGATTACAACTGACTCAATAGGATGGAAAATTACTGCTCTCAATGCATCGACCCCACCCTTTTGGACTCGTGTAAAAAAGCAGCAGCGTTTGAGGAAAAATAGGAGTGATTTTCAGACGGAAGGGTCTATGTCTGTACTACATGTTGAAGGGAAACAAAAATCAATACTCTTATTTATTTAAAAAAAAAAAAAAAGCCTCCAGACTGACAGGGCGGGGGGAAAAAAAAAAAATCATCCTCTTACATAAAAGACTAGCAATCAATCACATCCTGTAATGGAATACAAATATCATAACCTACATTGATAAGAAACTTTCACACCCACTAGACTGCGGGATGTAGTATCCGGCAGACCGGTCCACACCAGCTGGGCTCTCTTTGTGCCTGGGATGTGGTTTCCTAGCAACCAGACCTAGCAGCTATCGCTATGCAATGGTAAGAGGAGGAGGAGGAGGAGCAGCGCAAAGTCAGGGAGGGGCAGGCACTGCATCAATAACGTTTCTACCAGATCACCTCCAACGCAGTAGCGTCGTTATAGTCGATCAATGTTGTACGGCCATTTTTAAACATTTCTGCCATTTGACGTTACAAAAATCAATTATATGGATAAACAATTAATTGCAGTTATGACGAGGTTTTATTCTGATTAGGATATGTGACCTCTGGTGGTAAAATAAATTCTAAAAGGTAAAATTTCCTATTTTATGACTGCAGTAGCCAAACATTTGGCATGTCAGTTCTGTAACACCTTGCGGCTAACTGACGGCACACCAGGGAGAGGAGAATGCATTCAAATCAATTCAATTTCTAAATTTATCGTGAGACAGCTTCTCCCCTCCAGCAAGGTCTTACCAGACAAGAAAAAAAAAAAAAAAAAAAAATGGATGGGTTCGGTTACTGGTTTGGTTAGAGTTACTGATGTCCTCCCATTAAGACCAAAAGGTAGCAAGTACTTTTACAGCGCTGTAATTCAACCTAAGTGGTTTCATTGGTTTTGACCATCAAAGTGAAAGGTTAAGTACAAAGTATGGCAACATGCTATTTACCAGCAGGTCAGCAAAAACGGGGAAGCAAGGCACACAATGACCTTCATTGTCTTAAGTCAGTGTTCACCTGCCTTGTAGTTCAGGTCACGAGTGTCCTTTGTTGTGAGATTTTATTTTAGGCCATGGTTCTTATGAGAACCTTTAAAGTTCTACCTTTCACCCAGTGTGTTTTACAAAGAATCAAACCCTGTATTGTCTCATATTGTGGTTATTTGTGTTTCAAGAGCTTCAAAGAGTTCTGAGAGAGAGTTGGTAGATTTTGTGATGTGGTTTATACTCATGGTCTTGTATGATTTAGTTTCATATTACAAACTGAGAATGTACACTCATTTACTTTGAGTCATTTCACATGCTCAGATAAATTATTAGTCGTCTGGAATTGCATAAACAACCAAATCAAGATTTAAAGAGTTCACAAAGAGAACAGGGGAATATTTATTGTACAGACATAGTAAGTCATTGAATAAAATGTGGAAACAACTGGTATGATTTGCAACGCTTGACCCAGCTGTTCAGTAGATTTTGCAGTTTAGTATCTTTAAAAAAAAAAAAATATATATATATATATATATATATATATATATATATATATATATATTTTGGCATAAAAGCCACTTGGAATTGGTTATTTCACAATAACATTTAACTATTTGTAATTCAACTGTTTATCCGGTAATAATAGTTTGTTCGCCCATCAATGGCATTTTGCATTATATGTTAGCATTATGCTAGCTGCCATTTGCAAGACAGCTATGAGTTTACTGAAAATGTGTCTTTTTGAAAGAGTCTTCACTATCTACAAACTCCCAATTTGATGATGGAGGTGGGTGGGGCAATGACATACCTGTTTGCCATCCAGTGTGTAGATCCGTTTGACCACCCCGCTTTCCAGCTTGATGGCCTCCGTGATGTCTGTGAGCACCTGCTCAAACGAGTGCGCTGTCTTCTTGTTGAGCAGGATGCGCACGGCCTTGCGCGGTTTGACGCCGCTACGCATCACCGTCACCAGCTTGGGTCGGACAAAGTCTTTGCTTTGCTCTCTGGGATCGCTGGCGGCACGAGCCGCCAACGATTGAATGCTCTTCTGGCTGGCCGAGGCTTTCACATTCACAGACCAGTTGGGGTTGACGTTCTTTGTGTAGTCGACCTTCTTGAAAGCGTTCTCTGAAGCGCAAACGTAGCTTTCCCCTGGGATGGCAGCAAATAACAATATTAGGTTAGTGTTACACCATATTGTGGACACCAGAGACTCCCAATGGTGTCCTAATGCCTCAAACATAGCAAATGAAATCAAATAAAACGTTTCAAGGCGAGTTGCAAAGCGTCTTTTAGTCTAAAGAGAGCACATCCGAGAGACGAAACTAAAAACTACAACAAACACATTGACTGAGGCAAAATACCTGCAGTCAGTGGCGGTGCTAGAGGGGGGGGGCCGCGGGGTACTGACCCGCTTCAGATGAGTTGATTCGATAGATTCTTTAAGACTGAATTGATCACTTAGAATGTTGCAAAATAAGCGTACCTTCTTCTAGTTCATCCAGTGCTGTGATCCTATTGGCCCCATCAATGGTGAAGATAAAGCGGACGCCCTGAGGCAAGTTGATATGGTCGGCCAGCGAGCGAGTCAAATCGATCAGTAGCGCGTCGAAGGTGCGAAATCTGTCATTGGCCACGGCATACACGATGCCCTTGAAGTAGCGGTCTCCGTTGCGGTAGAAGCGCACCTTCTTGGCCTTCTTCTCATTGGACAGGGCTTGCAGTGTGCGGGTGCGGTAGAAGCTGCAGTGGGCGCTGTGGGTCGGGCTGGGGAGTCCGTTCAAGCGGCCATTTCGCGGGCTCCGGGACGCCTTGTCTCGCTCGTCAAAGTGTGCGAAGTCGAGCTCCATGGTGACCAAGAGTTGGGGTACTATTGATACGATTGAGGCGAGGGGGACCAGCTACACCGAGTCTAAAAATACAAGGAAGAAAGTTCCAATGAATTTCAATGAGGTCGAATGCTGCCTGCCACTTCAGGCGATATGCAAATGATCGTCCATGAAACAATCACCAAGCTGTGCTTTGGAATGAACAATCCTGAGACTGGAGGACCATCCATCTCTTTTAAGCACTTGCATACCCACACCTCACCTGCCCCCCATTTCAGGTCACCTCCACTTTCATCGACAAGTACGCCGACTGGCATAAATTCAACCAAAACCGATGCACTTCTTTCCACAATAGGGCAAGAGCAAAAAGTGAACATAAAACATAGTTGCTCGCATTTTTAAAACAGCTAAAACACTTAAAGGAAGATTTTATCCAAGATTTGAAGAGTCCCTCTGTTGAACCCAAAGGTGTTTCATGGGGCTGAGGTTAGATGCAAATTCTTCTGAACCAAAGTCAGCTAACCACAGCTTTACATACCTGGTTTGGCCTTTCCTAAACCAATACCACAAAGTTGGAACCATAGAATTGTTCAAAATGAATTTAATAATTTAATATATTTTGGTATGTCCCAACACTTTTGTCCAATGACATTATGAACATACCAAAGAAATATGGTAAGCATCCCAAAGCATCCCTTCAAAAATTCAATCAATCATCGAGGCAACTTTAAATCTAAAAGGAGATTAGGGCTTTATTTGTACGAGCTAAATATCTCAACAGTGCAAGATCTAAAAACCTTCAGTGTGCAATGATGACCGCAGTAATATCATGCATCGTTTCAAATGAAGTCTCAGTTTTATGAGGGGCGCGGTGACAGGGGTGTGACCAGTGGTGGTCCTCGGCTGACAAAGAGCAGGTTCCAGGCCCATCTGCTGCTCCAAAAATGCCCCTTTCCCCTTCAGAGGACTAACTGGAAGGATAGGCCATTGTCTGCCTACAAGCCGGCTCCTGCAGTTTAGGGTGACATCATCTACCCTAATGCATGCTGCTATGGACACTTAAGTCCTAAAAGTATTTTTTTCCCTCTCATTCATATGAACATTTTTAGAAAATTACCATCATAGTTGAGAGTAAATTTTTGTGTCGATTGATAAAATTGATGAGATTGGACAGAAAATGCATGCATTTGACATTTAGGGCTGGTTTCTGACGAGTGACTTCAGAAAATCAAAATGTGACACTGCCTCCACACAAATTATTATTATTTTTTTCTTACAAGAGAAGACAAAAGCGGTGAAGTTCCATTAATGACGCCGCATTTCTTTAGGGGGGACTGGCACATGGCGCTGACGCCAGCTTTTCTTTCTTTCGCATGCGCAAGTCTTAAGAAACAACTCTCCCGTGCATGCAGAACTTGGAAAATAACTCAAATATTCTCTTCAGTAGTTTAAAAATTCAATTAGATTTTCTTCATCCGTAATTCCACCTTGAAGTGGACTCACCTGCGTGGCTGCTTGTGCCAGTGAAAGGAGCGTGTGCAGAAGTGGGCGAGGAGAGGTGCGAGTAAAGGAGCGTGTCAGAGAGCGCGCGCGCGCGTGTGTGTCAATGCTGCAGGAAAAACTCCACGCTGCTTCTCTCTGCTCCCCTTTGTCTGCCAGCCGCTGCCTACCTCACAAGAGCAGCCGCCGGGTCCTAAAGCCGACGTTTACCGGACACGCCCACTATGGTCAGTTTATTGGTGCCAGGAAAAAGTGGGTCACTCTTTAGACGTTTTCAATTAGTGGTGCGACTTCAAAACGTAAGAAATGTTTCACAAAACAGATAAAAAAAAAAAAAGAGACAACAAATCCATCCCTCATTAGCGAGGGTTTACATCCTCGCCTGTTGCGTCTGTGGCCTTTCAACAAGGGATCGCAGTTGTGCTGTGAATGGACATCAGTAATTTGCATGCTTGACTGCTGCTCATATCAATAACTAAGGCATGTTTTTGACAAAAAAACTTGTCAAATAGAGAGAAAGGTGAGCCAGAGGACTGACGACCACATGATACTCCCAACAGGCCGGCAATATCCGAGGATCAAACCCTACTATCCAAACAATGTGAAGAAAAGGATCTCCTTTGTTGTTGTGAACTGTTGAACAGAAATGACGTCTTCCATTCCTCCAAAGTAGGCCACAGTGCAAATGTCTAATGTTTCTTTCGAGCAAACCGTCTTGGTGAACCTTTCTTGATTGTTCACCTCATCTTAGGGGTAGTGAAGCACATTTTAAAGAACAACATATGCTGTACAGTATATTTTATGATTCCTCATCCTCGCCTGCCCAACTTTGCAAGTCAGCTGTTGCCAGAGTGTGGCGCCTCTCCTTTGCATGTCACGCATAGCTCTAATGCAGTGTGATCGGCTCGCGCAGAGCTGCCATGCCCCGCCCGACTGCCTGTAGTGTGACAGAGGGGGCCGGTAACACGCTGTCAATACAAGGCAAGATGGAGGGGTTGGGGCAGCTGGGGGAGCAGCAGATTTGGATTTTCCGCTCTCAGCTGGATGCCTTGTCGTGAGCAGTTTCTCTGGACACATGTAAACACGGAGGATACAGGATCCAAATTTCTCATTTCCTGCTCCTACCGTGAAATTAGCATTAAAATACTAAAGTGGGAATATGATGCCTGACTTGGAGCTCTCAAAAAAGTGAGCTGCTTATCTCAAAAGACTTAAGTTGAATTGCATTTAAATTTATGCTACATTGAATATATATATATATATATATATATATATATATATATATATATATATATATATATATATATAGAGAGAGAGAGAGAGAGAGAGAGAGAGAGAGAGAGAGAGAGAGAGAGAGAGAGAGAGAGAGAGAGAGAGAGAGAGAGAGAGCGCAACTTTTTGGCAGTAGTTTCAAAGATGGATGGATGGACGGATGATGGATGGATGATGGGTGGATGGACGGACAGACAGATGGATGCAAAATAAGTCAAACTGGTGTGCAAATGACTTTCTGAGCCACTTTCTGTACCGAATGAAATGTCTTCCCATTATCATTTAGAACAAAACAAAAGGTCATAAAATTCAAATCACCCCCAGAGGTGAGGAACACGGGGTTAGAGTGTGACGCTTCCCTCGGCTGGCCTACAAAAGTTGAAACATGATACTCATAATAGAAGCATTCAGAATCTCATTTGATTATCCTCCCACAGTCGATATAAAACAAAATGGACAAAGCCTGCTTTGGTTTGTGTATTGTACATGATGACGACAAGTTGGTGACTTCTGCAAGGCCACGAGAAGCCAAATGAAATGAGAACTATTGGCGTATCGCAGCTGGTGTCTGCAGAGAGGCGTGGGGAAGGCCCTGCCGGCTTGGGGGCAGGGTCTGCTGGAAATTGGGGTGTCAGGGAGGTCGCAGCCATGGCGACGGATCCTGGAGGAAATAAACAGATGTCCACAAGCTGGCGAGACAAGCAGTGTAGGCGGTGAGGGTGCTGAGAGCCAGTTGGACATCCAGAGACACAAGTAGGCTTGGAGACAGCTTCAACTGACTTACAACCTAAGTTACTAATGCCAGCATATTGCTAGCCAATTGTATTTGTTCACTTCCATGGCGCTCATCAGACCAGATGTGTCTTTTAGATAAAAACACATTTACAACGCAATCCTAATTGCCGTCCTTTTATATTTATTCCCAGCCTTTCGTGACCACATGAAATAATACGACAGTGAGGATGATGCGCTGAGAAAGCTTCCATCTCAGCAGTCCCAACACATTTCATCATCGTCTCCCTTAAAGCTCATTTCAGCGTTCTGCGGCGTCACCGCGGCAGTCTCCAGGAAACAAACTAAAGCAGTGCCGTCGATTTGATAATGCCGACTCGGCGCGAAGGGCAGGAAGGCCACGCAGGCACCGTTGTATCCATCAACACTTGGTGTCTCCATGACCTTGAGGAAGGCATTCAAAAGCTAGACGCTGTGAGGCTCGCTTACATGCTGGCGCCGACTTCGAGTACTCCAACAAAATGGAACGAACATGCGTCTGACAATGTTGATATTTTCCCAGAGTGACATCTTGGTGTATTGCAACCAGCCTTCAGTTGAGTGCAAGGCCGAAGGTTCAGTGCCCCCGCCGATCTCCGCCAGAGGCCTTATCCACATACTGCTTGTGTTTCAATTGTGGTTATCAACGTTCATGACTCACTCGGAATAAAAATCCTAGATCCACCAAAATCTCAAATGACCTCATGCCTCCTCAAAGTTCTGCAAGCGGTGAAGAGTGAAGTGCATACTCAATACAAACGATATTCGACGGAACTTCTCTCTTCACAATAACAATAATTATATCATGACAGACTGTAGTGGATTTCTAGGAAATGAAGATCTCTGCAGCTCTGCCGTAAAGCCAGCAGTAAATAAAACCTCATCAGTTACCATGGAAGCTTATTCACAGCCGGAGAACCCTTGAGAGGATTATTAGAAGCCTACTCAGCGGCAGTAAATGCAGGAAAAGATGGAGGCAACAAAGGATGAGGTCGTGTGATGAGTAGTTTATTAGGAAGCTTCCTAGTCACCCACACCGTTGCTGAATCATCAGCGTGTCTCACTCTCTTTCTTTGTTTTTATGTCTAGTCCATTGTTCTCCATCATTCCGAGAATGCTCGTGAGTCACTCCTCCTGTATGCGGGAGGCTTTAGAATATGGTGGATGGATAAGAGCTAACAGGAGGATTGTACTGTAGGTGGTTATGTCTTGAAGGATAAGTTAGACTTAAGCTGAGGATCAAGAAAAAAAAGTAAATCATGACCAGACTTTTCTGTCTGCTCTTTGTGGGGAGTCGGTGCCTGTGCCATCGCAAGTAGCTTTGTCTGCCTGGAGGATTTTCTAATGAGGGGCTTTTTGGAGGAGGATGACAGGCCGCTCAGCTTGTCCTGTCCATGAGGAGGGGCGTTTAAAAGAAATAAGCAATGTGCTCTCTCTGTGGATGCCACTAATACTACACCCTCCGCTCACCACCCCTCCTCTGATGCCATGCTGGCATCTTGGCAGCAACCATTAGCAAAAGACAAGTTGCAAACTGTCATTATGTCAAAGACTTTGAAAACCTGTAATTTAGCCACCATCGAAACCAAACTAGGCCACAACAATTAGCCTCTTTATACTAGACGCTCATCAGCCATATCTTACACAGTTCCTGTCTAGGATATGTTGTGCGCAGACATTGATGGTATTATATATCACAAAATGACCATGTATAGTAATTTTGACAAATATAAATCAGCAATGACGATGGTAACATTATATGCAAAGGAGCCATAATTGCATATTTGAATATTTTTGTCTAATGTACACTGTTCTATCGTTCTAATATTAAAATGTAATCTATATTTGAATGGAAATATTAATATCTAGATGAACATAATTGATTTTTTATCTGTATTTACTTGAGAGACTGATTTATGTCTTGTACACTGTACAGTCTGCCTTACAGTCGCAACACACATTAACGAACAAATACTGCACCCTGCTGGATAGCTATAAGATTACAACAACAACTCTTCCAAGCCCTACTTCTATCGTGATGACAGATGCAGTATATCAATAACTTCATTAGGGAAACGTTTTAAAAATATAACTGTTGGTTAGTTTAGTATTATGCATTGCATTTTACACTTTTAAGGTTTAGGTTCTTGGGACATTAAGTAAGATATAACCAAGTCAGACTTCCTTAAGACATTTGAAAAAAATAAAAGCAATTGTACATGAGGCCATTTATTCCTTCCAAATAAAAAAAGGTCAGATTACACATTTTAGGCTATTTTCATTTTATAACTCACAAACGTAAGCATCCAAAATGTTTGTTGTACATTATTGACAGTACAAAATTGTGTTTTAACTTATTTTTTACTTACATTTCTGTGGGTGAAAAGCAAATAGAGTACCGTAAATATATAAGCTAAAATGATAATCATGATATGGGAAACATATTTTTAATTTTCGGGTTAAATGAGTGAGACTGGATAATTTCCCGCGACAAATTTGCTTTCAATTATACAATTGTAATTTACCCACGACTCTTAATGTGAAGGCTGATCGGATGAATGTCTTGGGTTAAAGTTTCCAAGATGAAAGCGCACCAATGCTGCGAGCGTGCGCGTATCCGTGTGCGTAATGGGAGTCACTGCATGTCATAGTTGCAGACAGCGCACAAGCACACGCACACTGCTCCTCCTCCTCGGGTTCTTTCCACGGCTACGGCCCCACGGCGTTGTGCGACGAGAGGACCATGTCGATGAACGACGTGTACGTGCTGCGGCCGTTCAAGTTGATCGCGCTGTTGTGCGTCTTCCTGGCTCTCTGCCTGGATCTGGTGGCGCTGCTCAGTCCGGCGTGGGTCACGGCCGACCACTTCTCCCTATCCCTGTGGGAGTCATGTTCCCAGTCCGAGGCGAGGCAGCCGGACGAGGAGGCTTCGTGGAGCTGCTTCTCCACTCTCACTTCTGGTCAGGAACTTTTACTCTTGTTTGTCTTCATCTCTATTGGGATGCGCTAAGTGTTTGGATACAACAGGGAAAAGTTGGTTAATTGAACTGAACAGACAAACAAAAACGCACATTTATTAATTGAAGCCAAGAACATTTTAATGACGTCAGTATCACCCAAAAGATGAAATAACGTATTTATGTGTCACTGGCTAAGCTTCCCTACTTGTAATGTATTCAAATACTGTACTTTCAATCGCATATCTTTGGGGCAAATTGACATTTATCCTTTTTTTTTTTCCATCCAAATCATATGAAAAAAAAAGATCAATTGATTGAAAGTTTATTTTGCATATGCACTGCAAGAAAACTATTAAAATATATGTTACCACATACAAAAACATTATGTACAGATGGTCCAATAAGAAGTCAGAGGTCAAACTGATTTAAAGCCTAGGTGAGGTGTGATGACAAACATGCGGGCTGATTCATGAGCAGGCAGGAGACGAGTATGAATAGAAGTCCCGCCGATGCACTTCCAATCAACGAGGTAGTCACCAGCCAGATGAGTGAGCTCCTATTGTTTTGCCATGGACAGTTTAAATAAATGTGTTTGTGTAGTGGCGAAGGTAGGGGAGCTATATAGGGGGTCAATCAATCACTTGCAGTGGATCCCCTTTGAACCCACTATGACACAAACACAACGAAGGCTTTCAGTGCGCTTCAACGGGCACGTGAGCCCACCACGTTGTAATCACGTGGCTGCTGTGTTTATACTTTCACTCACTCACTCACTTTGAATGGGCACTATTGGGCAAATTTCTTAGAATTGAATAAATATGTATTAATGTATGCATTGTGTTAAGTTATCAAAAGAATGCATCTTCAAATGAATATAACCCTTGTTGGGTGTGTATGGTTTCAAATGTTATGTTCATAGTTGTACTTGCACACATACACGCATGCCGCAAAGAATGTAACGGAAACGAAGCTTTGGCCCAAGTATTCGTGTTGTGGAATGTGTGGGGCCAAATGGGAGGTGGGTTTGTCGCTTTTGACTGTGTGCAGATCCCGCTAAAGCAACAGTGGAGGGCTGGCTTGGGGTTAAAGGTAGAAGTAGAGGTGCCAAGGTCAATCTTAGCACCTAACGCTGACAATTAATTTCATCTTTGGACTCAGCTCTGCACACAAATAGTGAAAAGCACAGAAATGACCGTGAAATGTTATGACCTTCAAAATATGTGTTGTTGTTGAGAGACGTTTGATCAAAATTCTAACCACATGATGTGGTAAAGCTGGAAGCCAAATAGTCTCCGGTAGGATAAGCCTTCGCCTCGTGTGCGTGCTTCTTATTCAAATGCCATTGAGCCGTTATCACGTGGGGAAACGTTCCGTTCTCTCTTCCCGATGACAAATGATTGTTCGCCTCATCCCATGCAAATTATTCTTTTGAGCTCAGTCCCGTCTACGGTCTCCTGTCACCGACAAGTGGGATTTCAAGGATGGGATGCGCAACAAAGCAGCCGAGAGAGAGAGAGAGAAGGAATCTCATTTTCGTGTTTGTTGCTTGACGAGAATCCTCACGGTAAAAGTCAAGCTGCACCTTCCAGAAAAGAAGATTGTATGCTTTCGGTGGACAGTTTGAACTTGAATCTTAATGTCCTTTCACAAACATATTTCCAGAGTAGGATTGTGTTATGAGGACCTCAGAAACGATCCCATGCATTTTCATCAACCCCGAGCCCAAAGTCATCTCCATGACAACCGCTTTGATTTCGCTGTGCCAATGCCTGCCTTGTGACTCAGAGTAGATTTGGCTTCTATGATGTTCTAACATTGGTTCACGTGTTCCTTCCCACAGACTGGCAGATCGCCACCCTTGTGCTACTGGTGGGCGGTGCCGCGGCAACCCTGGTGGCCTTTTTGGTGGGCCTCATTTCCCTATGCCACGGGACGCAGAGGAAGCACTACCGCACTGTGGCCGTCTTCCTCTTCACTGCAGGTTTGTTTTCATTGAAGATACCAAATGCACACGACAAAAAAAGAAAGAAGCAGGAAGGCGACATGCAAACCCTCAGCCCAACCACAAGCCTTTCCAGGCAGACAAGATTTTATTTGTTCCAGAGCTCATACCGTATGAAATAAAGTCGGCTGAAGGAGAGAGGCAGTGGTGCGTTGCTTGAGCTCATTTTTTTTCTGTGGTGAGCAGCCCAGAGGCCCGCTTGGCCCACGGGCCAAGAAAAAGCAGCCACAGAATTTGCAGCAGCACCAACAATGGCAAGTCACAGGGGGAAGAAAAAAAAAAAGCACCATTTGCATAGTTGAAAGAGGGGAAATGTTGACACTAGTGAGGGAGACTCCGCCCTTAAAGTATATAATGAAAACAAAATCTTTTGAATTATTTGCCACTATTTTAGAAATGTAATATCTTGGCAGTTGGTGCTTATGCAAGTGTTGAAAAGACGAACCACTTGTAGCTCCTTCACTTGTACCCGGTTCCATATTGGAACATTATGTAAGCATATGCATCACAGTCCACGAGCAATGGAATAAACATTGTTTGTTTGAATAAATTAACTCCACGTCACACACTGATAAGTAATGTTTTTATTAAATGTCTCTATTGTTTTTTTATGATAAAAATAGCACTCTAATATTGCACCCTCTAAAAACAAACTCTAATGACAAAATTAAATACAATTTTTTTTTTACTTCAATTCAGTGGACATGGTGCTGCTCCTTCTGCTATGTGTGTGTTGGCCACCTGGGGGCAGTATAATAAACACAGTGAGACACAAGGAAAAGTTTCACGTGACTGAATAACCTGCAATAATATTAGTCATTATTCAGAAACTGTCTGTCTAAATATGTTGCTGCACCATTTATGTTCTTTAAAAGGTTGCATTGGTGACTCTTGAAGTCAGGTCACTCGTATTTCAAGGCTGTAGAGTATGAAAGATAAATGTACAGTTTCGAGTGTGCATTCATTTTGAGCAATTTTGATGACAGTGACAGTTTTTGGGTTTGAAATTGGAGGCCAGCCAACATCCTGGAACTGACTGTGCTTCACACTAACTTTAATCTGATGAATAGTTTTTAATGCGAGTTTTATAGAGGCTGTGAGGCAACTTTGTTTTTTTGTCCTCTATGAAAACATGAGGCATAAAGAAAGGGCCAGTGTGAGTGTGTTTGGCTTAATAGCTACACCACTGCCTGCTAGCCATTTACTGAAAAGCATGGGAAGCCGCTGTTATCCTTTCCTGTGTGCGTAATTGCTCCGAGAGCCTGCCTGGCGAGAGAGAGAATAAGGCCGCCTTTACATGCGCATATTGGAGCCCGTTAAATGCCCCTTGGCAGTGCTGCAGTATTTATTTTCTGTCCAGAAATATGACCTCAGCTCAGTCTGGGCTCCATCAACACGGCTACATTCTTTTGGGCCGCCACCACTCCTACAGGGAGGAAGGAAAGGCCCGACCAGAAGTCATGCTAAAATCCTCAAAGCCACAAAGACTCAGTGCAAGGAAAATGACTCAGAGTGGTAGAAGCATTCAAATTTCCTTTTATGTCAAGGTCAAACGTCTTTATTGTCAGAATCAGCAAACCTTTTGAATTTTTTTTCTTTTTTTTGGGGGGGGTTTTCCCCACCAGTTGTTCTTCAGGCCTGCGCTTTGGTCCTGTACCCGATCAAGTTCATCGATGGGACGGTTCTACAGACCTATCACGAATTCAACTGGGGCTATGGACTCGGCTGGGGCGCCACCATCTTCATGCTGGGGGGCGGAATCCTCTTCTGCCTGCGAACGGACATATATGAGGATGCCATGTATTGACGCCCACCATCACCCCTCCCATAAACACCTACATAGTTGGTGTGTATAGGAGTACGGACCAGAATTCTCTCTTGGCTCTCTTGGTTATTTTTAGTTAGGTTGTGTAGGCCTAAATAAAGTAGGACAGGTCTGTTTGAATGGTTGCTGGATACTTTCACTGCATGGTGACCTGGATTTCTGTTGTTGGACCGTTTTGTCCATCCAGTAGGCTTTGAACATTTAAAGTCAACAAGGTGTATTCTTTTCTAGCATTACAATGAGGAGCTTGTTTTCATTGCATTCTGTCTGAAACATATCATCGTGTCTTCTCATATCACAAGACTTAGCCTTACGTATATGCTGTATTTATAGTGTGTTTGCAAACTCAATTTGTCTTTAATGAAAATGTAAATGTGTAAAAAATTGTTTGTACATGAAGGACTTTACTGAATAAAAAATGTTGTATTTGGAAGCGATGAGTGTTAGTTATTGGTGTCCTGCAATTTCAAACCTGTAAAAAGAATGCCCTTGTTTGAACTTAATACGCTCATCATCAAGTGTTAAGATTACACATATGGACATTTAACAGGTGTCGTCACAACTTGTTTTTTTGGACCACTTGTGTTTTTCTTCCATTTGCTGCGATTATGTTAATGGCTTTAAAGTGTGAAACAAAAGGCACCAACACCCCTGCAGACCGGTGGGAAGTTGTCACCTCTCAAAGTTTCAACTACAACAGCTGCTTGGAAAAGCTATTTCAGCAGCTGTTGCATCTGGATAGATGACCACATGAGAATTATTTTATTTTTGGATATGGACCAATGGGAAAGTCCCAAATGTCTGCATTGATCCTAAGATGCTAGATGTGATGTGAGAGGCGTCTCTTTAAGTGGTTGTCTTATAATAGCAAGTTGAAATGTGATCTGGGATGAGGTAGTGGAGTTGCAAAAAAAGAGAGAAGAGGTTTCATACAATTTTGGGGTGGATATTCTTTTTTAAAAAAAACTCCAAGGGGTTAAGGAATTTTATTTATTATTTGCAGTGATCATATGTACAAACACACACCCACAATAATGATTACACAACAAAAATACTGTATTGAGAAATTAAAAGATCACCCGTCCATTCACACGACTTGATAGAGAACATTTGTTGGATCGGCGTAATAAGACACTGCATGTTTCCGGCCACTGGCTGCTGTTTACAGCCTTCAGTCAAGATGGAATGTCCCTTTGTGTCATTTTTTTTACTCTTTTCTACCCTCCTGTGGTCAAGCGAAATATCCAGGATGGAATCCATTCAGGGTGGAATGTCCCTTTGTGTCATTTTTGACTCTTCTCTACCCTCCTGTGGTCAAGCAAAATATAGCATTTTTGCTTATGAGGAATTTTCTTGTGGAGTTCAGTGATAATGGCTTATGTGGGGCTTTGCTTTCCAATTTGGATACATTATGTTTAATATACATTTATATCTAAAATATGTAAGACTGTAATTTATTCTCTCTCCTTCTTAGAACACACTTTTTATTGGAGCACTGTGATTAAAAAAAAAAAAATCCTATTTTCTATGTAACCAGAGCAGTGCAAAACAAACTCACTTACATTCAGTGAAAGAAAACAGAAATGAAGAAAACTAACAATATCCTGAAAAGAAGAAAAACAAAAGATATAACAACATCCTGGTATGCGTACAAATGTACGTATAAACCTAAGTGTTTCATTCTTCTTCTACATTTAATGATGACTGACTAATTCTGTTGAGGACCAATACAATTTTGTCATGTTGACTCAGCTATGAGCGCAGCATGCAAATACCCCACTGTGGTAAATATTTGGTAGAACAGGCCGGACCCTGGGGCCAGTAACCAGCTGGGCCCTGCAACCTTTCAAACTGCAGGGACAGATTCCAGTTACTGAACCCGGGGGACGGAGAAAAACTTGACGGTCGTTTGTATTGTGGGGGTTCGCCTAGTTGATCTGTGATGTATTGCTGATCAATCCAGTGCCATCCTAGTGACAAATGGAAGATTAAGTAAAGATGATCTAAAATGCAGGTTGAAAAGTGAAGATATGTAATCATGCATGCAAACCTGGAAGTGTTGAAGCCTATCTGGTGGTCCTCAGCGGTGGAAGTCCTTAGCAGCAAAGTGAAATGACTAGCAACACCTGAGCTATACATTACCACCACTCCAGTCTTCTATCAAGCATGACCCCACCAAAATTACACATTAACTCGAAACATGTCACATCTCCCTCGCTATCGTGCGTCTGCTGGCGCCCTCACATGCCACATGCTGAATATGAATTCACAAAAGACGAGCTAAACAACACAGTGCAAGGCAGCGAAGGTACAATTGAGTTGAACAAAAGTTGGAGAATGATATTTTCGACTAATGATACAGTAAGTTAACCTACACAGAGACACAAATGAGTATAATGGACAATTCTGCATTGCTAGTGGGAAGCCTGCAGATGGCTGCATGGGTGACCTTGTCAGTATCCTTTTTTTCAAACAACAACAAAAAACACAAGTCATCCAGGATCCAGATGGTTTTATTCCCAACATTAAAATACACAGCGTGAACATAAAAGTCTTCAACAAAAAAAATAGAAATCCAATTGAGCTTTATTTAATTTTCTTTTATGTGGTCACAAATATTTTGTTGATATGAGCATATTTCGTACTTGGAATTTATTTTCTTAGCAAATGTAAAATCTTTCAAGTCCATTTTGATAAATATAGGTAGGAAACAAAAGAACGGAACCGTTATGCTTGAGTACTAGTACTCAATTGCTGTTGTGCGCAGGTTGCTAAGGAAGGAAGGAAGGAACTCGCTTCATCTGTTCAAGCCTTCACATTTTTGCTTACAAATGTTCAAAAACTCATAGAGAGATAACATGAAATATTATTCTTCACGGTCAGATATCCCTGAATAGAAATTGTATTCTGTACATTGTGATAATCCCACACAGTATTCTCCAAGTTGATTTTGTCAACTCTTAAACCATTAAAATTCTCAATCACCTATAAAGACAATGAGAAAAATATAATTACTCTATTAGCACATGGCACAGTTATGATTATGAGGCATATTTTAGATTCATGTGTAATTTGTTATACTTTTGTTGTTGCTTTTTGTTTAAATACATCTTTGGTGACTCCAATCACTCCAGAAGCTACTCGCCACACAATATTTGTTCAACTTGGAGCGTACTCTGAAGCAGTTGCGCTGAGCCACAGCAGGTAAAATCAGGCTTGTGTCCATGGTGTAAATTTGCTCCTGTAGAAGACATAAGAGGTTTACTAATCGGTGTGAGGAAACAAAAATAAAAAAATGTGAAACTTTTTTTTTTTTTAATTTACTTTTTTTTTTTTTAATAAGCTGTTCTCAAATCAACTAATTCCATTCAAAATAAGTAAAAATGATGGGAGGCTATGGACTATTTTTCTAACAAGACCTTTGGGAGTTTTGCATATTACCGAATGCGCAGATTCCTTTTGTGATTCTATACTGGTGTGCTCCACCTCCCATTCTAAGCAGTCTTCAGGAACAGTTCCATCAGGTTTCTTCCAGTAAAGTTTGATCTGAGTGTCATGACCTTGCTGCAGCATCAACTTCTTCACAGGGTCAGGTTTCACTGCATTCAAAAAAGACATGATGCTATAGCTTACAGGTGAAATAGGACTAGGTGGAACAAAATAGTTCTTCTTTACAAAACGTAAATTAAAAAGAAATGATCAAATAATTTCATGCAAGAACAGGGCAACTTGTATGTACCAGTGTTTTGAACTTGAAGGGATCTATATGTAGGCCTCAGGGGGCCTTCCGGAGAAGAGCCATTTACACAGAAGTTGACATCAGTAAAACGAGGGAGAGGTTTTCCTTTGAAGCTGCAGCCACATCTAACTCCATTTTCGAAAATGTACTCAGGACACTCCTTTTTTTGTTCCAGTTTTTTGTGCCTGCGGGGAAGAAGATCAAGTTGGCGTGAGGACACTTAAAAGCAAAACATTGCACAACAGTTAACAAAGTACGTACATACTACATGCACCTCAAGGATGCCATGTTGCAACCAACCATAGGATTAGGTTGGTTATCTCATCAGGGGTGCATCATCGGGACGCAGGGACCTCAAGCGTCACATTCAGCAGAAAATTACTTCTGGGTCGGAGTGGACGCAGGCGCTGAATGTTCGCCGCTACTCCACCAGACTTAGCTTAGTTTGAGTCCTTTTCTTTCTTAACTTCATTAGAATTATTATTATTTTTTTTTTTATCAATTTTGAGTGCTTCCTGCGGCCCGACACGCGAAAAAGCATATTATTTTGCCTCCTCTCTCAAATATATTGATATAATCATTTGTTTCAGATGGAATTATTTTCTGTATAAAAATTTAATTTGGTGTTCAAAAAGGCTTTTTTCAAACTTCGGTCGTCTTATAATCGGGGTCGTCTTATATTCGGGTCAATACGGTATGATAGAAGGTCTATAACACAATCCAAAACTACAATACTAGTGATTGGGTTATTAATTTGTTTGTATGTTCATAGTTTTTATTTGTTTGTTTATTCATTTAATGAATGAACTACTACTTATTGACACAACCAACTATTCGAAGTTACAAACCATTTTCATATTTTGATTGTCAATACCTCCAACAGGAAAAATAAATGGTACTCACCAGTAATACAAATATAGTTGTGCGTTGGATGGCAATTTGTCGTAATTTTTCCACCTGCAGAATAGGTGCTCCATGTTATAAAACACACAATTAAAGTTATTAACGGCACGAGGACCTGTTGGAACAGAGCAATACAAAATAAGTTATTATCAACACAAACATTACTCACTGCTCTCTGCACGTGACTGACCTTCTCCGGGAGATTTCTGCACCAGTTCCGTGTAGTTCTGACTTTTGATCCAAGTGTTATCAGCACAGTGTTCCCCCAGCAGGGTGTACACTCTAACTTGAATGTCCTTCATCAGATCAAACTGAGCACTGTATGTCCTCTGAGGAGTCTTAATAACCTAAAAAAAAAGAATATTATTGGTCACTATCCCTGTATTTGAATTATTGAAGCAGTTCTTCCATGAATGGGGAAATGTTCGCAGGTTCTACTCACATCCCAACTCTGCGTATAGGCATTGAAGTATTCCAACTGGTAAAGGGTTGGACATTGTTGGATATGATTTATGCTTGCTGGGAGAGTCCATGTAATCTCCATACGGCCAAGATGACCAGGATCTATGATTTTAATCTCCTCGGGGGGATCCACTGCAAAGAAAATGACATGATACAATGTAGTATGTGCAATATTCATTTCCAAGTAGTAGGATGTTTTTTTTACCAACCTTGAATATTACTACATTGTGATGCCTCCATACAGATTATTAAGAGCACCATCAATAAAGTTCCATGAGCTGGTTTAAATGCCAACATTTTTTTATGTGGATGGACACTGTGAACAAACACACACAAATTTAACATTTTAGACAAAAAATTATAATTGACATAAAACGGTTGAAAACTAAATTAAAACAGTCTCAATAAAAAGTTGACCTTTTATTGATTAAAATGATAAAACAAGTTAAAGAAAAAAATATATATGTGAAAAAAGGCAGATACTTACAAGACTGTGAGTGTGCGTCAAGTGAGTGAATGACACCATCGAGTTTTAGACTTTTAAACATAAAACCAAGGGGGAGGGGCAACTCAACATAAGGTCATGTCAAGGCAAGTCTTCTGGCGTATACCCGATTTCTTCTCACGATTAGTCATGCTGACACTTAAGCCCACTGGGTCACTTCTCATCCCCAGCTGTGTCTGTTGTCATGTTTCTGTCCGTGTGCTCGCCCCTCCCCTCCTGTGTGCCCATGATTGTTTTGATTGTTCTCACTTGACTCTTGTCGTGTATATAAATCCTGTCTGCCCCTCGGCCCCCCCTCGGATCATTGTTGTTTGTTGTCTGTTGTTTTGTTGTCGTTTTCAAGTATGTTTTGGTTAGGAAGTCATGTCAGGTTAGCAAGTCTGTATTTTGAGTTCCGCCAATAAACCCTGGTTCAAGCTGGACTTGGTCGCCCTGCTCCATTCCAACCGTGACAACTGAGCCATCAAACGAGATGTGCTGGGAAGGTTCCAAGACTGGTGTTCGAAAAAATGTATTTCAACCCCAAACTATAGAGTTTAAATGTGGACCAAATGTTCAATTAGCACATCTATGAAGGCATTTTATGGCATGTTCTTTGGTTCTATGCAAGAAAAGAGGCAAGAGTGTTTGAGGCAGCTCGTGGCTGCTTCATGGCCCGAGCATCCGACAGTTCCTGGTCGAGAAGAACACGGTTGTGCTGTAGCAAAAATGCTCTTGAATGTAAAACTGTTACATTTTTGCTACGATGTTTTACATTTCCACACCGTAGTTACTAGAATGTCAACAACAAAAAAACACGAGAGTGAATTGCAAAGAATTTATTCATAATTACCATATTTAGATGTTTTTTTGTAAGAAACCCGGAGGACCACTATATTGATCATGTGTACAATGGTCATTCATTATCCTCACAAACCCTTGATCTACTTAAGAATACAGAAAAAAAAGTTTGGTGTATAATTTTCGATGGCAGTGTCTGACGTCATGCTGACTCTCGGTTTGAATGGGTCAAAATATAGATGAGTACTAAGAAACATAGAAAAGTAAATCACATTGAGTTAAGTCTAGTGATTCATTATTTTGGTGTCATAAATCAATGACCATATTGAAAAATGTTGTGCATTGAAATTGCACAAAGGCCTTTCAATGAGGTATTAAATAGCTGTTTTATTTTTTTTATGGGGGCGGGGGGGTATATTTGACAAATATTCTTCTACATATCATTGTTTGCATCTTAATTCATTATGTTCCAAAAGTCAAAAGAGGGAAATTTCTGTAGGGTCCATTTTTGGTCATTTGAGTGATTGATAACACATTATTATTTTTTTCTAATTTTGAATTCAATGTTTTACCAGGTAAGCCAATAGAGAACATTTTCTCCTTTACAATGGTTACCTGGAGGCAAGGTGTGTGAAGTGTCTTGCCAATGACATGTGACTGTGACAGAGATGGGATCAACCCGGCAACCCCCTAGTTACTAAATGACTCACTCTACTGCCTGAGTCACAGCCGCCACATCTCATTCAATCCTGACATCATTAAAAACTTCAAAGGTGTTCACATGGTTATGACGCTTTCAGACACATATGATGCATGAGTCAGCGCATAAAATGGATGGAAAGCTTGTTAGTAATAGTCATGTTAAATATGACCACTACCAGTATCACTTCCCCTTTGTCACGCAGTTTTTTTTTTTTTTTTTTTTTAATACCCGTCCGTCAACTTTCTTCGATGCTAAAATAGATGTAACCTCTGACACTAAATTTGGCCATCAGCATGCCGTGTATAAAACAGGAATCAGATGATGAAAATAAATGTATGTACAAAAAGAGAGAGAAGAAAGAACAAACATATAAAATTTAAACATTACTGTTCATTGGAAAAAAAAATACACATCTAGTTTCAAGGGAGAAAACAGAATCAAATAAATGCCATGTTTTGGTTTTCTGTCAATCTTTGCAAACTCGTCACTTGAACTTGACCGAGATAATATATTCTAACAATATATTCAGCACATTCCCATGTCATTCCCATATAATGGAGTCAAGAAAAAAACTTTCTGAAATTCTGCAACTCTATTAAAAAATAGTACAGGAAGAAATGTAGGAGTTACTTGGAAGGAAGAGATAAAAATCACAATTTGGGCATTTTGCAAAACAATTACTCAGAACTGAAACAAAGAAATAGGAAATAGGGTAGAAAAAAATCATCAATCATTTCACGTCATTATTTTTTTACCCTTGTGGCCTTTATTCAATTGAAGTTATCCGAAAGAACCCGTGAGTTAAGTTAGTAGCAGAACAAGAAGGCTCAAAATAGATTTTGTTTTTTTTTAAATAAAAAGAAATCATCATTAAATAAATAAATAATAGCTCAAAACACGCTAGTAAACACAAGCTTGAGAATACCGCTACCGATTCAGGACGGAGTCGTGATCAGTGCTTCGGCCAAAAGGTACAAAAACGCAAAACAAAATCATGTAACAAAACACATCAATAAGAAATGCATAAGTCGTTCTGATTTCCCTGACATGATTGAGCATATGAGACAGTGTGAGCACATTGTGCTTTGTGGAAGTCGTCCTGGCATATTTGGATCCTTTTATGGAAAAAGCATCCAAAGCAATGATAAAAAGCTTCTCTGTGTCTTGCGTGGCAAAGTATAAAAAGGGTAGAAAAATCCATGACTTCAAATAAAAAAAAATAAAAAAAATCAGAAACTGCTTTGAAACCACAGTGGGCTACATGTCATCACAGTGGTCATAAACACTAACAGCAGAGGATTTGTACACTAGTTTACAGAAGATTTGCGATACGGCATGACTTGAACAACAAATGTGGTCGTCATGCATTTGGAAAGGCAGAGTTTTGTAACAGTAGAATGCTCTAACTGGCAGAGAAGTTAGCTGTATCGAGTAGAAAGGGCGCAAATGGCACTGAATTGAAATACATGTTCATGAATCAGTGGGGGGGTCAAAGAATGAGTTACATGTCACAACCGGCACTTGAAGAAGACTCAATAACTACTGAGCATTGAAAGAGGGATTAGCAGGACTGCTTTTAGAGCCACTGCCTTGTGCAAACAGTCACTGGCGGAGCTAAGATTTTTTTTTGTTCTTTTAGGGGGCTAAGGAAATCAACCTAAACAAGAACCCTGACAAATTCTTCCAAAAACTCATTCATTATAAGGTACCTAGGGAGGATGGGTTAAAATGTGGAATAAAATTCCCGGATAATTCGGAAAATACCCAGAAGTCTATTATCTGTCCAGACACCTGGGGGTACTCAAGCATTTTTAGGGGGGAATCAGTGCCCTTGCAGGCCCCCCCCCTTCTAGCTCCGCCAGTGCAAACAGTCACAGTGGTGGAAGTAGCGAGAGAGCCAAAGCCGTGATGGACTGGAAGTGTCTGAGATCATTTGCACAGAAAGGAGGATGTTCACTGTTTCAGTCAGGCACAAGCCAAGAGCCACTGGGTCCTCGTCCTCGGAGTGAGGTGGCAAGAGGGGATTTGTGGTCCCTGGTGTGGCGGGTGCGAGTCGGGGCCGGACGGGTTTGCGTCAAGCAGCTGATAGCTGGGTGGGCTTCATAGCGGGTAGATCCAACAGCGCCTGCACGGTCGCGCTCACCTTCACCAGGCCACGCTCTTCCAGGATGTGATGGGGCAGACACATCTTATCCTGCATTAGCAGGATAAAAATCCAATTGGAAGTTAAACAGACAAGTGCTGAAACAGAAGTACGCATACTTTTGTTGAAAAAGAAGACTGATAAAAGTAGCAGAAATGCTCTACTCAATTGAATTTACAGTTGAATATCTGCATGTAATTATCAAATTATATATGAGTAAGCCTTGTTTGTAAAGAAAAAAAAAAAAAGGGCAGATTTATTTTCAGCTAGCGAAACTGGGTGTGTCATTACGGTTTAGTTTCAGAGCTTTTCTATTTTTTCAGTATAAGTGACGTTATATAATTTCCAAATGTGTATCTTTGCCTCGGAATGCAAGATAATGTGGATGATAGACATACTGGCTGCATTATTGTAAACAATAAAATGATATTTATAAATCGTAAATGTTTACCTGTGGAACTCCCATTTTCTTACAGGCATCCAGGAAGTTCTCCACATTTCGACGGCATTTAGCCATACTGAGCTTTGGCTGGGAAGACGCAAAGAGGATCAACACTGAAATGCAGATAGAGGCCTTGAAATAAAACGTGACATCGATCAAAGTGCGCTACCACTGCCGGCGACGGTACGTGGATGCTGGCCACAGAGCGAGGACAAATGTGATTGGCTAAATGACAAAGGATCACACCATCCATCAGAGCAGCTCCGACATCATCTGGAAGCAGTACCTTGAGTTTGGACTCAATGTTCTGTAGAAATGTCCGGAGATAAGAGCATTTATATATTAGGTAGTGTTTATTATCGTGGTTGTAGTCATTAAAAGCACTCTGATGATGTAATGGAAAGAACATCAGCCAAGCAGTTTTTCAGTCCAAGCGTTTAAAAGCCAAATCCATCGAAAGAGGCTCAATCATTGCCTAATTGAGTGTAACACAGGAGCCTGTTATATTTAAAGAAGTAAATATAGAAATGAGAAAACCTGTCGTAGGATTCCTATTTGCTCAATTTCCTCTCTTAAATGTTCCATCTTTCTCCTCATCGTGAAGCTGGGCTCAGTGGAGCTGAACTCCTGATGACTTCCTCTGGCAAAGGCTAAAACGGAACATTTGGAAAAGATTTCCAGAAATGGGGAAGAAAAAAAAAAAAAAGAAGGTACAAACAGAAAGTACACTCAAATTAGAATGACCTTTCTAGGTACATTGAAGCCTTTTTCCTGACACAATGCTTATCTTTACTGACTTATAACAGCTTAATAGTGCTGAATGAGGCTTTTTTTAAATGTTATTAGTGAACACATTGCTCCAAGGAGTTTCTGCTGTGATTAACTGGGAGGAGGTTTATTTGTTTTTTTTGCTTCCCTGGAAACCTCCTCACTTCCACTGAACTGATTTTCTTCAGAAAAACAAGTGGCGCAGAGGATAAAATAGTAGGCTATATTATACTGCAGTTCTATTTCCCAAGTAAATGAATCATTACATCAGTGTATGATGTACAGCATGTATGTATATGCATCACATTTCTATTTATTTAATAGGACTGTTAGTTTGATATATGTTTGGATCGAAGTGTGCATATTAGTACCTGATCTTGGCTTGAGTCCAAACACAGTAAGGGTGGCACTGAAATCTGAGTTTCGTAAACTCTCCTGTCGACATAATAAGATTTACAGAATTTCATCAATGCTGTTTAACTACACAGCATCACACACGCACACACACACATTTACCTCACAGTCGTCATCCCCGCCACAGTTTTTCCGGGCGCTCTGGCATTTGTACTGTCAAGATAGCAAGCAAAAAAAAAATGTATGAATCTGTTCTTTGCAAAAATTTGTTTCCCAGAAAAACTGATGGTTATCTACAAATCTGCATCGGGTTGAATACATGGCAGGTGCAAATCATTTTTATATCTTGCACTTCACTTTTCTGAAGTCAATGTAATTTGTGTGTTGTTTTTTTTTTTTTTTGCACACCTTGAGATAATCTTTTCTCAGATATTTATTTCTCTTGCGATCTTCATTTTGATTGAGAACAGGCGGGACCTCCGGCCATTTAGACTCTGAATCGGACTGATCCATCCTCAGGCTGCCGTCAAAGGAGCAGGATGACGGGGGCTAAGAAAACAAGCAGATACTTGCTTGTCTCCTGCCAGTTGAAACACAACTACAAAAAATACATTTATGCAGCTAGGTGGTACCTGTGCACTTAGCACCGATGCGCCGCTACTTCCCTCATCCAAGGAAGCACTGTAAGAAATAAGAGACAGATATCATTTTTACGACATAAAAAAATCGATTCAATAGTGCATATCAATAACTGCGGTATCATTATCGTTCCATCAGCACTACTGAGCGTGTGAAGAACAGGAAGCATGTGGTACAGTAACGTGCCTGCGAGGTTGAGGAGGAGGCCTGGCTTTGCTGCCGGAGCTCCCAGAGTGACTTAGAAATCTGCATACATAACCAAGTAAACAACTGTTATGTACAACATAGACAATTTTAAATGCATGACTTAGCAGTTTTCCGGGCTAAATTGGAAACAATTGCATCACCTCACCTGGTACAATGTTAACATATGTAATTCAAGATGTACATGAAAAATAATTAAAAAAAAAAAAAAAAACAGCTCTATAGTGACTGTCGAGGGTATAATTAAAGTGGTGAATGAAATTGTTGTGTTCTGCATGCCATGCTCGCGGAGAAGTAGCTTTAGATAGAAGATAGCTAATAAGCAGCATGATGGAAGCTTCCTGTAGAGCTGCGACCCATTTTGTGCAAAATGTAAGATGATGCAGAGAGAGAGCGAGCGAGAGCGAAAACACGTCAATGTATCAAGTGCATGTAAGCGTACCGACTTGGGAAATAGCAGTGAAAAAAGCCACTTTGTCTACCTGTGAGCTCGACCAGTTACTCTGCGTCGATGGATGAGACTTTCCGCTCTGCAAATTAAGGACCGTCGTCTAGAAGCAATATATCACACGGCCGCCACCACAGAAGGAAAACAAGGAGAATCAAGATGAAGGGCAAAGTGATGTGAAGCGACATGAAGACGATAAGATTTTTAGCGCAAAGCAGAGGCGGGAGAGAACTGGCATGAAAACGTGCTTTAGCTGAGTTTGTGACGGTGGAGCCGCGCGGGCACCTGTTCTGCTGTTCCTGTTGTAAAAGCTGTACGGCAATTTTCCTCAGATCCAGCACCTCCTTCAGTTCATCATCCTCCTCTTCCAGTAGCTGCTCTTTGTCGGAGCTGCAACACGGACAGGAGTTGAGGTTTATTAAAGCTTTACGTGTACAGATGTATTCCCATCTACCCAGTGCGCCACCGAGCCGCCCATTTATTATATTATATTATATCATATTATATCATATATATCATATCATATCACATTACATTACATTACATTACATTATATTATATTATATTATATTATATTGGTCCACGGACAAACAAACCATGGTACATTTAGTGGGATCTCTTCATAAAAACAAACCTTAAAAATATTTGTACAATCAGAAAATTGCTCATCTTATGCAATTTATTGCTTCATGTTTGGTTAGTTATCAAAGGCCAAACATGATGACTTGCAATGTTGTCTTTTACAGCCTTACGTAATACAGCAAATGAAGCTTGGTTGTGAAAACGTTTTTTTTCCAGGAAATCTTCAAGAATGACTTTTTTTATTAGTGTTTAAATTCCAAAAAGATCATCTTACCCTGACTCCTCTTTCCAGCTCTCCTTGTCTTTGCTTTGGTGAGACAAGTTAAGAACCTTTTCCAATTCCTGAAATACACATTGAAAAAGAAATATATAAATACGTATTAGAGTAACTATATTGTGGATTGAAGCATATTTTTTCTTACCTTAATACACGACACATGAGAGTTCTGCTGTCCATCACACTCTGACAGAGCAGGATCCTCATCCGGGTTGGGTTCTATAAAGTCATACAGATCCTGATCTGATAGAGGGAGGAAGCATCCGCGACCATCACATTAACGCTCTTATGTATATATTTCTAGGCACTTGATTCAAAAATCCCCACGTCTCTGCGTTCAAGGGGGGGGGGGGGGGGGGGGTAATCGGATACTTATTGTTGGTAACCTTTGCAAGAGTCCATTTTGGAAAGGATTGAGAGAGCATCGGCGCGGGCTGTCTCAGACACCTGAGAGTGGAGGCTGACGGTATCGTCATCTGAAGGCTGCGTGAGGCAAAGAGATGCACCGTGAGCCCGCGTCCTCTTCATTTCAACACAAACATTGACTTGAAGTCATTTGTGTCACAATTTGTGATTGGTTCCAAAAGTCCATTTGAGCTATTTATGGACAATAGCTTCTCGAACTAAAATGGTTATTTATTTAATGTCTGACCTCTGTTGTTGACAGCCTCTTGTCACCATTGTCACTCCCAATCCCAGAGTCAGGCCCGTGGTTCTTACTGGGATAAAAATCTTCTATGCTGAACACAAGTGAGGAAGTTATGAACTGTTGTGAGAACTGCAACAACACAACAATTGTTTGATAAAACGGAATATTAGCAATACCTATCTGTGAGTTGCTGTTGAAGACAACGTTTCCCAAGGGAGGGGATATCCAGGGTATCTGGCTTTTTGTCCGACCTGCACGCTTGAATGTTCAGGTACTTGAAAATGTGCACTTTCCCCTTGAGGCATATCTGAAATGTTTACGAGCGATGTGGTCATTTGTCCACAAGATGGCGCAGTTGTGCCGGATTGGGATTGCTTGCGCTGATGCTCACCTGTGCTGGAGGAGACTGCATAGGATTGTTATCGAGGATGATGTGCTGCAGTTGCCTGAGTTTCCTGTAGGCCGCTGGGATCTCTGTGATCTTATTGCAGGAGAAGTCAAGTCGAATGAGAGGCAGATCGGCCAACTCTGTCAGCAAAGTGTCAAAAAGAGCGGTTGTTGTCGTATGTCACTGGACACTTCATTAGGTACACACTCTCCAAAGTAACCTAATTATTCGAATGTTTGCAGGCACCACATTCCAAAAATATGCATGTTAGGTTAACAGGAGATTTTAAATGGATGAATACAGAAGTCTATTTCAATACAATGATTAGGTCAATGTTTTATTCTGACCTTCCGGAAGAATCTGCAGACAGTTCTTCCTAATGTTGAGTTCTCGTAAGGCATGGAGACGGCCAACCTGGGCCGGCAGCGCCTGGATCTCATTACAGCTCACATCCTGCAGGGGGAGAAAGAGTGAAAGCATTCATCTAGCATGACATGCACTTTGCCTTTTAAGCATGGAGAGAGAAAAGCCTCTTACAAGCTCCATTAGTTCTTTGGCTTTGCCGATCTCTTCGGGGATGGACACCAGCTTGTTGTTGCTCACGAGTAGAACTTTGAGCGGAAGGTTGAACAAGTGTTTGGGCAATACGGATATTAGATTTCGACTGGAAAGAGAAAAAAAAAAAGGAACATACATTTAGAATGATGTGCACTTTTAAATTCTATTCGAATGTTTGACAGTAAAATCAGAACAGATATAACAATTAACACACATTATTGTTGTGTAATTGGATATTGATGACCAAGGTGTGGCATTATCACCTGATGTCAAGATACGTCAGTATCTGCAAGTTGATGATGGCTTCTGGGATGCACTTGATGCAGTTGTGGTAGAGATTGAGGGACTCGAGCGGGGCAAAGAGACAAACTTCCGGAGGGACTTCAGAGAGACGATTTTTGGACAGATCTGCAAACAAAAACAAATGACACTATATGGACAAAAACATTGCGGAACGGAAGAAAATAATTTCTCTAGCTTTGGGGCTTTTCTGGCTAAACGCTCAACAGTATGGTCACTGCAAGACGTTACAGTACAATTGATCAAAAGTCTACTTTTGTTCACATGGTCCATAATGTTTACAGAGAACAAAGAACAGAAGTTTATGTGGACATTGTCTGAGTTGTAGGCAAGATCAATTGACTACTAGACAGACAGATCGATACAGCTTAGCGAGTGTGTCGTCATTGAACACTGGTCTGAACTTACAACCCTTTTTGAATATATCGGTATTTCCGTTATTGATCCCATTGCAAGAGACTTTAATGCTTTAAAGTAATGTATGTAATTTAAATGACTGGGCAAAAATGCTAAAGAAAAAAAAAAAGTCAACAACCAGACTTGAGATTGTTTATAGTTGAAAGCTATTTTAATGTCCACGATATTTGCAGCAGTTTCCTCCCACGCGCTCTCCATCCCTCAACAAACACAAGCATTGTCTTTTGAAAGCAAAGGAGACACACATGGACGAGAGATATATGTGGAGACTACCTATTTTGGACACCTATTGATTGTGCAAATGAGTGTGTGAATGCGTGTCTTGCCGATGCCATCTCCTGCTGACATGATCATTAGCAGCCAGCGTGAGAAAGTGCGCAGCCACAGATAAACATATTGTAAAAGTCAACATTGTTACGTCTTCATCTCTTAATTATAATTTCTTACAGTTTACCATTATAGGGGTACTACCTGCTTCTTGACTAGTTTGCTTTGACATAAAAAAAATAGAATGTGATTTGCTGATTACATCGCATAAAAGTCATACCAGAAATTTGAATTTTAAGAAGTGATTTGAATGATGTCACTTGTTTTTAAATGTCTTAAATTAGCTGCCGTTAGCTTAATCGGGTGTACATAATGTTGTGGTCGGTAAGGATTTAAAGCCTTTGCATTGTTAGTCAAAACCAGAAAGCAGAAGTGAGAAGACCACATGAGACACTCATCAGTCCACAAGAATTGGCCCTGGGGGTTAAAGGAAACACAAATTATCGCCTTGAGAAGACCAAAGCTGCGGTCAAAGGGTCTAAGCACCTTCCATTAAGAGTAAATGCTCAAGGCTTGATGCTGTAATACAGCTGCATTTATGAAAACACCCCGCCCCGCCCCAAGAAGCCTCACAGCTGGGGATTCTTAGCACCACCGTAGGTCAGTGGGGGTGGAGCGCAGGCGCCAGGCGTGACCACCCCACCTCCCATTTCCCTCCTCCAACCCAGACCATCTGTGGCCCACCTCCATGCCAAATCATCAATCCATTCAACTGTGCTGGAAGTGCAGATGATGGCTGGCTATACTTCCGCCAATGACACAAGCAAAGGCTAAACTAGACATCCTGCTGAGTGCTGCTGCTCTAACTGCTGTTTTACTTCCTGTGTTAAATCCTTTTCACATCCAAGATGTCATAAAGGAGGTGTGGCGTATTTATTTTGTGCTTTTCTCTCGTGTTAAATGATCAGAGTGAATAGTTTGCCTATGACCTCATTGCGTGAAATGTTGGCCACGTTAATAATAAATGACTGCAGGGACAGAAAAAAAATAAGAGAGCCAATTATGTTGCCTTGTGGTAAACATACAGTAGGCAGTGTCAAATAAATGAACAAAATGTCAAATTATTATGTACTGGAAAATGTAGATGGAGACTAAATCCAACACGCGATGACTGTAGTTGGACCGTGACATCATTACAGCGATGTGGCCTTGTTTTCGAGCTGACAACTATGTCGTGTCTAAACACGCACAGGCACATCACGGAAGAGCCCGAGGCCGGAAAGTCACTGCACACGAATTGCAATTGTCAAGCTACACTCGCGTGATTGCGACCGTGCCGAACGTACTTATGACTTCTCGGCAACCGTTAGTTTTCACGAGTCTATGTAATATCTCTCTGTGAATCACAATTCGGACTATTATGACCAGCCCACTTTTGGTTCCTGACCCACCAAATGAGAATCAATTCAAATTCAAGTCAGTAATAAACATTGAAGGAGTTCCAAGTCTTGAGCCATTGTACGCATGCTGTGACTTGCATGCAAACAAAGCAGCCCTATGTGGGTCCTCTCGAGAGTGAGCGAATGCTGACATAGGAACCAGAACATCTGCCCAGGTGGCTCACCAGACCCTCTCCAAGGTCAGGCCATCCGCCCGCAAACTCTTTCCCGTGAGAATACAAACCGAGTGGAGACAAAGTGCCAGTGGCAAACTGCAAACAGACACCCTTGTGCGAGTAGACTCTTTGCTTTCTTTGCACAACAGCGCTCAGTCATTAGTCAGATGACACGCACTCAGCCAGACCCTGAGTACAAACAACACAAAACCTTGCCTTTCATTCAGGTTTAAAAGATCTCTGGCAAAAGTAAAGGCTGCGGGAAGAAGTTTTTTTTTGTTTGGTTTCTTTCGGAAGTGAGATTTTAGCTCGGGCACAGTTTTGGGGAAAAAAAAAACCCCCACCAACAACAATAAAGGTGCTTAACCATTAGGTTTACAGTTTTAATGATATGAAATTTACTTCAATCCTTACCAAGGCCAAAATGTTAAAAAAAAAAAAGTGAACAGTCACTCAGTGTTATTTTTGTATTTGCATGTGCATATGTTTATGACTTAGCAGGCTTACTTCCTGTTTAACGGGGGAGGATGAATGAATGGGTGCTGCAATTTACGGATGCCTCAGTGACTCAAAAGAAATAATTATACATATGCATGTAAATCCTCATCTACAATAAATGGTTTGTTGCTAGAAAGCTTATGAAGTTTTTGGAGAGGACTATATGGGTGAAAGCAATCCACCAGAATGATGACACAACCTATATGCTTGGTATCCTTTGTGAACCAGGAAGTTTATTGCTTGCAAACAAATATGTTCCCTTTTGATGGCCTGCACTCTACTTTGCAATATTTTATGTGTGTGTGTGTATGTAAATTACACCCTTGCAAGACTTTAGCGGGTGTCAAGCTTATGTTCAGACACTTGGTTGCCTTTTCATGATCAGATGTAACGGGTGAGTGATTGTGGCAAAGCTATTTGGGGTATATCATTTTACCACATTTAATCCCCTGGGGTAAGCACCCACCATCAATCACTGTTCTGACAAAGTGTAACAGCAGATGGTATATGAACATATCAGAGAAGACTATCATTAGGAGACATAAACCGTCCGGATGGCAAGTATAATGACTTGAGCTGCTGACAGAATGAATAAGAACAGACTGATCAGGCTACCTACGAGATAAGACTCCTTGGAATATAATTGAATCATTATAAATGTGTGTGTCCTTCATGTGCATTCCAGTAGAATTATCTGTAAGATGAACCCAATAGAGAACCTAAATATTAACAAACCAAACGGTTGAATTTACTGTGAAAAAGGAATCGGAGTTAGAAACCGAGACTGTAGTGGCTTCCTCCTTTCTGCATGCACGCACGCACGCATGCAGAAAGGGTGAGGCTGGCTGCAAGTTCCATCTTTTGTCCGCATGCGTGCAAAGTGAATGCGCCACACAAAAGACATATATCACTGAATTTATTAGCAATTGTTCATTCATATTCTTTTCCAATGCTCCAAAATGCACAGTGGCTGATTTGGGTGCGCCTGCCAATGTCTCATTCATGGAGCTCAAGGGGAGTCGCCAATGAGGGGGCTGCTGGTTTCGCCCAAAACAACCGAGCAGTAACCGAGCCCCTTGTGCTTAAAATATATGAGCCACATCATTACAGTGGTCGCTTTGTGTAAGGGTAGACACATGCAGGCAGGCGATCGCAGCAAGACTCCTGCACTCGTTGTCCTTACAATGTAACATTCGTGCACATTTTGAAACCAAATGTCACCCACCTGCTTGTGTTGTATCGGTGAGGTCGTAACTCAGGCCCGGGTACTCCCTCAGCTTCCTCCCGCTTAGGTTGAGGATCCCGGAGCAGACAGCATCCTCCAGAGCTCGCTCCAGGCTCCGGGCCGTGAGGTGCTGCTGCTGCTGCTGTTGCTGCTGTTGCTGCTGCTGCTGCTGCTGCTGCTGCTGCTGTTGGTGCTGTTGGTGCTGGTGGTACTGCTGTTGGTACTGGTTGCTCCCCGGGCTCCAGTGAGGTCCGCTTGTGTAGTGGTGGTGGTTCTGAAGCGCAGTGACAGCTCCTTGGTTGGACGCCATTTTCGTTTAACAAAAAAAAAAAAAAAAGGAAAAAAGAAATCGGAATTGTGTCTCAGACTGATAGCAGCAGCAGCAGCGCACAGCATCAGATTCTACGCCCATGCGCGTGCAGAGGCGTGCATCAATGAGGGGAGGCGCAAGGGGGTGGGACACCACAGAGGCGGAGGTGATGATGCTGGCGGTGCTTGATGTGGTGTGGTGGCCATTTTAGGCGTTAACCCCTCCTCTCCAGTTGATTAATAAGCAGCAGAGGTGTGATTTGATGGAATGTAACCTTTTTTTATTTACCTGAAAATGATCTATTAGGTATTATATTATCAGGTGTTGAGTGTCTGTAACTGGGGTTGCACCAAACACGGCAAAATGTATATGAAAAACAAAATAGTTCATAAAAATGTATCATTATTGAAGGTTTTGCTTGGCAAATGAAATTGACAGTTTACTACCCGTTTTGCTTTGTAACATGAGTAAAATAAATGCAAATAGCAAGTGAATGGTTGCAAATATGTTGCCCAGTTGCTTGAGTTAGAGAGAGATCATCAGCTGTGCCCCTGGAAATGATAAAATTCCATTGAGTTTTTAATTTATTACAAATAATGCATTTCTGTTGATCTATATTAGCAGAACAATTACATGCTCTTCCACTAGATGGCAACTAGGGCTCCATCATTATTTATGTGCTGTATACTTGCTCTGATATTTGTTTTTGTTTTGTGTGATGACGTGAGATTTTGTCAATGTAAAAATAGTCATTTGGCTGCGTAAATTGTGAAACACTGACGTAGTTGATAAGCTAGCCCTAAGTGAGTTTAACAAAGAGTGAAATGCCCATCTCATGAATATGTATTAGCTCTCAATGTTTCCGACTGAACGCCACTCGTCTGTATATTCCGCTATGTTGTAGCATGTCGGTATTATCCGAGATCGTCGCTGCCAGAATGGTGAAACAATAACGCGAAACACTCTGTAAGGTGCACTTTTTTTTTTTTAATGAATGTGAAAATCTTACGTGTGCACGCCGTTGTGCTTTTGATAACGTGTCGATGGTCGTTTGGCGTTGCTAACGAGTAGCGATCTAATGCGTTGTCTTAGGCGCTGGTGACTTGGTTACTTTGCACTATTTGTCATCTTTGTCGTCTCTAAGGTGGGGGTTGATAGGGGAATTGAGTTGTGGTAGAAACGTCAATTTCTTCATCGGTTTGTTTGCATCTCCATGAACTAGCGTCAGCCAAGCTAAATGTTTGTGTTAGCATAGCGATGCTAGCAAAGTGAAGCGTCGACAGAAGGTAAGGAGACAAACACAGGCCCTTTAAATCATTGTGTTAGTTCTCAAAGTAGAGTTTATTACCTATTTACATCGGATAATCTTTCATGTTTTCTTTTTAGCCAACAACGTCTAACTCTGTCATTGCACAATTAATGCAGCTCTCTGGAGAACCACTTCAGTTGTGATGTGTTTTGTTTATCCTCACACACCCCTTGTAATTTACTACACTTCTATCTTACATTAAAATAACCGCATTGTGTGCAGATTTAGTGTTGGATCCACCGGGCTCTTGTTTAGTGTCATTTTCATAAAAATGGCTGTACTTAAAGGGGGGGAGACGATGTTTACAGGCAAAGGGTGCATGAAACGACAAAGGCCTGGATTTGAGCTAGGTTGCACAGAGGGATACGGATCATGTTTAAAGAAAAGCTAGATGGAAAGTTAATTTAAATGCAACCGTGCATGGGCTGGATACAAGCAAGCATTCTTAAAATGATACAGGTAAGTGGGCATTAAAAGTACAGGCCAGGCTGCAAAGAAAGTATTCAGACAAGGTTACAGACAGTGATGAAAGATAGCTGAAAAGATGCATGGAAGGGTACGTTAAAGGATTCGGCAGATGATGCAAGCCCAATTACATGGGATAGATTCACGCTCAAATGCATGGAGGGACACAGAGAAAAGATGCAGGGCAAATGTAATAGAATTGTGAGTCCTGCTAATTTGAAGACCAAATCTGTGCAACAGTTAATTTTAGAAGATGGAGGCTGTAGGATTACATTGTATTATGTTAAATAATGCCACACCTTTGAATAGTGCTGGTCTGCATAAGAGATAAATTGCTAGGTTAATGTGTGTGTGTGTGTGTGTTTTTTTTAAGGCTGAATTATCTGTATTAAATACGTCCTTCTTTTTGCAGTTCAAGAATGGCTGACAAAAAGGTCAACATTGTCACCCCAGTCAAAACTCTCACAAGGAAGGAGAAAGAAGTGCGAAAGAAAAAGGTAAGGCCATTATAAACTGTATCTGAAAAGGAAATGTTTTTAAAAATGCATTGCTAACTGATTGTGGTGATGTAGGAGCAGGAAAAGGCAGCTGTTGTTTTTGAAGAATTTTTAGCATCATTCGAGCCTAACCAAAAAAGTGGAGTGAAAACCTTTGTCCGCGGAGGTATTGTGAATCCAACAAAAGGTCAGGTGTTAAGACTCGCTACACTATTTCATTTACTTATAACTTATGATTTTTAACAGCTACTTTTTTCTTGCAGATGAGGAAGCAGCAGAGGCCAACAAAAGTCGGCTTTACAGACCTGCCTCAAAGTTTGTTCCCCTATCTGAAGATGGCGGACCTGAATCATCAGAGAGCAAAAAATCTGTGAGTGTGGACCCGTATCCAAAATAAACGGTTGCATTTCTTCAAAAATAAACACTTCAGCGGCATGCACAATGTCTCCGATTCACAGGCTTTTAAAAGAAAGGCAGAGGAAAAGAAGAAGAGTAATTTAGAGCTCTTCAAAGAGGAACTTAAGCTGTGAGTCTACCCAAAAGTTTCTAAACTTTGCACAGTTTTATTTTTACAATATCTTTGTATCTTTGTTGTGAAAACTGTAGAATTCAGGAAGAACGTGAGGAGAGACACAAAAGAAAGCAAAATGAACCAGCTAGTGGAGGCGGGTCCGGACTCCTGGAATCACCGTTGTTAGGACGGCCAGGTAAGAAACCTACTGACGTGATTACACAAACAAGTCCAAATATGGTGTTAGTCCTGTATTTAGTATGCTCTGCCCTGCTAAACCTCAGTGTGTTCCACAGTGTTTTATGATGACCCAACGATACCGACCACCACCAATCTATACATCAGCTGTATCAGTCCAAAGGTAGGCCTCACAGTAGAAGACCAGGGTGTGGGCTCATGTTAGCATAGCAGCTAACACAATGCACTCTGTTGTTCCTTAGATGAATGAGGAGATACTTTGCAAAGAGTTTGGTAAGTACGGTCCTCTGGCCAGCGTGAAGATAATGTGGCCCCGCACGGATGAGGAGCGCTGCAGGACTTCCAACAGAGCCTTTGTGGCTTTCATGACACGGAAAGATGCAGAGCGAGCTTTGGCAGCGCTAGATGGTACTCCTCAAGACATGCTCTTTTCCATTTTTATTCTCATGGCTCGGTTTCATACTATTTTTTGGGGGTGGCTTGGGGGTTTTAGGTAAAGTGATTATGGGCTTCGAAATGAAGCTGGGATGGGGCAGACCAGCTCGGATTCCACCTCAGCCCCTCTACACTCCAGTTGGGGTGAGGGCAGCGCCGCCACCTCAGTCTGGGCTTCCTTTCAACGCTCAGCCAAGGGATCGCTTCCGAAATGACTTCACCAAACCCCTGGCCTTGTCCAAAGTAGATCTTGACAAGGTAATGTCTTGCTTCATTTTGCTTTATGCACGTGCATGATGTCTGAGCAGTGAGACGAGTCGGACGCGTCATTGGGTACACCTGCACGTCTTTCAGTGGGGTGTCAGTTTAAAAAAAAAAAAAAAAAAGATATATCAATATATTTATTTACACCAATAATGCATCTTTGTTGTTCATCTGTCTTTAGCAGCCGTGAATAGTGCTGGGCAGAATAATTACATTATATTCCACTAGGTGGCAGTAGGTTCCTAATCAGAGTGTCCGGTTCATACTCAATGAGGGAAAGGAAACACTACCGTATGTGCAGGTGTACCTGATGTAATGGACATCTGTGATAGGCTGAGTCTGTGTTAGTTTGTCAAAAGGATAAAACGGAGGGGAAACGTATTCAGTAGTCTGGAAAATAAGCCCTCACTTTGAGATAAATGTCATTTAGTGTGGCCATTTAACATGGAGTCACGGAGGGTCTGACCTCTTACACTTAGCTCTCATTCCTCTTGCTTATAGTATGTATGCTATGGTTTCTCTGCTTCCTGCCGTATTTCATCTGTACGAATACTCACCTTTGTCATATTTTCACTATTTGGTTTGACTTCACAAACAGACTCTGTCCGAAGCCGTAGTCAAAGTGGTTATCCCGACCGAAAGGTACACACACTCTTCCTCCTACGACTGACCAGCTGTTAGAACACAAGTGATAGGACAGAGGCAGGTGCTCTAACATATATATTAAGAAAAAACTTTTACCCCAACAAAAACAACAACAGAATAATCATAACTATGCAAACAAAGATCCAGTAGGCCTCTTATTTAGTGCAGTTTTTCTTGATCGTTCCAAAAAGTCATGCTCTGATGAATTGCTAGGTGCTTCCTCGGCCACTATATGAGAAACTAAAGTATTTATATTTTCTCACCTCTTGGCTTTCTAAAATCACATGTCCTTCCTTACAAGGTGCTTTCGTATTAGGAGTAATTGAAGTTGGTGACATTACCAGTAAAACGGTAGCAGAACATAGCAAACCTGTGCTATAATAGTATAAATCATTTGCTTGGAATCGAAGCCATAAAATAAAGAATAAATTCTGTCTAGTCCAACTCATGAGATGTTCATCTCCCTATTTGTTTCCATATAATGTCACTTGAAATAGTGGAATGTGCATATAAAAAACATTCTGTTTTCTACAGTGAGCCTTATTCTTGGTATTTCACATCCAATTTGTGACCTTTTTTAACAAATCATCATACGGAAAAGGTATAAGCTCTGCATTGCTAGTCATCATAAAAAGTCAACCAGCCAAATCCGAAGGAATGTCTTTTGTTTCTGAGGAATCCTTTTTACCTCTTTGACTGAGTCGCAAATAAGTGATTCGAGTCTGTCCTGGATGCCGTGGAGGTCAGTGACTGTGCACTTTAGTGAAAACAGGGTGTCCTTTTCGACAGGCAAATATTTACGCTCCACAGTTTCAAACGGTAAATGCTTTGACAAGCACCGACGCTGTTAAGACTAGCGCAAAGAGCCAGCCCGCAGTTTGCACGGCTCACTAGCTCAGTGTAAAGAGGTATTAAGAGATCTTTCCTCCCCGCCAGAACCCAGAGAGAAAATTGAAGGTTTGCCGTCAATAAATCATTTTCTGTTTCCCTCCCCCATAGAAATTTATTGTTCCTCATCCATCGAATGATAGAGTTTGTGGTGCGTGAAGGTCCTTTGTTTGAAGCCATGATAATGAACAAAGAAAAAAACAACACAGACTACAGGTACAAAAAAATGCTGTGTGTGTGTGTGTGTGTGTGTGTGTGTGTGTGTGTGTGTGTGTGTGTGTGTGTGTGTGTGTGTGTGTGTGTGTGTGTGTGTGTGTGTGTGTGTGTGTGTGTGTGTGTGTGTGTGTGTGTGTGTGTGTGTGTGTGTGTCCTAACCATTAAGCCCGTAAGGTCCCTAACTTTGATTTTCTTTTGGCTCAGGTTCCTTTTTGACAACAAGAGTCAAAATCACGTTTACTATCGTTGGAAACTATTCTCCATCCTGCAGGTAATTTCTGTATATTTCCTTAAAATAGTGTTTTGCTAGAGAACTGGAAAAAAAAAAAAAAAGGTTTGTTGCCTGGAGTTCAAATCCCTCCTAGCAATTTTGTGTGGGGTTTGGATGTTTGGGACAGTTTTACAGTTTTCCATGAACATGAAACCTTAAATGCGAGTGCATTTTACCTTCAATTCCTCAGGGAGAGTCTCTGACCAAATGGAGGACCACAGATTTCCGTATGTTCCGAGGCGGCTCCCTTTGGAGGCCTCCCATCCTCAACAGCTACTTGGATAGAGATGAGGAAAAGGACGAAGGCGAGGAGGTCGCATCTCCCGAGGAAGAGGTGAAGAAGGGACAGCTCCGAGCCGAGTGAGTACACCAAACAGGCAAAATGCTAAAATGGGTTAATCACCCAGCTTGAAGTTTTAACAAGACAAAACATGCAGGCACAGACAGAAGTTGGAGGTGTTGCTTCAGGAGCTCACTCCCAGCAAAGGAGACATCGCCGGCGCCATGTTCTTCTGTCTTGAACGAGCCGACGCAGCGGAAGAAGTCGTGGGACACGTCACAGAATCGTTTTCTTCGCCTCAGACTTCCCTTCAGAAGAAGGCAAGTTCCCACCTATAAATGTTTTCATTTTGAACACACATAGCTGGTTTATAGAAACTGTCACTCATGCATGCATGCATACAACAAAGTTATGGGGGAAATCTGTACATGGTATTTTTAGCATGATTTCCCATCACCAACTTAACCTCACTACTTTTCTTGCACTTGTAGATTGCCAGCTTATATCTAGTATCAGATATTTTATACAACTCCAGTGCCAAAGTAGCAGGGGCATCATATTACCGCAAACAGTAAGAGATACTTTTTATTTATCCTTTCATGCACAGTGGTCTTGATGTTTTATGTATAGCTACGATTTTGACGATTGTTGTTGTTGTTGTTTTTTTTTAGTTTTGAATCAAAGCTATCGCAGATATTTGGAGTGCTTCACGAAGCATACAAAAACATACAAGCCAGGCTGCAAGCTGAACAGTTTAAGGTAACTGCATCTTTGATGAATGAGGATGTTTTTGGGGAGAAAAAAAAAAAGTTCAAAACAATTTGTGTCCCCCCCCCGCAGCAAAAGGTCACAAGTTGCTTTCGAGCTTGGGAAGACTGGGCCATATACCCGCAGCCTTATCTTATCCACCTTCAAAATATCTTCCTGGGCTTTGCCAAAGTTGGCCAAGAGTTGACAGAAGTGGCAGATGTGAGTGGAAAAGCTCCTCTTGCTTTGATCAGTCTTCTATGCGGTATTCAAATGACCGATGTTCCTCTTTTAGGAAGCTTCCTTCAAACTTGACGGTATGCCAATCGACAGCGCTCTCATAGACGGGCTGCCTTTAAGCAAAGGGCCAACGGATGACCTGGACGGCTGCCCTATCGGCTGGGACTCCCTGGACGGCGTTCCTGTCGATGACATAGACGGCGTTCCCTTGGGAAGTGCCATGGACGACATTGACGGAATGCCACGTGAGTAGAACGCGACTGTTCTGTATGCATGGCGCGTGTGTCCAAGAGTGACAGCGTCCTGACATAGTTCAACTTTGTCCTCAGTGGATGACAGCAAGGTGGCCCTTCCCAGAGGGCCATTGTCCAAGTGGGAGAAGCCGGCCGATGACGAGACTTTGTCACGAGGTAACACAGCTCACAAATGTCCTCTGCAGAAGCTGACTGTATGTAACCTTCTCCCTTTTCCTTCAGCCTTGCCCAAGTCCAAGTGGAGCATTGCGTCAAGCAAGGACATTGAAGTGAATGTAAGGTAAGGGCCTCTGTCGTTGTTTTGCCTTCGTCCACACATTTCATTTCAAGTATTCAGTGTCAACATGGTTCTTTGTTTTGCTGTGAAACAGTGTCAAGCCACTGGATGGAGGCAACTCTGAGAGTGACAGCAGCGATGACTCCAACAGTTCTCCCAAACATGACAGCGCACATTTCCCGAGCTCACTCAGAGGTTTTCAAATGTCTGAGTGCCAAAGAAAAAAGCTGAGAGAGCTGGAAGTAAGTGAATGTTCGAGATGTTCCCACTCCAACTTATTTTGCGAGAACCGCACGAGAGACAGTATGTCCTTTAAGCACTTGCAAGTGGAGAATTTGTTTGTTACTGTAGGTACAGCAATGTTCGAACAAAGTCTCCCGTTAGTCTCTTACAAGAGCATATTTATTGAGAACAAGTAGGGTGGGGGGTTAACATTGGACATAATTGGTGGTCACATCAGCAACTGGTTAATCGGTGCGGAGGGTCCCAGCTCATTGTTTTACATGGTCGTGGAAACAGAAACTAGTGGAGCATTTTAGATGACTAAGCAAGAGTGTTTCCACACCATTTGGAAAGTTTCAACAACTGAACGGTTAAACTTTTCAGAGTCAAGGAAAGGTAAAAGGTTTAAACAAAGTTAATAATTCTAGTTCTCATTCCAACATAATCATACGATCAAGATAATTTGTAAACCCTAACAGTGAACCTTCTGAAATTGTTCGTAGTCTGTCAAATTGAATGTACATATATACCTATATGTCTTTTCAAAATGGGAAAAAAAAAATAATTGTAACATTACCCTTGTAACCCAGTTAAAGGTCATGAAATTCCAAGATGAGCTAGAAAGTGGCAAGAGGCAGAGGAAGACCGGCATGAGCATCCAACAGCACGTGGAACATCACAGGAACAAACTGCTGCAAAAGGTATTTGGAACACAAAGGTGTGCTCTTAAAGGAAGAAAAGCAATTGCTCAGTAAGATAAATCATTCTTTAATGGCAAATTTTGTATTGGCAACACTGACATCTGAATACAATTAGAGGCGCACAAAAACAATGTCACTGGGTGGGTGGAACACGATTTTGAATCTGGTTTCACAATGAACGTATTACTGGTCCCAAAGAACCCGCTAGCTCATAAAAACGTGATTGTGTCAGTTTTTAAATTGAAATCCCCCCCCCCCTATCTCCTGTAGGAATTTGAAAAGGATGACGAGAAGCCTGAAAGCTCAACATCCAAATCAAAGGAGAAGCCGACAGAGGAGAAAAAGGACAAAAAGAAGAGCAAAAAAAGTGAAAATGGAGACAGACAACGGAGTCGAGATTCTGACAGGGGCAGCCGAAAATCAAATAGCATTTCTCCTGTAAAGTAAGTGCCACGTGACAAAGAATACACTAATTACGATGACTATTCTCAAAGTGTCCCCACCATCCCCTTCCAGGTGTCCCAGACAGTCCAAACGGTCCCGGTCTCCATCTCCAGAGTGGAGGGGGCGGCGATCCCGGTCACAGTCCCCACATCGTTCCCACAAGAAGACAAAAAAGAGTAAACATTGACTCTGGCTGCCAGGCCTGCAACGGTAAGCAGGTGTCCACCACTCACAGCGTTCTGTCGTCTTGGTCCCAAACAACACTTCCCTCGTTCCCGCAAGATCCTGCTCTCTTTTGTATCATATTTGGACACTAGTTATATTTTTCTTTTACGTTTGTTTATAAAATAATTTGAAAAGTGCGATGCTCAAACATTAAATCACTTTTAGTGATGATATGAATTTGCGTGTGTGATGCTTCCTCTCCCAGAGGCGCAGGGCAAAAGTGCTAGAAGAGCCAGGTATTAACTCTGCTTGAAATATTAACAAACATTTTTATTGAGGACACCAATAGAGTGTTAAGTTGCTTACAAAAGCAATAAGTGTGCAATGGTAGATTGTACGTCTACAGTCCTAATCTATTGAAATGTATCAAATGTAGAGCCATTAGTGTTTCGGAAAAAGTACACGTACGGTACAAAGTATGATACTTGACTCCACTCAATCATAAACGTACAGAGTTGCTGTATCTCAAATGTTGCTATGATCAGCAAAGGAAATGTCGAGAATCTGAAACATTTAAAAGAAAACAACAAACAAAAATGTAGGCACATTTACAGAAAAATATTATTTCAAGACTCGTTGAAATGTGGAGACAGTGTCTTGCAACGGTTAGGAAATAACCGCCGAGAAATGCGACAGCACAAGAAGCTAACCACGTATTCCATATTAATGAACGCGTCTGCTGAAACCACAGAAAGGTAACGTTGGCAATTTGAGCTTTTAGAAACGTCAAACTAATCACAGTTGCTTGGTGTTTAAGATGAAAAGTAACGCTGTGATGCAGCCGTTAAGCTCGAAGATAAAACAATTATATATCTGTGTGAGTTACAAATAAGTCTCATGGAGCTCAATATTTCTTCACATTAATGAAAACCTTGATGGCTCCAGTGAAGTCAGCAGAGAGTAGAACCTCTGTGTGATCCGTCTTGAGGGCACCTGCAACAAAATGTTCCTCAGCACAACGAACCACAATCGAGATTTTGTTCCCCTGCTATAACTGAAGCACAGCCAATACCTGAGGGAATCGTTTCCGATTCATTAGAGTCGACGCTCTTGCAATCGGCATCTGTTTTCTCTGCACCGGTCTCTTGTGGCACTATGAGGCCTGGGTGCGGTGCAAAAATGGCTGATGTGACGACAGCGTTGTGTGCTGCGGGGGGGGGGGGGGGGAAATAAAAACACGCGTTGGACACGAGGGGCCTGCATGACATTGGCACAACGAGCGGCAGTTACCTTTAATCCCTTCCCAGAAGTCATTGCGATCTCTTCGCACTGATGTGAATTTGCTGAGGTCGTGGTAAGTGCTCCAGATGTACACGTATTTGTCCTCTGAGCCACTGACGATGAAAGAGTAGTCGTGGCTGCGGAAACAGACATGTTAGAAATCCATTCGGCTTTAAGGCGGAGGCTAATTGAGCATAGTCCAGTCGCTCAATGCATACATTTAATAATTAGCATCTCTATTTTATTAAACAAGGTAACAAACGTGCTTTTAATGAACATTGTGGAGAGGTCTATTTGTGATTATGAGTGTTGCTCCTCACCTGAAACTGGCCTTGATCTGACTGCTGCTGTTGACGTAGCCCTTGTACTTCATGGATAGAGACAAGTCCCTCAAGTCGTAAAGGCGGATGCGGGAATCATTTGAGGTCACTAAAATCTATCCGAGAAGAGATTACAATGGTAAACATGTCTTTATGGAGCCAATATGCTAAAAAGTTGAAATTTCCCCAAAGTAGTGACGAGTCCCATTTGGATTATTTAATTACCTTATTCTCTCCAGGTAATGGTTCGATACCGGTGATTTTTCGCCCAACTTTGTTCCTGCCTCTGGTGGACCGTACATGTATTTGGGTATGATATTTCAGACGCTGTAGGATGCACACAAAAAAAAATTCACCTTTCCTAGGCAATCTGACATATTTCTTAAAAGCTAGTTGTCTGACATGGTTTCAGGAATGAACACAAATGACCTCCTTCATGTGGATGCTCAACCCCTTAAAATCCTTCATCTCGATTGACCTCACAGCAGCCTTTGACACAAACAACCATTTCATTCTCATTTCCCAACAGGAAACCTGTTTCCTCATCACCTCTGTGCCCTGGTTCAGACTTAACTCATTAACCAGGCGCAATTCATCCACGTGCTTTCCCACGGTGTCCCCCAGAGTTCTGTGCTTGGGCCTTTTCCTTGATAAACTGAAATACAAGTCTAGATTAAAGAAACAAAGTGAAAAGAAAGCAAAGGTACCTCTGTGTCATAGAAGATGCATCTTCCGTCATAGGTTCCGATGACAGCGTATTTCCCATTTTGACAGAAGTTTGCAGCAGTGATGAGGCGCGTTTGTCCATCCACCTCATTCCACAGTGCCACCTTCTTATCCGGAATGTTCCACAATCGTAGCTTCCCATCCAGAGAGCCACTTAAAAAGTATCTGTCGTCCTGGGAAGAAACAAAACTGCAGCGATTAATAATCTGGTATTTTTGTGTGAATTGGGAGACTTTTTGAGAGATGTTATCAAGTTACCCTGGGATGGAATGTGATTGCTGTGACAAAATCAATGTGTTGAAAGCAGCAGAGACACTCTCTCCTGGATATGTGCCACAGTCGGACTGTTTTGTCCATGGATGACGAAAGCAGGAAGAAGTTCTACGGTAACGTAGCAAATGCATCGTATGAGGCAAGACGGCATTTGAATGGAAGATGAATTGAAAGCTGTGGAGATGGTCACCTTTGACCAAGACAAATCCAAAAGATCTGCTGTATGGCCTTTGTACTTGCAGAAGGGGGCTTGGCGAAAAGGGGCGTTCCTGTCTTCTGTATCTGGGTCCTCTGGAGCACAACTTGCCTGAAACACAAGGACGATAAGATTTTTTTTTCCCCCCCCCCCCCCACTTACATCAGAATATTTGAGAATGTACTCACCCCGGGATCAGTGTCAGATTTGGAGGAACACAAGCTTTCCTGAGAGGGAGAAGGTGACACTCGACCTGGGGAAGCAACCATAAACCGACACGTTAACGACTCCTCATTGAAAGTCTTATCGCAGACGTCAGGGGACGTTTTGGGGGGGGGATACCTTCCGTGTTGTATTTCAATCTCATGTTGTTGAAATAATCAAAGGCCGTTTTTAGGACCCAGATGCGAACGACGTTATCTTGGCCGGCAGTAGCCAGCAGCCTGCCACAGTGTGAGAACTTCATTGTCCACACAGCCCCCTTCAAACAAGGAACAAAAATGCTGCTGTCGGACTTCGTTCCTATCAAATATTCGAGCAGGAAAGAGCAATTTGTCCTACCATGTGCTCGCCACTTAAATCCTGGACAACCTTGATTTGATCAAAGTCAAACGGACCCTTAAAGCTGTGTGCTGCCTTAAACTTGGCAGGCCTGGTGTAGGGCATCCCCTCGTCATCACTGGAGGATGGGTCGTCTTGATCTGTGTGGAAAACTAACGCAAGAAAAATGTTTAGAGTTTATGTCACAAAATGTATGAATATTTTTTTTTATTACCTTCAAATGTATGAATATTTTTTTATTACCTTCATCGCGAACACTTTTCACTTTGTTCACCGCTTTCTCTCCGTATTCCTCAGCAAGATGCTTGGCCTTTTTCACTGACTTGCCCAGGAATTTTTTAAACTGAGTTCTGGAAATAAAGATTCAGAAGAACGTGAGATAAAGATGAACGTGACAGAAAGAGCATTACAGTTGAGGGTGAAATAAGATGCAGCTCCTTACGTTCTCTGTTTCAGTTTCCCCCCATCTGTATCTGCCAGTGGAGCCTGGGACTTTTCATCATCATCTGACTGTGCTTCATCATTCCTGGGATGGAAAAAAAAAAAAAAAAAAAAAGGAGCAACTTCCCCTTACGATATGTTGCCTTGTTTTTCATTGGAGATAATAATTTTCCAAATCAAGCACAGTCATACATTTGACTATCCACTTACGTGATATACTCTTTGGTCCTCCTCATAATGTGCAAAGTTAGGGGATTAATCCCCGCAGGAAGTTTCTCCTCTGCTTGGATTAGCGGGATCTCTTCCCCAGTGTCTAGGTTCTTGATCATCACACTGGCCAGGATTTCCTGTTTTAACATTCGGTACGGTCCATTGAATGTTGGTGGAAAGAATGTGCAACAACATTGATGTGGCCTAAAGCCAAGAAAAATAAAGCCCCCCCCCAAGACAAAAACCAAACAGGCAAAGACCTACCTCGTCAGTGAGTTCTCGACCGGAGTTGGAGCGTGGACGCTGAGGGCCTGGAACTTGTCCCTCACCCTGACCCGAGGCTTCCTCATCCTCATTCTCCTAAAATCCACAAAACGGGCATCGGTTATTAAGTGTTGCACTGAAGACCAAATACACCATGTACAGTGTGATATTTAGCAAGCAAAGAAACACTGACCTGTGCGGTCACCACCTTGTCCCCACTGGTGGCACTGGCCAGATCCAAGGAGTGTTGCAACTCTCTGGTTAAACTTCTCACGGTGCTACTCGGAGACACCAGACCAGAGGGTTCCAGAGTCTCGCTGCTGACTTGACTCACTGCAGAGACTACAGTTTATATCCATATTTGAGGGAATGTTATTTGGTAATAATTATTAAAAGTGAGCTGGCCCATCTACTGGTTTAAGAAATCAAATGTGGGCCCTTGAGCACAAACATTTGCCCTCACCAACTCCATTTTTCACCAAACCATTTCTTGTTGTCATGACAAGAGTCTGCCCATCTATGATTAACCTGGAACACCGCTGCCTTGTTATTCATTGACTTACATTTGACAAAAGTCAGCAATAAGTAAACAAGCCTCGGACCATTGTGTCGCCTTAAAGGCTGCAGTGAAATACAAACATCAAGCGTTCAAAACACTGAGAAACTGAGACATACTAAGTAATGTCATCAGTCAAGTAGGTGGATAAGACACAAAGTCCTTCTGAATTTGATTTAGTCTATTGGTCAATTTGTGTAAATTCTTTGAAGATGTTCCTTTACTGTTACAACCAATACTTAAGTGTTGCTTAGACGGCCAATTTATTGTACAGTGTCTTTAAATGCATGTTTACCTTCAAGCCCACTGGGCCTGAGACACTCCTGAGACTTCTTGGAAGGGAGACGTTGCATCGCAGGTGGCGGGGGTCTTGGTGGAGGAGCTCCGCTAGGAGGGCGCGGCCGTGATGGCAGAGGCTTTTTGGTGCTGGCTACAATATCGGGTTCTACCGTGAACTGCCGTGGTGGTTTTGTAGGCCCCGATGTGTCCATGGAGTCCACTGAACTGTCTGTGAATGAAACCTGCTCTAAAATGTCAGCAGACCTGGGTTTCTGCTCCCCTTCAGCGACCACGAGCATCCCATCGGTATGACTCTGTCCTATTGTGCTGGTGATGTCTGGGGGCTGAACACCTTCCCGTGTTGCACCCGAAGGTCCTGGGAGGTCCAAGGAATCGGGGGCAGGCAGAGAATACGCTCCATTTGTGGCAGAGGATTCCGGTTGCTCCTCTTGTCTCTCGATAGGAATCGAGTCATCAGCAGCAATTGATGCCTCCGCAGGAACTTCTGAAACTTTACTCTCTTCTTTTGACTCGGCTTCCGCAGTCACATCAACATGAAGTTGCTTGAAAAGTTCTGCGACGGCGCCATTTTCCTTCTGACTCTCTTCAATGATGCTATCAATGATCTGCAAGATAGAGAAAAAAATCCATACCACCAATTTATTTCTAGATGAAGTGATGCTGAGTCACCAGTAACTGTCTGTGTGGAAAAAGTACTACTGTCAAAACTTTGACTTTTCTGTCATCAAATTTTTCAGGTTATTAAAATCCTCTCCTAAGCAGACAGTAATATGATCATACACATCCACCCCACTTAGCTCTAGTCTAATGTGTGTGAGTGTGTTATTGAACAATAAAATAGAAAACCACACATGTAAGGAATCATCTTGAGTAGTCCCAGAGGCAGCCGCTCCGCAGCTCTCATCTTCATCAGATCTATGCGAGAGCTGTTCATAATGAAAAGATTTTGTGAAATGAAACAAATATAATCATAGTTGTTTGTCACACAAGTCTAAATGGAAAATAACTACTGCATTGTAAATATTTATACCATGATGGGACATTATTGAGATACAATGAAAACTGTCAACTTTAAGAAACATACCTTAGGTGATGGAATAACAAACTTTGCAGGAGACCTACAAGACAAACATGGTGAAAGATAATTAATAATCAAAGTTATTACACTCCTCCAGAATATCAGATGATGCACGGGATTTTTCATTGAAACTGAAAGCATACAGTAATGCAAAAGACAACGTTCTTAAAAGCTTGATATTTGAAGATCGCCAGAACACAGAGCAAAAGTGATGTTTTATCTAGCATCACATAAAAACAAAAAGGTGTTTTCTTACACTTGGGGAGATGGGCTGAAATGTACGTCCTCTGCAGCATCGTAGAACTCGTCCGTGTCACTCGTGTCTGACGCCATGCTAACATGAAATGATCTCTCCATTGAGCTAGCCAGTTTAAACACCAGACAGCTGCTAACTAAAAGAACAACATGCGATCGAGTTAACCGAGATGCGGCTTCTGATTGTTTTGTTTCTTTCGCATAGTAACGCGAACACGAAAAGGGCTTGGTCTTGACTTGTTCGGCAAAACACTTTTCTGTCAACGTCAGAGCATTACGTTACACTGATCGCAACAAGAGCTACATCATAGCGTAATGCTGCAAGTCTACTATTATATTTAACCAAACAGCCACTTGTATACAAGAAGCCTGATATCATTTACTTATTTGCAATCAGAATATCTTCCAAGATGCAAAAATTGCGTCTTTGCATTACCTAGCTGGTGTCTCGGAGGCAGAGAGCCTTATAAACAAACCCATTTCTTAAAAAAAAAACACACAAAATAAGTCAACCAGTACTAAGGGAGGGGCCATGGGTCTTCTTTCTTGGCTAATAGACCGCCACCTACTGTAGCGGAGTGGTAGTGTTGCGATCCCACCTTGAGCTATTAAAATCTCTGTAAAGTGAAAATAAATCCAATATTGGAACACCACAGAGAAGAGTGCAGTCTAACAACCATCTCCAATGGAAATGAGTGTATTAAATGTGCCTCAAACTTGTGAAAAAACAAGACAGTCTCAAGAAACACATTATTTCTTGGGAATCGTCTTCTTTTTAATTCAAATTGAAGATAAAAAAAAATTACTTGCCTTGAAAATAAATAATATAAGTGGAAAAATGTATGACTCCAAATAACTCAAATAATCCAACCCTAATACTTTAAGTATCAGGAAGAAATCACTGAATATTACTTTCTTGTCACTTATTTATGTGGAAATTCAATTACTCCAAAGTGCAACTGTAGCTTAAGGGTAAGATTTATTTTTAGTTTATTTTTATTTTTTTTGCAAAAGGATGAGAACGTCTCATGAGAAACACTGAATTTAGTAACGGAAGTTTTGAGCCAATAAGAAAAGATCGCCATACTATTCTAGCAATGAGAAGTTTGGATGGTAGTGGTTTACCAGTAAACGAATATCCTATTGGCTAAAATAGAATGGGCGTCTCCCTTACTGTAAGTGGATTTGAGGGCTTGGAAGGAAAACAAGGACATCAGTCAGCGTTACCTCGTCGTTGAAGGTATGGAATTTAGCATTTCAAGTTTATGGAGTGTACTCAACACACATATTATAATCGAATTCAACATCGAACAAATTTAAACCAACAGACAACAGGTTGGCAAACAGTTTGTTAATTGGTTGAAGCAAATGAACCCGAACAAGTAGCAACTAACTGTGACCAACTAACTCACGTTAAGATCAATATTGTTGATCTGATCTAAAGTACCCAAGTAATATGTTTAGCTACTAGTAAACACAACTGGCAACAATACTGCCGATTGTTCTTAATATATATTGCGATCGCTAACAATAATCGTTGACGAGTTAGCTTAGCTATAGTGTTAGCATTAGCTTGTTCACCGGTGGCAACGTTAACCATAAATGACCGCAAATACATTTTTATTCGAGCCTGGTAGTGGCGCTCATATGACGATGTATTGTTGTAATCAAGTCATTGACATCGTACTGCTCAAACGGCAGTTTTCTTTCTTCATAAACAAGTTAGCTAACTCATATGTACACTTTTCCTTTTCACGCGTTACAGACACTTCCCTTGCGTTTACACCACGTTGAATTGCGCCACTGAAAGGTAAAAACTTTAGGTTATGTTGGGGTCACTTTGTTGCGTTTCGACTACATGAGTAATTTTGATTGATCTTGATTTTGGCGCTTTTGAGGCAAGACACCAGGCAGGTATTTATAGCTTCAATTAGCCTACATTTAGACTTAGAATTATATTTAAAAAAAAAAAAAAAATAGGGCATTTCAGCGTGAGATGATCTGAGGAGCTGCCAATTTGCATGGACTTATTATTAGTATCTACCAAAACAACAACACCACACATCTGCTTTATCAAGGAAATACGTCTACCTGTCAGAATTTATAATTCCAGGATAAGTGACTGTTCATAGTGTCAAATGAATACCCTAAATTAGTTTCAAACGATTCCAGGACAAGTGACTGTTCATAGTGTCGAAGGAATACCTTAAATTAGTTGCAATCAGGTAAATTAAGGCATTTGAATATGGGTACACACTTGCAGTATTAACATTTGCATCTATTCACTCTTGACAAATATTGTCTTCATGACTTTTTTTTTTTTTTTTAATATGTTGGTTGAAATGATTTTGTTTTGGTTAGGAAGGTGAGGCTTTGCAAGGGTATGGAGCACCCTATGCACAAAGGGGACGCAATGCCCATTGGACTGCATGACAGGTAATGTACGATCCTATTACACAACTAGCACCAAGTGATAGTTGTTGAACTTTGAGAGAATTTAAACACCCTCAGTCAAGGCGGATGCAATCGATTTATCACACCAGATTGATGACAGAGTCGTACATTTAGTGCAGCGGTTACCTGGCCTGGCCTGGCCTGGCCTGGCCTGGCCTGACCTGACCTGACCTAGCCGTGTGTCCTGGCTGTAAGTCTGTCACACCATCTGGAGAAAAGCTTTCATGTGGAATCAGAGGTGTTAATCAGGTAATACCTGATTAGCAGTTAAGATGCTGTACTAGAGGATCGTGCTTAAGAGGCACAACTGCAAGTATTGAACAACTAATGTGAATTGAATTTTAACTAAAGGCATTGTGATATGATAATGTAATATTTTAGCCCACACAGCTCTTGTATAGCATTATATTGTCAAGAAGTGGTTGATTGCTCTGTTTTCTGTCGGGATGCTAATAAGGAGTTTCATTTTTTGTTCCATTTTAATGGGAAAGTGGAGAGTTGGCACATGATGACCAAAATGTGTATGGACTGCTGATCTTCAATTGTTGTGCAACCTTTTCGTCACCAGAGTTGTAAAAGGCATCCACGGCTTGCATGTGAAAAGTTCAGAGCTTTGTAGTATTACAGCGGGCTATATTTAGCTGATGGTCAGCGTATGACTTCTGGAATAAGTGAGGGGATGACAGATGGGGCGGCAAAGTTTTTCTTGACCTGGCGACAGTGGAATAATTGTGGACCTCCAATGCGCTGCCTTCAGCTGTGCAGATGTCTCGTGTGTAGTAAGTGGACAAGCACGTGTGATGTGAGTTTCTCAAATGAGGAGCGTTAATGAAGAAGCGCAGGACATATTGTCATTAAATATTCATATCTTAGTTTAGCAGCATTCTGGTTATAATTCAGCTGCCCGGCTGACCATTGGTCGTCATGCCACGACAGATTTTTAACGTTTTACGGCACAGTCGAAAGTTCCACTGTATTATCACTGTGTTATTGTATACAATAAAATAGCTGAGTCTAAAGCAACCAAGCAATTGCTGAAAATAACGCCTCAAAAATACCCTAGCGGTAATCACAACTGTGCTAACAAGGTGGCACTGTTGCTTAGCTACACTTGATGAGCCTTCGCAAGGCTGTGCTCAAGCTCCTTCCCCCTCCTACCACGAGACAGTCGCTTATGCAGCGAGGCGAACAGGCGCGCTGGATGCAATCTATTGGCTTCTTGGCGCTGCCGCTAATGTCACAACCCTTGCCTGCCTGTAGCCGGCACTGCCTCCACCCGTGTATTTCTGTCGCCGCGGCCCGCTCTCCCCCTCCCCCTTAAACAGTGTAGGCAGGAGTGGCATGGAAGACTGCATTGAGACGCTTCGCATGGAAATGTTCTTTGCTGTTGGTATTGCTCCAACACCATTCTGGTGACAACAACATGCCGTTGAAATGGAAAAGCGGTTCTCCCGTCAGCTGGAAATTCCCAGTGCCGGTTCTTAAGACGTCCCGGTCCTCACCGCTTTCACCTGCTTACATGTGAGTAATAGCATTCATACATCACTGATGTGGATTTTGGGGGGGTGGGGGACCTTTTTGTTTGTTTGCCACTTTAAAATCATGAAGATACCTTTTGGAACGTGTGACGCTCTCATTTCTGGTTCCACTTTTGTGTTCCGATTGGGGGTTGTTCCGTTTAAAGAGATTAGCCTTGTCCGGCATCGTTTGCTGTTTCTCTGGCATGCTGCTTTTGGCAAGACTCAATTCGCCGCTTGTCTGGGGCGCCACAAGCACTACGTTCAAGACTTTTGCCGTCTCCCTGTGGCTCTGTTTATTTGGAAACGGGGACTCTCTGGCTTGGGAGGAGTCTGCCTTTGTCAGGATGTCTGGCTTGCCCTGGTTTAGAAGCTATTGTCATCTGCTACTGTTCTAGAGGGGGGGAGGGTCGACCAGAAGGTCTTCACACAACCTTTAGCCATCCTCGCATTTTGCCTTCTTTTCATCAGCTCTCCACCGATGGTCTTGTTCATCATGGTTTTGGGTGGAAAAGAGTGCAAATGTGGGTGTGGGTTGAAATAATTTGAGGGCAAGCCTCTTGGGAGTATTGGCTTGTTTTTCCGCTCAAGTGGATTTATGCAATCGTCAATTATTGCGCAGATTTACTTTGGCGATCCTTAGGAGCTTAATTTGGTGATCTTCGCGAAATTCAGCACTGCTGTATAATTTTTCATGAGAATCAGCAGTGGAGCATCTTGAGGCTTGACAGATATGCACACATTTCCTGTCACTCGATTTGTTGATTATTGTTGGCACTTGATTCATGCTTCAAAAATATCACAATTCCTCTCCCCTAGTTTTAATACAGTTGACTTGTCTTCTTCAGATGTTTGTGACAAACATGGTGGAAGACCACAATAACCCCCGTCCGTCATTGGAACGCTTTGCACAAGTAGTTGTGACCATCGAGGTCTCCACCCAGGTCCTTTTCCATCCCCACCCAGATTTCTTAACCCAGTCTGTAGATCAAACATCCTGCCCTGCCGCACATCGTCATCATCAATCTTCCTCTACAATACATTTAACAGCAAATCAGTGTCTCTAGTGGCTTTTTTTGTTGTTGTTGCAGTTTTTTCCTCAGCAGTGCACATTGAAGACTTTAGAGAGATTTCAGTAGTTGTCTGGTCAGACCGGGTTTTTAGTGGACGGCATGCTGCATGAGAGCACAATGAGGACTCGTCAAGAGCACGGAAGTAGCTGAGGATGGCGTTTGCGTGTCTTGTGCGCGTACGCTGGCAAGGGAAGCGCATCAAGCCCTGAGGCTCCGCCTTCCTCTCTCTCACCACACCGCTTGCTATTTTCAAACATGTCTATTGTAAGCTGTGTTTTTGGGTAGCTTGATATCGGGCCCCCAATTATAGGTTACTCTGTGGTCAGGCAAACGTGGCTTTTGCTGCGTTCTTTATTCCGGAGCCCTCGAGGCTTCAGTGGTATTTATAGCTGCATGCTGCTGGGGTAAAGGTTATATCCACAACTAAGGTTTTGAATATATATATATGGACTTGTTTTGTGCTGATAACTAGCTAAGGCAGGCAAATGAAATTATCGTACGATACAGAACGGTTTTACACTTGACAGATTTCCCGCAAGATATGTTTCAAGTGTCTGTCAGGCAGCCGTCCGTCCGTCCGTCTCTTGCGCTCATGCGATGAATTTGGCACTCATTCAAGCAAACGGTTCAGGCAGTATGAGAGCTGCTTCGATACCAACCTGGGTTCTTTGATCTCTTAATCAAACAGCAAGATCCGCGTTCCAAAAATAATCATGTTGTCGATTTGACAGCTGACATCACACTCAAGAGCTGAAGAATTTTTTTTTTCTAATCAATTTTTCTTTGAATCTCACTTCTACTGGAAAACCATAGAGCACATTTTCACGGCTACAGATACAGGCAGATTAATTACGAGTTGCAATTTTTTGGGGGGGCAGATTAGGCCTAACTGAATTGAAGTAGTAAAAATTAGCCATCTAATTACAAAGCTCGCTTGTTTGATGGTGGATAAAACATACTTCTTTATAAAAATATTTTCCCTTATCTACAAACAAGGTTTTTTTTAGCAAAAATATGGCTCTTTTTTGATCAGTACAACAATTGGAAAATAAATAAATGACTGTGACATCACCAGGCTACTGTTCTGTACCGCTAAAATTTGTAGTAGCACATTGTCCCCCCAAAAAAAACAACATTGCCATTTTTGCTGTGGTTGTGGTACAGTGACATGTCTTCATATCCATTCCTAAAAATGTGAAGTATCTCTAAGCAAGTACTATTTCAGTTGCCTTGTGTCTTTTTTTAGTTGTACGCATCTTGTTCTGGGCTGTCTCCCTTCCGCAGCATCCGTCAGGTTGATTTAGCATTTTGTTGCATGTTGACGGATTGTTTACGCCACCCACACGTGAGCCCTTTTCCCCACTTAACTCTTTGTAGGTCATTTTAGTTTCTTAGTGGGATGAATTGTCTCGATTCAAGATGATTGTTATGATGATGTACATGTTGATATAAATCTGCCTCCTGTGTGCATGTAGTGTCCATTACGAAATGCAGTCTGCCTGAAGGTCATCAGTAATATCTTTTTTAATGTACTGTATAGAAAGAGACAAGTGTTATGAAGTAGTTGTTTGAAGTATGAAGTGTTATGAAGTAATTTTAAAAAGCGCTCTAGTCGTCAATGAAATGTACAACTGTTGGTTTGAAAAATGACTGGAGATGTGATTGAGTTTGAAAAGTGACTTTAGATGTGATTGAGTCTTAGTCAAAAGAGTTGGAAGGCCATTGTTTTGCCTTGTGTCATTGTTGCATTTCCAAGATTGCTCTTAAGACTATTTTGCGTGTTTGCGTTTCTGCCCTTGAACAAACGTGAGGCATTTATCAAAAGCATTTTCAATGACATTCTTCCAGGAATGGCTTCCAATCGAAAATCAAATGATTTCATGACGTTTCTATTGGTTCGCAGCTAGCTAAGACCGCAAAGCTATTCTTATTAATCTTTCAAGAGCCACTGTCATCTCGCGCAAAAGCCAAGTTGACTTTAGCTTCTTAAACTGTCACTGGTGGAAGGATGTTTTTAAGCTTTCCACTGACATGAAGGGGATTTGATAGACTGCTGCGTTCATTCCCTCCTTACTCATTTCTTCATTCCCCTTGACACCTTTTAGTGGTTTCTTTGACTTCCAACTTTTTTCTAATCCTATGTAAGAGTTGCTTGGGACGTACAAATTCCCATTTGCTAGTTCCCATATACTAGTCAAAAATGTTCACAAGACTAAAGAGCCCACCTACTGATAAACACCAGTTGAGTAAATAAATGTCCCGCTTGCCACTATTTGAGCCAATATGGCAAAGCTTAATTGCATCAATGAGTAGAGCTCAACTTTACTTTGGTGAGATTCCGTCTCTCATGTTGGATGCTGTAGCTGTTGTCTCCTTTGTTTCGTTCCGGCAGCCACCAACACTCCTTTGTGGTGTGGACAAACCACTCTCTCCTCGCTGCCTGTCCGCCTTACCACCTGACAGGGTAAATGTAAATCCTGTCTCCTTCCTGTGATTGTGCTCACTGTGCGTTTGAAACAGTGGTGGTGTCAAATCCTGCTAGTTGTATCACCATCCTGTGTGACCCTTCACCTTCATTTCAAGAAACAAAACAATTCAACTGAGTCGTGGTAGAAGTGATGTGTTTGCTGTGGGTTTTTTTTTTTTTTTTGCTTTTGCTTTCGACAAAGTCCCATTAGTTTTCCTGTTCCATAGTTTTTTAAAAATGTAAAACAAGTGGCAACCAGTTCAGTTGTTTATCCATCATGTGCCCATCATAAAAGGACTTTTTGATATTACCAATTTTGCACATACAGCGGAGCCATTAAGGTTGAACACAAATGTATTAAAAACTTTAGGAAGCAATGACAATTAAAATCTTTATTTACCAGTAATACAAAGATTAAGCCACCTTTGTGGTGTATTTCCACAATTTGTGACCTTTATTGTCTTCAGCCTTTGAGGTTCTGCTGTCTTAGCATTATAATTCCTATTGGACTGTGTTTGATAGCGATCCTTGACTTTCTTAATCATGCGTGTTGTTTAAAATGTTTCTTTTCATCACTTTTAGGAGCTCTGTAACATTGCCTTTGGAATTAATGCCATATCTGTCACTTGTTTGTTGTTAAAGTCAGCGGCTTAAAATCGGAAATCGCAATTTGTGTTGTTCCATTTTATGTATTCTATCAGCCAAAGTCAGCAAATGGAACACGAGGGTGAGCTACTACATCGTTTGTGAATAGCATATTATGAAACATTTAATAATCTTCAGAAGCTTTCTACGTTTTACTCAATGGTAAAAACACCTAAATGTCCCCATTGGCTTCGGGGCCGAGAGCCCATTGTGAGGCAGATTTACTACTATGCTGTGCCAAACACTATTTTATCAAAATCAGGCCAAGCAACATTTAACGTGTGGGGGGTACCCTTGACAATTCTATCATCTTATCCTATCTAGTGCAAGGTAGCTGTAATATTTTTAAGCCTTTTATTCACCAAATAAATCTGCACGTAAGGGAGATAGAAGGTCCACAAGTGGAAGGGATTCATTCCCTCTGGTGATAAACTGACTTCTTCATTGCCTGTCTGTTTATAGGTGATTGATATCATCACACACTAGCGGTATTTTATTTTATTTTTTAAAGAATTTATCAAGTTCGAATCAAATCACAACCAAGTGTAAATGACTGTTGCCTTCAAATGTTTCTGCTTCTGTGTACTGTAATGTAATTCTAAAAAAAACACCATTTATTATGAATGTTATATTGTTGATTGAATCCTACGAACAAATAGAAGTGAATGTCTCCAGAAACATGCTTTCTTAATTCTAAAATGTACTTGATTGTGGTCCGGTGGTTTAATCATTTTCTTTGTGCATAGCACAGCTCTGCAGTTTGCACTCATTAGTTTCTTGCCTGAGTCTAGACACAAAAATGTCACTACGCATTAAAAGAGAGCGCAATCAAGAAGCCTCCGGAGATCAGCTCCAAAGCCAAGAAAGGAAAATGTCACATAAGTCGTATGAAGATGTTCACTATATTTTTGTTGGATCATTTTTTGTTTTCAAAGCTGCTTTTCTGTAATGCAGCACTCTTTTGCGCTTGATGACACGTTCCTGGCCCAGAGGGGGCGCACAGTTTATTACCGGCTGCAATGCAGATGCCCTGAATGGTGCACATGTCGAAATGGCATTTGGTAATATAGACAAGAGGCTACTTGGTCATTCAAGATTTACCCGCTTCTTCATTTAGAGGTCACAAATACATAATGTATGCTCAGCACATTTTCCAATTTGAAATGGTTCATCCCCTATGAATGTTTTAATTTTTCTTTTTATTTGGCTCATTCCGTTTTATTGCTGTGATCTTTTATGTCCAAGACTAAAGGTCAGCCAAAAGGTTATCGGCATATCAAAAAGGAATCTCATCCTGTGTACAATGAACTTTCTTCAATCAAAACGTTTTTGATCCGTACTGGGCACCACATGAAACATTGCTGAAGGTCATCTTCATCCTCCTCTTTCCAGGATGTTCAAATGATATCTGTCATGTCTGGCCAGTTTTGAGCATTAAGATGAGATGCCCTTTATTGATTTCCAAAGAGGAAATTCAGAAACTGCTGACAAAACCGGCGAGCACAAGTCTTTGCTATTTCAGTTTCTATTAGTAATCATAAACAAGAATGGATTGTTTTTTTATTGTTCTCTTTTTTTTTTGTTAACGGTCTGTTCATTTATCTCCCTTGAATAAATTGGTCGTGAGTCGGGATGAATCGATTTTGCAGTTTACTGTGTCCGCTCATTCCCGCAGTAGAAGGAAAAGGGGAAATTATCCCTGAGCGAGCAGACGGCGCTGGGTTTCAAGGCCCAAGCAGAAATGGCTGACATCTGAATGAAAATGCTTCAATTGACAAAAAAAAGAATTTGAAAGCTTCAATACAGTATAGGCAGCTTGATTTTAGGAATAAGTCTCGTGAATATTAAAAAAAATCTAATTATTTTCATTGCAGTTCCACTGTGATTGTGTTTATACATTTTGTCGTGTCTTGCATGCATGAAAAGCCATTTTGCTGTCTACAGTGTCTTAATGTTCAGAAACACTGTACATAGGGTGTTTTTGAATTTTTTTAATTCAAATTAAAATTGTTGCTGGTGCTAATATTGCGATCATTTTACTCCCTCAGCATCAACTTCCATGCAGTGTGGTGAAATTTAGGCTTTGGTATTCCAAGCTGTTCAGCGTTGAGTTGAACTGGCCTCTACTCTGTGGAAATCCAGGTGACACAAGTCAAAGCGAATTGTCTTTCTCTTCACAGATCCCTCGTGGAGGACGACGACACTCACATGAAAGTGGCTCTGGGCTACGGTGATATGGGCGTCTGTGCTCACCTTCAGGCATCAAAGACTGGAAACACACGTTTTTTCACAAGCAACACACACAGCTCAGTGGTTCTTCAGGTGAGCTCAATTCAATCCCAGCTATAACCTTGAAATGTAAACACCATTTTTTTCCCCTTACATTTTAAGAAGCGTATTGTGTGAAATGTTTTTTTAATAGGAATTGTTAGTTTACAATGGTTCATTGTGTTTTGGAGTGTGCAGGGATGGTTTATTGAGTCATTTTTTTTGCAGGGATTCGACCAGCTTCGAATAGAGGGACTGCTATGCGATGTCACTCTTGTCGCTGGCGATGGCGACGAAGCCTTCCCGGTTCATCGAGCAATGATGGCCTCTTCCTCAGACTATTTCAAAGCCATGTTTACAGGTGGGTCCCAAATGACTCTGAATATTTGCTCCTCCTGTGTCATTCTGGAATAATTTATGCATCGATGATTCATTCAAAATCCTGTGAAGCTTTTTATTTTTTTTATTCATGAATTTATTCATGCTTTGACACAGTACCTTGTGAGAATCTGAATGCCAAGCCATTAAGAATAAGATGCGATAAGGCCCTTGATGCAGAATTATATATACCGAATGATTTCACAAAGTATTAATAGCAAATGTTTTTTTTTTGACACTTGGATGCACGTATAAAACAAATTCTGTGGAATTGAATTTGTTGCTATCCTAAAACAACAGACAGCATGGATCTAGCCGCTCACAGACCTGTCAGTTAAAGAAGCTTATGTATTAGTTGCGTCCTCTTTTTGCATAGCCTCTGCTTTGCTCCGATGCAGGTGGAATGAAAGAACAGGATTTAATGTGCATCAAGCTCCACGGAGTAAACCGAATAGGCCTGAAGAAGATTATCGACTTCATCTACACAGCCAAGTTGTCCCTCAACATGGAGAATCTGCAAGACACACTAGAGGCGGCCAGTTTCTTACAAATCCTTCCGGTGTTGGATTTCTGCAAGGTCTTTCTTATATCTGGGGTAAGCGAACGTGTGCGTACACAGTGCTTTATATTTTTACCAATTCTACAGTGCATTATTCTCAAAGCCTTTTTTTTTTTTTTCTTTATCTACCTATCTAGATAGTCAAACTGGCTTTTTGTTGTCAACACATAGCATATTCATTCATTGTAGATCCTTTCTTGATCTCACTTTGCAGGTTTCCCTTGACAACTGTGTGGAGGTGGGCCGTATCGCTAACACGTATAACCTCACAGAGGTGGACAAATATGTCAACAATTTCATCCTGAAAAACTTCCCCTCACTTTTGGGCACCGGCGAGTTTGTCAAGCTGCCTTTTGAGCGCTTGGCGTTTGTGCTGTCCAGCAACAGCTTGAAACACTGCACTGAATTGGACCTCTTCAAGGCGGCTTGCCGCTGGCTGCGCTACGAAGATAGTCGCATGGACTACGCTTCCAAGCTCATGAAGAACATCCGCTTCCCCCTCATGAACCCGCAGGAGCTCATCAATCACGTGCAGACGGTGGACTTCATGCGCACAGACAACACGTGCGTCAACCTTCTCTTAGAAGCTAGCAACTACCAAATGATGCCCTATATGCAGCCCGTCATGCAGTCGGAACGGACGGCCATCCGCTCGGACAGCGCCCACCTGGTCACGCTGGGCGGCGTCTTACGGCAGCAGCTCGTGGTGAGCAAGGAACTGCGTCTCTTTGACGAGAAGGCGCACGAATGGAAAGCGCTGGCGCCCATGGACGCGCCTCGCTACCAACACGGCATCGCCGTCATTGGCAACTTCCTCTACGTGGTGGGCGGCCAAAGCAACTATGACACCAAAGGCAAAACGGCGGTGGACACCGTGTTCCGCTACGACCCTCGCTACAACAAATGGATGCAGGTGGCATGCCTTAATGAGAAGCGTACCTTCTTCCACCTCAGTGCACTCAAGGGACACCTCTACGCTGTCGGTGGAAGGAATGCGGCTGGGGAGCTCGGTGAGTTCCCCCTCGTTGCACAAATTTAGACACTTCAATAAAAAGGACCTCTTGGAAAGAACGTTAAGACACACTGAGGCAATAATTAGAATTGTACATTGGTTGTTGCTACGGATGGGCGCATTCCGATACTAGCTGTCGGTACCGATACCAGCCTTATTTCAAGGTATCTGTACTTGTGACAGTGCCTCTTTATGATCACAAATTTATTATAGGAAGAATATAAAATTGCCATGATTTTGATTGAAGACATTGTTACAGGTAGGCAAAGTCATTAGAGCACACTGAGGTTTCTTTTTTTTTTTTATTGGTGCTCATCAGCCAGGCTCGTGATCTTTTTCCAACAAAGCAATCGCCAAAGCTATGCCTTTTTCTTCTTCTTCTTGCCTCTTTTCTTAATCCCCAGAGATTATTAGGACTAATCGGCCTCCGCAGAACACTTGTCGCTTGCCGATCCAATTACTGGGTTCTGTCCCCCGGTGTTTTGGACCAGATCTGAAGGTCACCAAAATACTGTGGCTCGCAATTCATTACTGCCAGTTGTCCCTCAGATGCCCACTGGTTCCATTAAGATTTGTGAGGGGCAAAAACCTGCAAGCTATTAAGGTCACACTAATCACAATGGGTCTTTTTTATCTGATAAATGCCAGTGAAAATAATGTTCTGGTGTAAATCCCCAATATTTAAGTGTCATTTCCAGATTGTTGCCAACTTTATGAAAACATCCTTGGAAACGAAATGATTTTGCAGTCGTATTATCTTCCAATTTCTTGTTTGCTCCCTGCTGATATGGTTTTTCGGATGCTCCTCCGGTGTTGTTTCAGCTCCCACACTGAGACGCTCCAAGGCCTCATTTGCTGCTGTTTGTCCTCCTTAGTTGTCTGACTCTTGACCTACTTTATACTAATACGTTTTCTTTGATCGCCTTCAAGCTACTGTGGAGTGCTACAACCCAAGGACGAACGAATGGACGTATGTTGCCAAAATGAACGAGCCGCACTATGGACATGCCGGGACGGTGTACGGCGGCTATATGTATATTTCAGGTAAGTTGCAACCATTTACTTTGTTGGAAAGCACGTGAAAAAAAGCAAATACATTTTTTTGTATGATGTGTTATTTCTACTGGCTGAGATGTCTCAAAAAAGTTTTCAGATTTACACGGTGGTCCAAGTTGGGGTTTTTTTTGTTTTGGTTTTGTTACCATCACCAATTATATTTGCTTCTATAATTGTGTTTTTAAGAACCTGCTTTAAGAGGTTCTTGGCACGCCAGGGACGGCAGCAGCTTCAAGTCTCTGCTTGCCACTTCTCAGTGGCTTTATAACACCTGCTCTTTTAATACGATGCAGTTGCCTGACAGAAGCTTTCCTTAATACGTCTTTATCCGAATGAAGCCATTTGCTCTCGCAGTCAATTGTTTATTTTAACAGTATGATGATTTTCTAAAAAGGTCAGTGTTTTAATACTGTTGGTAAGACATAGTCCTCACATTGCAACACCAAAACGAACTTTCTTTACCCCCCGTTATTCATGAAAACTAGCAAAAACATAAAATAACCTCCTTTAGCAATTTTTGTTTATTTAGCTAATTAGCTAAGCTAATTTATCTAAGTTAATTATCCAACCTGTTTGAGATTTTAATCAGAGATTTAAATATGCAGAAGAAATAACAAACTTGTGCTGCAGGAAATTATACAATTTCACTTTATTAGTAGAAAACCAACTATTTGATCTTTCTTCAATTGCTGCACAACTCAACAAGCCCAAATTTCACATTAATTAGATTTCCAAGTAAGTTGAGACCATGTCAGTATATCTCCTTTTTGTAAAAAAAAAAATGTTTTCTAATGCCGAATATGTTCTTCAACTCGGCAAAGTCAGCATTCACATTTGACCAAATGAACCGCACCAAAGTTTGTTTTTAACCAAATCAAAAGTGTTTTTTATGCAAGTGTGAACACAGTTGTTCACTTCATGGGATTGAAAACAGCATATCCCGCGCTATGGAGATGAGTCCTCGTTTCTCCCTGTGTGACTAATCTTGAGCAAATTTCTACAACGGAAGTGGAGGGGAGACGGGGGGGGGGGGGTGATAACTGGATGAAGTCTGTGTGGGAGATGTCACATGGAAGATCCTGTGTGTTAATCCGTACTGGCTGCAGGTACTGTGGATACTTTGTTCTCACAGCAACACACATGATGAGCCTTTTATGGGCTACATTTTTTGAAATCCTTTAAATTCACTCTACCTGAAATAGTTAAGAGGTTCTATCTTAAAGACATATAGCTCATCCCCACACTTGATTCATTCAAATATTACACAGTATTTTGTTTGTCATTAGAATTGTCCGAATTGTGTGGAAGCGCACTCTTAATCTGTCCTAAATTTTCCACTTCATCAAACAATGAAGCGATGAATAACACAGTGGTCACAGGACCACTAATCCGCTTTTAGCTGGGTACCTCTCGTTGGCTGGAGCCCGCAGGGTTGCATTGCTTCTGATACGTTGAAGCTTCATGTTTAGTGTAGCTGGATAAAAATAAAGATGCAGAGCATCAGGGAGATGGTAATGTTGCTGCACATTGCCGAATGTGCTTTTTTGGAAAGAGGAACAAACTGGATTTTAGGCAACACTGTGGAGTGGAGGCCTCGTTGGCCTCTCGCGCTATATTCTGACAGTCTGCTGTATGCACACTTGCTCCATTTTTTGCTCCTCTTATGTATTTCTTTATTTATTATTTATTCATCGCTCTTGTTTATTTAAGTATTTCAAGTAGTGCAGGTATTTGAATGCTCAAGGGCAGGTAAATGGCCAATTAGAGGAATTTTGTTGAACTAAGGCCCCGTAGCACCTTTGAGGTCTCGAGTGCGGGAGGCTGATTAGAGCCGCTGCGCAAGGTGATCCACACTGAAGTGCACTTTTGTGTTGGTCTGTCACAGCGGATAAGCTCCCGTTGTATGGCCGCGCCTCTCAGCTGTCTGAAGGTATTCTATCAGCTGGATGAACCTGACACATACACTCAGCCCACGGAGCGTCACAGCTCAAGCGGCGTGGCGCCGTTCAAGATGCGAGTAGTGGAGCAGCGAGAGCCGCGGCGCTTCTCAACCGCAACGCTGACGTTCCGAGGCCCTGCGATTGGAGACGTTTTTTTTTTGCCCTTCAGTGACCAGTCAGGCTCCAGTGGCTAAACTAACTCGCCTCAAATGACCGGTTTTAGTCAGATTTAACATTGTATGGAGTTCTTCATGAAGCGATTGAATAAAACGCCTTATGCTTGTTGTAGGTTACCCCGAGGTTAAGTGTGTTGTCTCTCACACAACACGCCTCCAGCAAGCAGTGGGCTGACTGAGGACTGTGCGAAGGCTGACTGTGCAGCACTTATATATCAAATCCGCCATTCTGGTGTACAGTCGTTTATTTATTGTAAGATCTCACAGGTTTCAGCCTCATAGCCTAAAATTGAACCTGACAATGTAAAAGATTTGTTTACGCTTGTGGGAAGACAGGTGAAAGATGAGTTCATCTGAAAGGAAAAGAAAAATGTATCAGTTAACCCTGACTGGATCCCCCCCCCCCACATGAGAGGTGTGGGTTTGTTATTCCACAACTTCCCACTCCTTTATAACTAGAAGTTCCAAAAGTTTACAACAGTGCACTTGGCGATGATAACACATTTATCATTTTTAGTCTGTTTATGGCAGGATTTTATTCTGATTATTACAATGTAGTGCTCCCTCCATTAAATTGGCAAATTTCCAATCAGAAAGACATCATGGTAACTGTGACGATCTCGTATCGGTCTGTTTTTTTATTTTTTTTGATCAGATATTAAAAGGTAAATATTATAAATACAATAATCCATTCTTTTTATTTTCATTTTTGATTAGAATTTGAAAGTGGAAAGGCTGAATGCTAGCTGCATTTCTCCCCAGTGCCCTCACTGTGTGGGCCAGTTTTTGAAAGAAAGTCTGACTTGATCACTTGAGTAGGCGCCACATCGCATGGCCGAAAAGGCGGCTCTAGAGTCTTCAATAGAGTGAGCACGCGATCTGTGGGCAGCATCCAAAGTGTTTTTTTTTATTTTTTTATTTTAATGCTGTTGATTCACCACAAGTCTTTGCTGCTCTCGCTCCGAGTCTCTCCGCCTGGGGGGGATGCGAATGGGACGGGGATGGGCTGGCTTCTACCCAAATGCATGCTGGGATTGTGTTCCTCTTTATTTTAAGCCTTCCCTGTAGACATGTCCTGTTTTTTTTTTTTTTTTGTTTTGTTTTTTTTCCCTCCCCACTTTGCCTCAGCTTTGTGCGTCTCGACGTCGACAGTCTGTTTTGTGCGTGTTTGCTTGAGCACGGTGCAACTCTCACTCGCTTTTGTAGTCTCAAGCTCACCGGAGAGTAAATGCCAAATGACGAGTTTTTTGTTCCACGTTCTTTATGGTACCACTAAATGTGTTTTTCATCTGCTTGCACAACACAAAAGAGAGCAAATGAGTGAGCTTGGCCCATCCCATCCATCACACATTGCTCCTCTGCGTTTGGCATGGAGTTTAATTAGCCTTCTCTTCTCGCTATAGGCGGCATCACGCACGACACCTTTCAGAAGGAGCTGATGTGCTTTGACCCAGATGCAGACAAATGGACTCAGAAGGCACCCATGACCACCGTGCGCGGGCTCCACTGCATGTGCACGGTGGGCGACCGCCTCTACGTAATCGGAGGGAACCACTTCCGGGGCACGAGCGACTACGACGACGTGCTCAGCTGCGAGTACTACTCCCCCGCACTGGACTTATGGACTCCAATCGCCGCCATGTTGCGAGGCCAGAGCGACGTGGGCGTGGCCGTGTTTGAGAATAAGATCTACGTGGTGGGCGGATACTCGTGGAACAATCGCTGCATGGTGGAAATAGTTCAGAAGTACGACCCCGAGAAAGACGAGTGGCACAAAGTGTTTGACTTACCCGAGTCGCTCGGCGGGATTCGAGCCTGCACGCTCACCGTGTTCCCGCCCGACGAGATGTCAGGCTCGCCATCCAGAGAGTCGCCGCTTTCAGCCCCTTGATGAGTGATTGGGGGGGGGGGAGCCCTGTTTTGGTCACACCCCCATAACCCTTAACTCCCCCAAAAAACATATATAGACATTGTTTGCACTTCCCTTTTGGACTAAGTCAGTACTGCGTCCCTCGGTCCTACAGTTCCTCAAGCGGTTAAACCTACACACCGCTACACGAAAGGCAAGCAATTTCCACCCTTGTGTTGCATACTCGGTTTGTATCGTGTCATGAAGTACATTGACGTGAAAAGGGACTTTGCAAATCAACTTTTCTACCTGAATTTGCCGCCTGTCGTATGTCTCCAGGCGCGTTGCGGAGGAAAAGGTTACCAGGACAAGCTCAGGGCTCGGACCAGGCCCGCCTAAAAAGCACTCCTTCGGTTTTACTTTCCTGCGATTGCTACTAAACTGTCAACAAAGTGGTGTTTTCTAAATTTAATAAAGTTTTCAAAGTAAGTAGACAATCGTGGTATCATTAGCGGTAAAGGATTTACATGTTGAGATTCTTCACTGTGATTGATTGGAAAAATTCCCAGTGACACCTGTCAGCTGCAGATTGTTTACCACTGGTATAAACAATCCGCTGGAAACTGGCTCTCTCCCTCTGCTGGCACCGTGACAGATGGAAACCTCACCCAGTCTGCCCACCTGCTTCCCGCCGATTAAATCCTTAATAGCAACATATGGTGTCCGAGACGAGCATTTCACGCTGTTACCGGGAACAAAAGGTTTGTGTAATCATAAGGTGAGTTTGGTCCAAACCGTTATATCCTCATTATACTCTCATTACGGCACATTACTGTCCAGCCTCTGATTTCACTTCATTTGGGGCCTGTTGTGCGCTGAATAGATTGCCACAAAATTAGGTATACCTGCACTAGCTACACCACAGGTGTCAAACTGAAGGCCCGGGGGACAGATGTGGCCCTCCACATCGCTTTATGGCTCACTAAATTGTCAGTTGCAGGGACAGTTGTGTGTAATGATATGGTGGTGTGACTATACATTGATATTGTTTTCACAGCCAGCGGCCCTCTGAGGAAAATGGTGATGTGGCCCCTGCTGAAAATGACTGTGGTTCAAAAGTCCTGATCTACAATATCAATCAGGTAACCATTGAATCCTGAATCGCACCGATTCCCAACTAATGTGCTGTGATCGGGAAAAATTTGAATTAAACGGCAACTAAAAATGGGGCGGGGTGGAATTGACCCGCCCCCGACCACTACAGTAGCGCTCCTGATTCTCACAGAAATGATGCCTTAATAAATATATAAATTATAATAAAAGATCAATGCAAGGTCACTACAGAAAAAGGACTGAAAAACACAAAGAAAGCCTTTTGACAGAAATCTTTAAGGGAATGCATGGACACTTTCAAAAAAAAACCTTTTCATTTGAACTGCCTGAGTTGGAACTGCACAGTCACAGTCTGTAGAGTTCCACCAAATCCCAAAGTTTGTGCAAGCCAGTGTCAATATTACATGATGCTGCCTGTTTTTTTTTAATGAAGAGAGAAGACAAAAGAAAACTAGATCAAGCAAGAAAAAAAAAAACACGTCCTCCCTGGTCTGATCTTCCTTTCATCATCTTTACTACCTGTGCTTCTTGGTGAATTTCATCACCACTGGTGGCCTGTCTTATCAAGTGACGAGATGTACGTGTGTCTACATCGTAACACATATTTGGCACGCCACGTTTTCTGTAATGCAGCCAGGAAGTGACCCAGATTGTCCAGCCTGCTGGGTGTGTTTACATGCAAGCGCCCTGATGACATTGTCAGTCAGGAGGCATATCTGGGCAGCAGCGGTGAGGGAGGGAGGGAGGGAGGGAGGGAGTGGGACCGATGGCGATGGCTCTTACTGTAACTAAAGCTCCGACCTCCCCCATCATGATGAAATACTCCGCAGAGATGCAGATCCTCGTTGTCTTCTGACTGTGTGCGCGACCGTGTTAATGGCTATTGATCCCAGCGGATGGCAGACAGCCAAAGTATCCCAATGTTACTCCCGTCGCATAATTGTATTCATTTCCTTTTATGCACTCAATCCAAAAGCTGTCCGCCATTATTAAAGCCTACATGCTTCACAGAGGTTTACATGTTTTTATTAATCCTCTTTAATGAATATTCATAGGTCAAATTTTCGGTTCCCTGTGAATGTGCAGTGAATAATCCGGCCCTGATTCATCTTGACTTCCAACACCAGCTGGATTGCAGCGTGCGCGTGCGGCGATGCCAGAGGTGGTAGCGGTAATTAGGATTTGTTTTTCTTCAACATCTGGCCGTGTCACAGGCCTAGATTTCATTTTCTACGCATGGCTTCTTTCCTCAATTTGCAAAGTGTGCTTGCTGTACTTGTTAACTGGAGCATCTCTTCACTGACTTTGTACAGATCATCCTTTTCATGCAAGACGCCATGGAGCTTGTGTTCATGTTGCATTATTGCTGTGCTGCCGCAGCAATGTTTGCTTTCTGACGCCATCCAGATTATTTCCACTTGGTCGGCCTTGCAGTCTTGATTTTTTTATAAACTTGATGCCTCCCGATTTAGCTGTCAGTCAAGTCAGTAGTCATTTGCAGACTTGGAATAGTGAGATTTCCCTTTGACGCTCTGAAATTGGGCCCAGCGAGAACAGCTGCTCTGCTCGGGGGGGGGATCTCGCGAGGTTAAATACAGCTCTGGCTTCATGTCCCCGCAGGTTTACCACTCGGTTAAAGACCCAAATGGCAGCACCTGCTCAAGTCCTTTGGCAACCCAATGAGGTATATTGTACTTGTATGAAACTATTGAAATAAACACGTCATATCATTTATTCTGCTCATTTTACATCAAAATTAATCACAGCGAATGCTATTTAGGAAATGATTCTAAGAGGATTAAGCATAAATCAGGAACAAAAGGTGAACCTCATTCGGTATGGGTGACTTTTTGTTCAGCCTAACAATTTATTGCTCTAAAATATTGGTCTTTTTTAATTTGATTAAACAAATTTTAGATCCTGAGGCAAAATGCAATTTATCGTGATCAAAGATGAAGATCATGGACAGAAAGACAATGATTTTACCCGCGTCATTACATCATCATCTGTAGATCACATATGTGTTATTTGAGTGGGAATAACAGATAGCTCATGTCCAATTGTTAGCATGTGGGTGTGACAGTCTTGATGGATAACTCAGGCTTTTGCCTAAATGTCCCTGTGTACAATAGCAGGTTGCCATGGTTACCTGAATTTCTCCGCACATGAAATGAAAAAGCACTGCTGTCCTGCTTGCCTGGCAGGCAGTTGATGGAAAAAGTCAAGCAAACGATTGAAACGTCTCTTCACATGCGATTTAAAAAAAAAAAAAAAAGACACGACAGCAAAATAATGGTGCAAAATGATATTCCCATTAGATCAACTTTTTTCCATTATCGCTGATATGATGCCTTAGGTGCTTAGGAACTCACGCGACATTAATGACCTCTAGTGATCCTAATGAGAACAGGACGACGCTTTGATTGCCATTGAAGCGGATATAAAAGGTGTGTGCGTTACACACACATGCGTAACAAGCTGACATGCAAACTCCCTCAACATAAATCATCCGACATACTCTCAGAAGTTAATCCTCTTCATGTTCACGGTCATGGTCTGAGCAGAAACATCCACAAGAATAAAATCCATTGGTTTCCTCCTTCACCCTGTTTAAACTCTCAACTGGTAATGTGTGGTGCAGTTGAAAGAAACTGACGTTACAGGATGACCTCATTGTAACAAAGTCCCCGAATGGATGTTGACCTACTAAGAAACGTTTTATATGCCCTGATACTGGCAACTGAGTAAAGCAAAAACAATTAATTCTATCATTTATTCATCTGGGCAAATGAAAACTGGTTGGTTATTAATTGGATTATATTTAGGGAAGAGTCTGTTCCACCTTACAATAAGATGGCAATGATTTATTTAGGTCATTACATAAGAGTGACCTGCCTTCTTTCTACTTGCCAAATAATGAGCTATTATTTGTAAATTTATTAACTAATTTATTTATGTGTCTGTTATTATTATTATTATTATAAATATTATTAATTATTTGTTAACTAATGCTATCTAAGTTGCCTTTGAGACTTTTCTGTCGGGATTTGTATAAATTGAATGTTCATTATTCTGCTACAAGTGATTCTGACAAGGCCACCAAAGGCATTTTATAGTGATATTGACCCAGTAACTCATTAGTAATTGGTCCTTGCATAAAGCTCAGTTTCTGCACATTGAATGAATGTAAGACCAGACAGAATAGTGAACTCTCGAGTAAGGCTCTTCTCTTTGTTGTTTATGCATCATACTTAATGATAACATGCAGGAATTCTAAATTGAGATTTGGGGCCTAGTCATTTTAGGTTTTAACCGTAATTGTGTGTACACTATGTTGTCACTGCCTCCCTCACATTCAAACCCTGAATTATTAATAGTCTGCCCAAATTCACTTTAGCTCAAAATGTTGCCATGCTATGAAAAAAATTCAAATGAACGGATGCAACCAGCAGAGAGCAGCAAAGATCTGACAGCAGTAGATGATGAAGAGTGGTAGCCAAGACTCGCTGCCACCTCACTGCATGTTCCTAACACAGAACACTTGCTTGAGCAGCCATTATTGCAACAATGCAAAATGAACAACTGTTACTCATAAGCCCCCAGATTACAAACACATGAATACACAGCCACTTGCGTCACCGTGAGTCACAAAATCGCAGATAAAGAAGGAACTTGGTGACACGTACACACAAACGCAACGTATCTTTTGTGAGGCAAATTTTTATCAATGCAATATTATCCGTGACAAAACTCTAGCTGATTATGCGAGTCACATTTCTGATGAATGGCTGAGTCAGACATGATTGCTGTTTGAGACGTTGATACTCGTCCGTGTTGCAAAATGTACTCAGGGAAAGAGCCACCAGCCCAGTGACGTGCGGTGAGGTTCACGGCCTCCCTTGCCTCCTCTGACCGCACGTCTCTGCACCAGCCGCAATCTGCTTTGTTTACTGTCTCGAGATGCTGGAAATGACAAACAGTCCACAAGAGAATATAAACGTGCTGCTTCTCATCTTATCTGCACACATTATGTGCCTTGTGACTCCTTGTGATATTTTAAATCTGACTCTTGCGGTCAGCTGACCAGCTCTAGCTTAACAAAATGGCTTTGATTCTTTTTACTGGGCAACGTGTTGCTAGGTGGAGTTCATCGTGCTCAACCCCATACAGATGGAAGTTAGTTGACAAGATAAACCGGAAAATATGAAATAGTGGAAATTCTTATTATGTCAGCTTAGTAACGGAAGACTGTGAAGTCTCAGATGAAATGAAACAAGCCTCATGAAATCTATACCCGCTGGAAAACTAAAGTTTAACCACAGCTGCCAAAACAACGGCGAACACTTGAGCTCAAACTTCCGACAACATGACAGATGGAGCAACACACCCATTGAAAAACTTAAGTAACGGCGCACACACACAGTTGGAGTGGAACGCTGTTTAATAGTCAGAAGCATTAAGAAATGTATACAGTGCAGTAGTCAGAATCAAGCCTTGTTTGGTGTGCGTTTCTTAAAAAAAAAAAAGATTAAAAATCGCATATTAACAAAATACAAATCTCTCGCAAAGCATGCAATCAATGCCACCAATATTTTCTGACATTATAAATACATTCATTATGTTGATATAATACTTTCAACATCTTTACTGTACAAATGGGTTTACTCTGGACAAACAACCCTGCTATGGTTTTGTTTTTTTAATCTGTCCCATTCAGTATTTAGATTGCTTGTGGTGTCTGGAGGTCCGAACTCTACATGCAGAAACATGCACAGCACTGGTTTATGTAAAAAGAAATGTATCTGTAAAATGTGTCATCACGGATTTATTTTTCCTCTAAAACTTGGCAAAGGAATTAGCACCTATACTTCACTCCCACACATTGTGAACGGTTTCTCGCTGTCAACTGTTTGCATGGTGAAAAAAAACACTCTCCAGGCACTTACTTGCAAATGCACAATCTCATTTTAAAAAATCGTGTTTTCATGATTTTACTGTCGACTCAATTGTTTTTTATTCTATTGTTCCACCCACCTAGTTTCTATTGCGTATCCTGTCACACAATGCAATATGTATCATATATATATATGTCAGATTATTGCCCATTCATTTAAACTGTCATGTTGTTGTTTTTTTTATAGTGAACTCTTTTTGTAGGGGCAGTATATTTGATCCTTGTCAAGATCAGGCTTTTTGAGAAATAAAGAGAAAAGAGCGCTTTTGTGGCTGCATTTACAAAGAAAAACACTTGTTCCAGTTTGCCCTCAAAGGTGTCTCATAAGAAATTGTGTCTTGTCATTTAAGTTTCAGCAGTGCCTCTGACGGAGATGCTGTTTTGATGCTTCCTCTGCTGCCGGCGCCTCCAGAGCAGGAGAGCCAGCAAGAGGAGCAGCAAGAGAGCCAAAGCGCCTCCTATGAGCCCTGCTTTCAGAAAGGAGCTCCGGTCCTTGGGCTGGTACATCATACACGAGGCCTCGCTCTCTCCAGCGTCATTCAGCGCCACCAGGCAAACCTCGGAGACGTTCTCGATGAGGCCCAAGCCTCCGCTGCGTTTGTCCTTTCCAAACATCTGCCTCTCGATCCCGCCAACCGTCACCCTGTAGGCTTTCACAAAGGATGAAGGAGCACACCAGCCGAGGACCACGCTTGACCCATTCCACTTTGCCGTTCTCAGAAAAGGAGGCTGGGGTGCCTCAAGGTGAGAGGTTGACCCCGGACACAAGCAGTGATTGATGATTGAGAGCTCAAAACAATCGGTCTGGTCCTCCTTGCAGGGGTTGTAGTCACATTTCTTCGAAGCTCCTCTGTGTGTAGACGCAGCCGCAGCTGCAACGGTAGTAACGTCCTGGTCGATGTCGTAATATTCATCCGGGGGGAGCTCGAGGGATTCGGAGGGTCTCAGTAGTCTCGTCCGATTGACCTCCGGCTTTGGTTTTGTTGTAGGCTGTGAAATGGAACCACTGAAGAGAAGCAGGCAAATAACCATCAAGGGAACATGTCTGCTGGCAGCCATCACACAACCTGGAGATGCTACAAAGAACATACCGTCAGTATCAATAAGTAATTATAAAAAAAAAAAGAAACATACAAATTGAATTACAGGATTTGAATTAACACTTTTATTTATTTTTAAATCAACCCAAGAGGCTATTTGTACTTAAGTACAAACTGTCAGTACACGTGCCAGCTATGTCAAACAGTAAGGCAAAAAGATTTTTCCCGCCTCGCTTGTCAACTTAAATCGGGAAAATTAAGCATTTCTCCATATGGAACTGCTTTTTTTTTTTACTTGGAGGTGCATGTAAACATGAATATTTAGTGGCGGGATTTAAAGCGGTGTATTTGTATCTGCTAGGATTAATCCTCACATGTTAATCTGTCTGTCGGAGGTGGCTCACACTAATTCAACATTCCAGACCGTATTGCACAAGAGATGTTTGGTGAATGCCTAGGCACGCACACACACACACACACACACACACACACACACACACACACACACACACACACACACACACACACACACACACACCCTTGCGGGACACAGTGCAGCCCAGTCAGCTGGATCCACTTACAGGAAAGCTACCCGTGCGGAATTCTCACAATAAATCAAAACAAATATCTCGAATACTTCTGAATACAACTTGTTTGATTGCACAGGAAACTTATTTACCTTTTCTGCCTCTGTGTGTATTTCTATAAAGAGCAGTAAAATGTTGGTGGGGGAAAATAACTTACTTGTTGCTTGAGGAGGTTTGGGTGGTTGATATGCTTTAAGAAGCTCCTCGCACTGCTGTTTTCGGTCCTCCACTTGCTTCCTCACTTGCCTGCTTCTCCTTTATGTATTCTCCTCTCCCTAATAACTGCAACCTCCCACACTCCCCCCTCTTTGTGGACCCTTCCACCTCCCTCCCCATCAGAGTAAAATGAGTGCATGCTTTTGGAAGTCTTTTTACACACCCCTGTTGCCATGTTTTGGGGCTATAATAAAGGAGACCAGGAGATATAATTTAATAATTTTTCCTCATAAATGTGACCTGAAGGAATGCCAAAGAGTTCAACGTTGTGTGTTAACTCTCATTCAACGTTAGTTTCAATGTGACGCGTTGAATATACAAATAAATACTACATATACAAAAAATGAACCATACAACCGCATCCCGAGTTATAAGAGGGTGTGCACACTTGTGCAACCACTGAGTTATTTTAATTACCGCTCTTGAAAACATATTTTTTCAATTGAGTTGTTAAGGTCATAGATGACGTAACATTTTATAACCTTTACTACTTAATGTTGGAATAAGTTTTGAAATGAATTTTCATAACCTTGTTTATATCACAAAACCATGGAATTTGGACAAGGGTGTGTAGACTTTTCCACTGGAATTTATTTCTGATTAAGCCACCGTAGGCAATTTAGCTGTACTCCTTTGCACTCTTCACATTTTGAAACATCCGTTATAAAAAAAACGACTCACTTGCTAATGACCTCTCATTACCTTAAAGGGAGGTTGGGAAGAAAAACAAAAGAAGACTGCAATGCTTTATTCATGAACGATTACTCAGTGACTCCAGACTGCCACTCATGCCTCGTTAGACCTCTCACCTAAATAAAATGCGTGACTTTGCCTGGAACATCCCGACAACGTCCAAACAGAAACGAAATGCAGCTGAGGGACATCTGCTCACCAAATACAGGAAATAAACCAGATCCAACTTGCAGGATGCCCAGTTAAACAGAACATCTGCCTCTTTTCTTTTGCAAACTAGAGGGCTAGTTAAAGGAGTGATGTTGAAAAATTCAAGGAGATAAAAGCCAGCCACTTAGTTTAATAGCAAACTTGATATTTATAAGCAAAGTGACACGTCAAATATTCCATCTTTGTGACATTCAAAAACAAAATGATTCATTGGACTGTCCTCATTCGGCCCCGTGGGTCCAGTCAAATACATCTGTCTTGTACCACAAAATTTCATGGCGATGACCTGATTTGGGCTTGTCTACACCCCACTCCAAAAGTATTGGAACATTTCTTTGTTTCTGCTGTTAACAGAAAACATTTGAGTTAAGCATCGAGCTTTCCAAGTATTTAGATTTCTATCCATCCATTTTCTATACCGCTTGTCCCCACGGAGGTCGCGGGCGTGCTGGAGCCTATCCCAGCAGTCATCGGGCAGTATGCGGGGGACACCCTGAACCGGTTGCCAGCCAATCCCAGGGCACACAGAGACGACAAACAACCATCTGCACTCACACCTAGGGGCAATTTGGAGTGCTCAATTGACCTACCAAGCATGTGGGAAGAAACCGGCGAGCCTGGAGAAAACCCAGGTGGGCACAGGGAGAACATACAAACTCCACACAGGGAGGGTCGGAGGTGGAATCGAACCAGCACTCTCCTAACTGTGAGGCGAACGGACTCACCAGTGCTCCACCGAGCCGCCGTATTTAGATTTGGATCGGTAAATAGCCAAATTTACCTAAAAACGCCACATTTTGACCAAAAATATTGGAACAGATAATAATAGTAATTGTTTGGAGATATTTTATAAACCCATTTGTTGTTTTGGCAGCTTGTTCTGCTTCATTAACTTGCTGGCTGATGAGCTCCCAATCAGTTTGGCTTCTTTCCCCCCCACTGCATAAGAAATGTATTCTCCTGTATTATTGTACTAGTACTGATTGAACGGGAGACGGTATGTTCGAAACGGTCTATGGCGCCACCTGTAGTATTTAAGTAGCAACAGCACTCTCCGGAATGTTTTTCTTAATTTGTTTTTATTAGACAGCAGTCTGGGTTGGGGGTACCAGTGTTCGAGCTGCTCTGTGGATTGGTTATCACTGTCCCTCATTAAAATTCCATGTGGAACCATGTTTACATCAATTTGAAAACGTTTATTTTGGGAAGTCAACAAGTACAGGCTCATTGCACCTAAATGTAAACCATGGGCGTCCAACTTTACGAATTTTCGAAGTATATCGCATTAATTTATTTCAATCATTGATATTCTTAGTCATTATTCTTCGTATTTTATATTTCGGCACAATACCATGTATTGGCTATGACTAATAATATGAAGAGATTTTGTGTCTTTGGTTTTAAATCCAGCCTCACCAAAAAATTCGGAAAACTTTCCCAAAACATGGTGTATAATAAATACAAATACAATCAAAACGATCAATTTGTCATATTTGTGTTTATTGTATGGTAGACCTTTTAGGTCTTAAAAACTAATGTTATTATTGTTGTTGTTGTTGTTATTGTTATTATTATTGTTGTGTAGTTATTTGTTATACTGCAGTCTTTTGTCCAATCAGAGCCCATGACTACTGCCTACGTCATCTCTGTGCGACGGGCCAATGCAATTCTGTAGTCAGAGATTGCAAATGAAACAGTCGACACCCAGAATTTTTTTCATTTTAGTAAGTAAACTAGATTAACTTTATTCCTACATATAAACGATCGCAATTGTGTTTTCAGGAATACGCATTGACACGATAGGTGAATTTAGCAGGCTAATGCTAGCTCGTGGATTTGGGCCCTGTTAATCACCGAGTAGTCTGCATTGTTTGGGTCAGTGACGTCAAATTAAACGCTGACACCTGACTCGTACCATCCATCAAGCATACCTGTCAGTTGTCTGTTTTGCTTGTTAAGACGGCGGTTGCTTCACGAATAGACTACGTTAACTCAAGTAAAGCCATGGCTTCCAGGCGCCAAGGTTATACGAGCAGTGTGGATTCTCCGTCAAATAGTGGCAACCGCAAGGCGACGAGTATCAACAACATTCCTGACAGGTCTGGTGCGGAATCCTGTTACGACCGCAAACCAGACAAGGTTCTATACGGCAGCGTGAGTGTCACGTCGCTCAAGTCCCGCTTTGCACCGACCATTCAATCTGCCATGTCGGCTGCAGTTGATACTCTCCTGGGTGAAGTGGTGCTTGTACTCAACGAGACTCATCTAGAGTTGCTACACAAGGAACAAGAAAACGAGAGACTCAAAGTGCGTCTTGAGGTGTCTGAGAGGGAGTTGAAGACCATGCAGGATTGTCTGTGCAGTGCTCAGAAACTCATCGACCAGCTTCAGATCTCATACAGTGGCCCCCATAACATCGGTCAGTCGGTTTTTGCCCCATCCCTTTCCTCCATGACTGCAGGCGTGGACCGGGACCATCAGAACACTCGAAACGGTGGAGCCAGTGCCGACTTGGGTCTCGGTGCTTCTGTGGATGAAGCACTTCATGGGTTTGAGCCAAGGGATGACTACAAGATGTGTCAGCTGTCAATTCAATCTGATGGTTCTGTAACCAATCACACTCTGGATTCCTTTGCAACAGACACATCTCACATGTGCGCTGATGCCAACAGAACAGGTACAGCTATTGTATCAACCTGTAACAAAACCCGGTGGAACCATGTTTGACAGATGCATCTCTAATCGAGTTTCTCAATACATTACATATTAATCCTAAAAATGCTATTTCTGCTTCAGAGGAAAGGCCGTCTCAGGGACCAGGTGAAGCTGGCAGCTTTGAGATAAAAGTGGAGCAGGGACAAGCTTCCAGCTCCAGTCAAGATAACCGGAAGGACACAGTTGGTGAAGGTGAACAGTCATCTCACACCATGGGTGACCTCAGCTATGTTCAAGTTGGAGATGTGGGAGGTTCCCAGCGCACCTTTATCCAACCTCTGCGCCACCAAAGACCTGTTCGAGAATGCAGCAGTGCCCCGCAGCAGCGAGCGATGGATGGACAAAAGCCAGCGGTGAGGACTTCAGGACCCGGAAGCGGTCACAGCATTTCACCGGGTAGAGCGGACGAGTCAGCGGGACCTTCGTGCGCTGACACGGCTGTGGAGCCATCCGGAGATCGCCCTCACCACTGCTTAGAGTGTGGAAAGACCTTCCGTCTGATTTCCAGCTTGAAAAAACACATCCGCATCCACACGGGAGAGAAGCCGTACCCTTGCAGCGTCTGCGGCCGCTGTTTCCGCGAGTCGGGCGCCCTCAAGACTCACCTCCGAATCCACACCGGGGAGAAGCCATACTCGTGCTCTGAGTGCGGCAACTGCTTCCGACACTTGGACGGCCTGCGCAAACACCGCCGCACGCACACCGGGGAGAAGCCGTACGTGTGCGCCATCTGCGGAAAGCGCCTGAGCCGCTTGCAGCATCTCAAGCACCACCAGCTCATCCACACAGGCGAGCGGCCGTGCTGTTGCCCCTTCTGTAACCGCAGCTTCAAGGAGCCCGCTGCACTGCGCAAGCACATCCGGACGCACCGCGAGGAGGGTGGCCACATGGCCGCCGGGGCCACCGACGAGGCCGAACCCGACGCCATGGATGACATTAACAACCTTCACCCGGCGGCGCCGTCCCCCCAGATGAGGTTTGGGGAGTGGGGGCCGGAAGAGGAGGACAATGCGGTTGCTGACTGTGTGTAGAGACATAAATTAGAAAGTGCCTTGCCTGGTTTAAAAATGAGCAGTGCCACTGAATGTCATTTTTAGCTGGCGTGAGTGACTGCGTGTCATGATTTCCCAAGTTGCACATATTTCTGAAACAAAGATTTTGGAATTTGATGCACCTGGCAAAACATCTTGATGTATGCTTGTTAATACAACAGGTATGGATCCAAATATTAAGTGGTTTAAAATGTAATTATTGTACATGATGCTCGAGGCATTACTTATTGATCGTTTCACATCAATAGGGACACAAAATACAAACATCTGCCTTCAACTGCACAATAGTGAGCATACACAAAAAACAATGTTCAGAAAATGTTTTTTATGCACTATTAGCAGACTCAAAATCATAAAAAAAAAAAAAAAAGAATAGTCAGAAGTTTTTTTTACGCACTACTAGCAGTGTAAATTTAACTTTTGTATAATGGGGTTGTTTTTGATGTGGAGTAAAGCTTTTTTGTTAATCTTTAAAACTGCTAACTCGCAGTGTAAATATACTTCTTAAATAACTGTTGTTCCTTCCACTTGTATCACATATAATCTTCTCAACCTTTGAACAAAAGATACATTACAGTACAGGTACTGGAACTATAGCGAGCACCTGCTATCTAAACTAAATACTGTATTTCCTCGTGAAGATGCTCCAAATGTAAAATATTTGTCATTGTATGCCCACAGTGTGGTTTGCCAACGTAGCTTTGCTGTAGTTTTAATTAAATGACTTTAAAGAAGGCCCTTTGCATGAAACTTGAAGATGAAAACATGAAGTCCCTGTTCAATGTGCAATGACTTTTCTATGCTGCTGTGTTGCCATATTATGTTTCATCCACTATAAACGTTACTGTACTAAAAAGTCTTGTTTATATTTAAACTGTATTCGACCAACAGTGGGTATGAACGTTGTGGGAAAATATTTCAACTTTAAATATAACAAGATTATTGTCCTCCACATTGCCATCTGCTGGTTGGGATCTTGCACTGCCCGTTCTACCCCGAGTCCAAAATCGTCACGAGTGACATCATCAGCAACCTCAGATTCCTGTCAACCACCTCCAAGTTTCAACCGGTTGACCGTCAACAGGCGCAAAAAATGTTCACCATTCTTGAAATGTAAGTTTATTTTTCTGTTATGTTTCTAACCTGTTAGCCAGTAAACATGACATTAGGGTCCAGTTTCGTGCAGTGAGATCACGCTGGTTACGCTCTCGCATGATCTCATTGCATCACGACTGTACTGCCGCCAGACAGATGGTGGCGGTCTCTGGACATACCCCCACGCAAATCCCCAATAACACTTTAAGTAATGACAGCTGTAGTTGCACACGCACGCAAAATGCTGATGTTGCCTTTAGTGTGATTGAAGGCTTAACACAAAAGATGTGGCACATTTTCGGCAATATGTCAGTCTGCTTTATTGTCAATTTCTTCACATGTCAAGACATACAAAGAAATCGAAATTGCGTTTCCTAATATCCACGGTGGAGACAAACATAACATTCAAGTAAACAAGATAAAAAGTAAGAATAGGAAGGCACATACAATGAAGAAATAAAAACATACATAAGTATATATTTATATATATATATAAAATGTCTTCATGTATAAATTGCATACCTCAGCCCCTTTGATATGGCACGATGGAACGTAGCAATTATTATGGCTTTCATTTCACCCAACTTCACGATAGTTTTTGACTGAAAATGATCTTTGGTATGCTTTGTGTGTGCTGGCATAAGTTAAGAATGGCAGGCAAAGGGAGACGTCAGAGCAGCCTGTGAACTCCATGGTGTCATTTCCTCAGCGCCTGGAAAGTAAACACGTACTTTTTGGGAGAGGATGTGACTCACTTTCTCTCTCTCTGACTCTCCTCCACTCGCTCTCTTGCTCCCTCCCTCCCTCCCTCCCTCTCTTTTTCATTGTGTCTGTCTGACTTTCCCTTGTTGACCACATGACCCCAAATAGCGCTTTCCTCCCTTTGGGACCACGGTGCACGACCAACTCCAGACACACTTGACTTTTCCCAGGCATGAAAATCATGATTGGAGTCATTTGTAGTGAGGTGGGGGCTGTAGACTGTTACGTCATCGAGCAAACCTATTCATGAGTTCTTTCTATTTACAATGAGCAGTTTGGCCATGTAGAATATAGATCAGTGACAATATGTTGCAGGTTATAAACTTAAATTGTCATTTCATGAAATATGCCTGCACAGTTTTAAAAAAATAATATTTGGAATTGTTTATACAGGGGGAATCCATACATTTATTATATTATAGGTTGTCGCCATCCTTTTTATTTGCTAGTTGTCCGCACTGGGATTCGGGGTGAACTGGAGCCTATTCCGAGTTTCATTTTTTTAACCTGTGCCAGAATGACTTGCCATGGCTGTAATGGTGTAGTTGCAAGGTCAAGCTTCCCAGAGACAATGATTCATGACTGTCAAGCAAGGTTTGATATTAACGTGACATGAGGTGTCATTATTAGACACATATTGTCAGACGTGTGACATGCAGGGTGCGGTATTATTATTATTTTCTATTTCCAGCAGAGGGAATGGAAGCTTGAAAGGCGGCCTGTGGTGCGTTCAAGGCATACACGGGAGGTGGGAAAGAAATGTAGTCGCTGACTAAACACCGAGAGAAGCACTTTGAGCCCGCTTCACTCCTGCACCGCCTGCCTGGCCTTCTGCCAACCTTTCTCCACGGAGGGCTGGCTCACTTCTCCTCCTCCTCCTCCTCCCTTTTCTTCCCTCCTTCTCCCGGAGCCGCATACTCACTCCCGGTGAAGCAACAGGCGAAGAAGGAAGAGCTGGGAGAACTTTTTGAGGTGGAACTTCACAACCATGCCAAACCGGTCATTTTTGCGCATGCATCACCAAAACACACCCGAAGAGTGACATTATTCCTTCCTAAGGAAGAGGAAAAGCCTAAAGGAACTTATTTCTTGTCGTCAAGCGGCGAACAAAGCGGATCGCCCCCGGCTGGTGGTTTCATGCGTCCGGTTGCGTGAGGGGGGCACCGGAGGATGCCACGATGCCCTCGCTGATCTGCCGCGTGCTTCTCCTGTGGCTCAGCGTGCACAGACTGGCGCGGTGCACGGAACGCTTGTCCACGCGTGAGCGCTTCAAGGTGGTCATCGCGCCATTCGTCTGCAAGCGGATCTGCCTGAAGGGTCAGTGCCAGGACCGCTGCGAGCAGGGCAACAACACCACGCTCATAGCGGAGAACGGCCAGGGGGCGGACACGCTCATCGGACAGGGCTTCAGGGTTGGTGAGTAGACAATCACCTCGGATTTGGGGGGGGGATATAATTAGGCTGCTGGGATCAACGCCGAGTGGCGCTCTGATGACTTCAGTTTGGAATTGTTTGTGCATCTGTTCGTTGCATGTCATGGTGTGAAAAAGTTTGAAACCATCGTCGTTGTCGTCACAGGTGAGAGTAGCCACAAATTACACTCAAAGTAGTCCTTTAAATACTTTAACCAACTAAAACTAAAGCAATAATTTAATAGAATAGTACAGTTTATTCTAAAAGTTACTTCATTAATTGTAATTCAGTTCATGTTGGGCAAGAGACACTAATATGGTTCCTGAGGGCTTTTACCACTAATGGGACATTGTGATTTCTGAGGAATTTTGTAGAAGTGGTCACCTAAAAATCCAAACATTTACAGAAATTTTGAGTGCTACATATTGACATTTCCCATTTGTGATCATTTTTGTCAGAAATCATTACCATGACCCAGTCTTCTGAATAGATGACCATGATTATTTCTGATATATATTTTAAGGCAATTTGAGAACAAATATTTTAAAAGTCTGTATGAAACTCACATTAATCAGTCTCCAAGAAGTAGCTCTCGGGAACAAGATTGGTGACCTCTGCCCTCATTTTAGTGTTAAAGCCCACTATATAAAAAGACAGATGAACAATATTTCCAAGTTTTAATGAAACCATTAAGTACCTGTAGGAAAATATGCTGTTTGACTTTGCTATTTTGTTCTAAGACCCTGCATTAAGTATTGATGTCCTGGCAAGAGTAACTGCACATTTTTAGCAAACCTATTAAAGACCTTGCTCGGGATTTACATTAGCTAGTTTTCAAACTGGGCCCTGGCGGTCTGTGAACCATAGCTTGGGGGCAGGGAGGTCCTCAAATTAATTTGCAATAAATTATGTCTTATCATTTAAAAAGATTCAGACGGCGCACCAATAAAACAAACATAATAAACCAATTACTTCTCCCTATGGGGAGGACAGTCCAACAAACACTTTGCACTCTAACCAATAAAGGAAGTACTCAAATGTGATTTTTGGATTTGAATTGCTTTTGAGTACTCATTCTGAGTTGTTCTATAGAACCAACTTCTAGCCAATGGTCTTGAGTAGCACCAAATGAGATCGGAATGTTTCCTGGAATGCTAAACAAGTGTGCGAGTGTGATGCAGCGCAATTCAGCACTACAAATTTGGAAAGTCAACATTATTATCAATGTACTTGTAAAAATATCTGCAGGTAATGATATCAAAATATAGTCATTAATAAAAAGTAAAATATCACCATTGAAGATTAAATAATATTATTAGTGTTGTGCCAAAACCTACTCTGGCTCCTTTAATAGACAAATGTTCTTTTGTTTGAGAGATTTCATTAAACCGGGACAAAATGGCTCTCAAAAGCCGAAGGTGATTAACATAATAATTACACAACCCAGTTCATTACCTGAAATGAATGACATGTAATGTAAGAGGCGTATCAAAAAGCTTATTACCTACAGTGGTTGCGATTAGCGGTGGTGTAAAAAAAACACTGCATTCAAACTGACAAAGGTTTTCTGATAGTTTTAGCGAGATTGCAAGATTTCATTTTATTTTGACTGAAAATATTTCATCTATATCTTAAATCAGCTTAGATGTTAAACTCTGTATGCGTGTACCCTTCCTGAAAAGAAACCAACTTATGGCCTCACAAATATCTTACACACATTTTCTGACTTTTAGACCCAATTGATAAAAGCTATTGGGTGGTGGAATTCCCACCATTGCACCATCCCTCCCTGGAAAATGTTCTCATATCACACTTAAATTACTGAGCGCCAAGCCTCATTACATGGCACATAAATGGGCTCTCAGATCTATACTCCCCCCCCCCAGTCAGTGGAGCAGCGTCTGGTTGGCGTAAGTCTTTCTCCGCTCCATCACATCAAATGTGGCCAGACGCGGAGCCTGACTGTCTACTTTACTTGTTCAGCCCACATTTGACTTTAGTCATGACTGTACGCATAGAACATGATCCGCCTCCTCTCTAGAAAGGAAGTCCCTGTGATTGGTCATCTCAGAATGTTCTGTAGATCAGATAAAGGAACTTGCCCCCCCCCCCCAAAAAAAAGTGACTGGTGAAGTTGAGCCATAAATGATAATCACGGTCCAAGGTAGCAGCTGTTAAGCATCATTCACATTGCTCTTTTATTCCGACATGGTAATAAAATATTGTCTAATATCGTAGTAAAATAAATACAAGTTTGACATAGTGAGTGACAATTGAAATTACCCTGAGAATTTGTATCTATGTGCTATAAAAAAAAAAATCTTGTCTCCATCTGTGGAAGTCATTAGCGAGTGAACTTTTTGTGTTTCCATGACTGTTGGAAATTAAACCTCTTTGACTCCCTTTCAAAGAAGCAGTGTGGATTCAGTGTCATGTTACAGACACATGAAAGATCATTTTTCCCCCTTGAAGTCTCATTTCATTCAGAGTCAAAAGTTCATAATTGTTATTATTTTTTTGTTTTCGCCCCTTTGCTCTCACATAAATCATGTCGTGACCCTTCGGCGTGTTTTGTATTCATAACAAGCCGTAAAACTCGCAGTTGCTTTAGTAATAACATGCTACAAACGCTCAAAATAGATCAGTCTGGTACTGTCAGATAAGCTTCAAAATCTTTATTTGGTTTTTATTGAATTATATGTAGATTTATATTTATGCCATACAAATTTATATGGATTTTTTTTATTGCTTTTTAATGTTTTTTTTTTCTAACACTGACTGCTATTTCAAAAATAATACTGCAACCACCACCACGCTTCATATTAGTGTTCATTTGGTGGTTGGAGCAGAGTTGTGTTTGTGCCAAACATACTTTTTGGAATTCTGCCCAGAAAACTCATCCATGGTCTAATCAGACCATAACAACGTCATAACGTCCTGTTCTTTTGCGCTATAGTCTGGCTGGCTGCTATATGCACGCTTGCTCCATTTTGCTGCTCTTATTTGTCTATTTATTTATTTATTGTTTATTTATTTGGGTTAGTTGCTTATCACTTATTCATTGCTCTTGTCTATTCGTTTTTACTCTTTGTGCTGTTTGCTTGTATGTGTTGTGTACTGTGTCTAGTCACCGTGGGACGGTGGGAAACGTAATTTCGATCTCTTTGTGTGTCTTAACATGTGAAGAAATTGACAATAAAGCGGACTTTGACTTTGACTTTGAAAATCTCTCCATCAAATGTCTGAAAAACAGCCAAATCCCAGTTGTAATGGGGTGTGCACAATTGCGCAACCACAATTTCTTGTTCCTTTTTGTATTCTACACTTTATACTGTAGGTCACATGAATGGTGGAAAGAGTTTCTAAATGATTTGCCTTGGTCACTTTTTTTTTTTTAAATCACACTTTCAAACAGGGGTGTGTAGACTTTTTATATCAGCTGCAATACATTCCACTCATTTTCTAATGATTCTTGTCTCGATACTGACATCACTCATGATGCTGTTTTGTTTTTGGACTTTCCGATATATGCGGTACGGCACATGCACGCATGCGAAGAGCAAGGGTTCATTCCTCAGCCATTTTTACATTCAGCTCAACAATTCCTTTCTTCTTTTTCCAGAGAACAATTTGATTTACTAGCCTGTTGTGGCTTTTAACCTGCAGACAAGTCTTACAAGCGAGCATGTCACTGTGCAGCAGACTCATACATCCCCTTTTGCGGGTCCTCTCCTCCAATTTGTTGGTGTCACATTTTGGAGCTTCTGTGTCAAATAATTCAGGCATTACATTTTGAATTCCTGGAATAACTGTTGACTCTGACACATTTGTTCCGGAACGGTGGAAGGTGCTCTGCAAAGCACCTGCGTCTTGGGATTGATCATCCCAAAAAAAGAGTGGAAAAAGAATTCTTGGGCTGTTAGGGCAGCCTACAGAGCATTTGGCTTCATACGACACACGAGACGCGTGTTGTTCTGCGCGAGCCCTGGAATGTGTGCGAGAGTGGACGAGTGGAAATTTCTCTCCCCTGTGTTAAATCGGCCGCAGCTATAACGGCAACAATATGAAGACTTTTCCATATTTGTGACATGAGCTCATCCTGACCAAACCACTTTGAGTTTGTTCATGTGGACAAATACCCACGCAGGCAGCGTTAGGCAAAGATGATTTGGGATGATTAATTTAGGCCATGGCCATTATTAGTTCAATGGTTAAGCCTTTAGTCATGTACAGTAAGTTATACTAAATCCTCCCCTAGTGGCCGTGATCACCGTTGGCCACCCCATTGCGCTGCCCCTGCATGTGACTGACTCTGCTTTGTGTACCCCGCCGATTTTATTATATGTTTGGCTGACCAAGTATCCAACTTTCATTGGCTTAAGCTTGTTGGCCTGTGGTTCCTTTTTCTTCAGCTGGATGTTGCCCATCTATAGCGTAGAACTTCTCTACCAAGAGTTTGTCCAAATGTTTTTATTAGCTCAGAGACTTCCAATCCATCATCCAACTGCATTTTCATTATAGTGTGTGGATGTTGACCTGTTATGTCACAGTCTGTGCCGCTCTTGCTGAAAGTGGACCTCATCAGTCATCACCATTAGTAGAAATGGCTATTCTGGGAGTTCCCATGTAGTTCTCTATTTTGAGTGAATGAAAGTAGTAGCCTGCGGTTTGTTTTGCTTACCCCCCAACACAGGTCAGAGGTCCATGAGAGTTTGAAAATCAAGACAAGTTCAGTTGAATATTGTGGATTTTGCTGCCCGCCTAGTTAGAGTGGGTCGGTTTATTTTACCTCCAATCCACCCCATACGCTCGACTCATTCGTTTGGTTTGGGAAAGGCACCCACGCACACTCATGGTGGAGTAAAAACATGTTTGGGTGGGAGGATCACACGCATTCATTCAGTACTTTCTTTTGATGCGGCCTGCGTTTTCTGTCATGTGTGCCCGGAGGATCAGCAACGTGCCACAATATTCTTTTCCGTGATGTCATTTTCAGTCCACAGTAAGGTAGATAAGAAAGCCACGTTGAGACTAAAATGAGTGTGTTGTCCCTCTGACAATACACTCACTGAATTAAAATATTCACAGTTACACAGAGAGACCACCCTTGTGAGTCATTTTAAATCAAATTCCTCCTTGTCATCCCTTTCTGCAAAAAGAAACCGTGAAAAAGCCAGTCGCTTACTTGGGCTATGAAGCATTGCAGTAAAATAATGTTTGGAAAACAAAAGCAGCAATTAGGGTTGTTTTTTGGGAACGTCACAAGGGCACAGTGTGCGTGTTTGCACGAGCGAGTGTGCTAGGCGTTCAGACGCTGTTTACCGACCTGTAGCTCAAACAAACAACCTTCTTCACCATCTTTAACACTCTCCTCCCATTTACCCGGCCGAGGGGGAGAATGGCAGCAGTTATTTAAAGCCGCTCGGAGGAATGCGAACGCCCGGGACTGCCGCCATCGCGCGGGACCCTGTAGCCTGTAGCGATTAGCCAGGGTAAACAGAATAACACGACTTTTGCCAGAGCTGCCGCCGTGGTCTTATACTGGGCTACATTCAGAAACCTTGACATTGACACTCTAACCATTACTGACTGTTATCTTACTGACGAGAGAATTATGAGCATTTCCAGTTTACAGAGAAGACAGAGAGTGGTCCACCTCCAGGGCCGATACCAATTATTAGTAGTCAGTGACATTTGGAGCCAATATAACATAGATGGCACCTGGAACCAGGTCGTAAGAGGTTCTGAAGACCGGTTCCAATGTCACCGTTGGGCCTCAAAAAAGTGTCATGGAAACAGGGACCAGGAAGCGCGGGGTAGAACTGGTGCAATGTAAAAGGGGCATTTGTGACTTAGAAATCTGCTGCAATATTTGTCGTTTTGTGCAGAGGATAAAAAATATACGCATGCGAGTAAATTTGTATTGTTGCCTTGTTTTTTTTTTTACTGCACTGTTTGTGTTGAAACGTTCATTCCTTCAAGCATTGATACTATTCATTAGCCTGTCCATCCCGATTCCCACTGCGTTGGCATGACTCTAACAAATGTATCGCATGCAATTGTTCTGAATGCAAATGTCATTCTCTTTATTTTATTTTGTTTGGAGAAACCTTTACCAGTTTATTTCATTTTTGTTCTGATGGTTGTTAGCAATATGTAATTTGTGTACGTGTTAAAGTGTATATATACACCTGTGCCAGCAAAGCCATTCTGAGATAAAGCAGACTAAGTACAGAGAGCGACAGCGAGTGGCTGCAAACCAACTAAAGACTGTAGAGGGATGAGATGATGACAGTTTTGTCCCATGCAAAAGTGCTACTTTGACGCCTTGGGACAGATGCTTGGAGCTTTATGAGAGTGTAGATACCGAGCAGTGGCACTGCTCTCCAACAAAGACAGTTAGCTTAGCCTAGCATTATGACTGCAAACACAGAGAAACAGCCGACCCCTCGTTGAGCACTTTTAAAGCTCATTAGTGCTATATCTGTTCTGTTTCATTCATCCAGGGGTTATGTGCCAAACTATTTCCTCCGAAGGGACAGCCCCAGTACTTGTGTGTGTGTGTGTGGACAAAAATAGACAGCTGTTTTCTACTGTCACACTTTGACCATAACAGTTTAGACAACTGCTATTAGGGTCATATTTTTCCCAAGTTTGTCTGGAAGCACTAGTTCACCGTGCTGTCATAACATTCAAACACATTTTTGTGTTCTGGAATGCTAGTACGTTATGTGACATCTTTTTAAGATGTTGTGATGTGCAACTTTTTTTGTTTTGGTAAAACAGTGCATACATAGAATGAATGGATTATAATTGTATTTTAGCATGGAAATATTTTTATATATGGCAGCACAATGTATTATTTATTAGCACGTTTGCGTTGCAGTTAAGAGGTTCCAAGTTTGAATTTTCTTATTAATACTACTCGTGACATATTTTTGGCGCGTGTGAATTGTGAAAGCTCAGATGCATATTTGATTGACTGTCACGCACACAATGTTAACATGCTGTGCACCAGTGATTTAGATTTTGAAATCAAATTGTGAAATGATTCTATCTTTTGATTTACTGTCATGCTTTACCATAAATGCGGCTGTGTGTTTTAAGTCAGCATGTGCGCAGTGCGCCAGATAGTTGCGGGCCCAAAAATATGAAAACGACACCAGTGGAAACACGCACAGACAAAATGTACGCATGTGTGTGCTGCTATGAGCAAAAGTGTGCAATGTAGTCCAGAAAGAGAAACAGTGACTATATTTAATCTGTGTGTGGGTTAGTTGGTTCAGACAGACCCGTGAATCACAGAGAAAGTGACTCAATTGGCGTCATTATTATTATTTTACAGTCTGATTCCTTTGTTTGGGGGCGTGGCTAGTGGTTGTTTGTGGCACAGTCGAGGTTGTGGGGGGGGGCGCATCGTCTGTTTGCTGCTGTATGTGCAACTTTTGTGTGCGTGTGTTTTTGTGGTGTGTAATTTGTTGTTTTTGTGTGGGAAGGGCGCGGCTGTGGCTGCATGGAACGACGCTGTAGGGGATGGTGTGTGTGTGTGTGTGTGTGTGTGGGGGGGGCGAGTGCGTTATGATGATGCGTCATCCACAGACACCATCGGGTGGGTGGTCGCGTCATAGGGCACTCTAAGGGCAATCCTTGCTTTCTTTTTCCTATCCTTTCCTTCCTTACATTTTCTTACACTTTCTACACTTTTTCTCTCGTTTTCTTTTTCATACTTTCTTTACTTCTTACTTCTATCACTTTGTTCCATTTACTCTTTCTTCTCCTCCCTTTTTTTGTTCTTCCTCACTCCCCGCCCTCTTTGCACCCTTCCTCTATCACTTTTCTTCTTTTCTTTCCCTCTTATCCCTTCCAAACTTCCTCCTCTCTCTTTCCTTCTTCTTTCCCACTTTCTTCCATATCTGTACTTTTAAATTTTTTACCCTCTTCCCCGCTTCCTTCATTTTCCACACACCCTTTCTCCCATTTCTTTTTCCCATTCTTTGCCTCGGTCTTTCCTTCCGTCATCCATTCCTTTCTTCCAGCAGCACACCCATCGCATATTTTTTTTTCATACCAAAAATCTTATGTTCATTCCCATGCATGTCCATGCTTTCTGTTTTGTGTCTGGAATGCAAATGCATTTTTTTTTTTTTAAATGGACGCGACAGGTTATCACAAGCTCTAGATATCACGTTATTTTCTTCCTCAAGTATCTGCTTACTTTATTCCCTCACTCTACCACATGCTCAATACGTAATTTTTCCTATGGCACTTTATCTCTCCACCACACTACTGTGAAGCGTTCAATGCAAGCCTTTCCTCTATATAAAGCACTAAAGCAAAACGTTTTCTGTCAGGCCAGTGAAAATCTTACATTTCCTCTCTGCCAAAGCATGACAAGACTTTTAATGGCTTAACTGAAACCACATGCACAACAACGACACAGAAGTATGAAGGTGGAGATCTTGTAATCTCTTTCCATTGTCTAGGCTTTTTGCGGAATGAAATAATTGCCGTATGGTCCCACTTTCACGCCATCCAAACAACCCTCGTCTCGTCTCCCCCATCTCACACAATTGCACCGTCGCATAGCTCAAAGAAGTACTGTATTTGATTTTTAATAACACCCAGTCTCAGGAATGTGTTGGATCCTTTGAGACAAAGGCGTGGTACATGCACGAAACGCCTTTCTCGCAGACTGAAAGAAGTTAACTGATGAGTTAATGAGCACGGGAGGATTATAATTTATGTGCCGATAAAGGGAAGCTCTTCTGTAGCTGTGAACAACACAGGCTAGGCTGTGTGTTATGTAGCTAACAGCCTCCATTCCATTGGCAGACGAACCTATTTGAAAAAAGTCACCAGAAAGCCTTGCACACCATAATATAAAGTGGAGAACCACTTGATAAGATGTAAATCATAAAGGATAATAATAAACGTGTCAGTACTGCAGCCTCGAAGAACACGAAGACAAAATCCAATTAGCACTGTAATATAGACAAGATGTGCAACTTGGAAACTTTTTTTTTTTTGCTTAATGAAGCTGCTGAGCTGTGTTTTAATGATTTATAGTATTGAAACCACAAGTGGTTGCTACTGTACAAATGGACTCAACAGAAAAAAAAAAGTCTACACACCCCTATCCAAATGGTTATTTTGTTCCAAAATTCTGAGATTAAAAGACATCATTTCAAATGTTTTCCACCATTCAAGTGACCTTACAGTCCTTAATTTCCGCCACCTTGTTAAGTGCCCCAATTCATTGGTTGAGAAAGTGTCCAAATGTTAATGGTAGGTTCATTGAAAACTCTAAATTGTCCACAGTAGAACATGAATTCAAAGCTCCCATTCACTTCAAGCCCCCCAACCCCCCTGACTTGAGTAATACTACTCTGAACTGCCGGATAACCTCTCCTCCACCTCCCTTTGAGTTTCATTAACGTGACACTGATCCTGGCTGTGCTACCTCAGAAAAGTCCCTCTGTTCTGCTCTTTGTTTGCAGTCAGCTCCACTCTTCCTGAGTCCAGTCTCTGTGGCTTTCAGTGGGATCGTGTGACATTGTGTAACACTTGAGAGAGAAAAAGAGGTTCTTTGGCTTGCGTCTGCATCTGTTATCGTAATTTTCCTCCCCCGCGTCTTTCCCAGTTCCCAACTTTGATGAAAAGTGTAGCCGCGAGGCCCGCAACCCGATTGCAGAGCGCTTATGTCAGAGGGATGTCTGGTAAAGACGACGTCTGAGTGTGTGCCGCTAACCTAGCTGTCATGTCCGAGCTGCGTGTCGCTGCCTGCTCGGCGGTTCTGCACTGTCACCTTGTGTTAGTGAGGGTGCAGTGGCATTTTCATAAGAAAATCTTTGCCAGTTTTCATACCAGGTACATTGCAGCATTGTGTTTTTCGTGTCATTTATTTAATGATACTTTGTGGCAATGTAATGAACCTTTGTGATTTATGATGAAACTTCACAACTAACCCTTCCCGTGAATAAACACCCAGTACTTTCATCTGTTCAGTAAAGAAGTGAAAATTCATTTCACAACTCTATCATCATTTTTCACCCTTTTCTTCCCATGAAACCTTTCCACCATGCTGCTTCACATTTTTTGGATTGAGCCCCTTTCAGATTTGTTGCCTTTTGTCTTTCTCGTTTTGAGGATGTCCCCGCTGTGTTAAAAGTGATCCAGGCCCATAATTACCCCGCAGTCCAGACTCACTGGCAGTGTGCCCCTAATTGTTTCCATGTGGATGCTTTCGCCTTTGTCTTCTTTGTTCTTTGAATGCAATTTGTAACCAGTGAAAAGAAAACACTCGTGAGTACACGTGTAGCGGTGAGTAGCTGCAAAACGGAAAACGCCAAAAGCTCTTCTCTGTTTCTCCTTTTTTCAGGAGATTAAAGGTACAAAATGGAGAATCAAAAGTTGCATAGATTGCTGGATAAGCCATCGACTTCTTTTTCTCATACGTTCTCGATTGGGATAGGCTACCCCCATCAAGACTGTTAAACACATCAATGACATCACCTTCTGTTATCCTGCCAAGAGTCCGCTTCTGATTGGCTGTATAGTTCCAAATGCGTGTACAATGTACATGAAAAATGACATTGGACAACTTGTTTTTACAGTCCTATTACAAATATCGTTTGACATGGTTGATGTCTTGTCTGAAATATTGTCTTCTCCCATTGTGTTCCCACAGTTGTGTGTCCCCTCACGTGTTTGAATGGTGGCGTGTGCAGCTCCAGGAAACACTGCCTGTGCCCGCCGGGCTTCACGGGCCGACTGTGCCAGTTTCCTCTGCGACTCCCTCAGCGAGTTCAGGCAGCGCGGGGCAACAAGCAACCCGTCTATCCAATGTCCTTAAAGCCCGACGGACAGAAAGTGGTGGAGCAAGCCAGCCTGGGACGAACCCAGTTAACTCAGTCGCACTCTGTTTTCTCCATACCGTTCGCACAGCCGGGCCACCACTCCTCTGAAGGTACCAGCAGAGGTGGTCGGTGTTGGCCACATTTGCTTAACAGGAAGTGAGAAGTATGGAAGTGAGAAGTAAATATTTCCTTTATTTTCAGTGCAGATAAACGTGCGCGTTCACCACGCACCAGACACATCTGTGGTCATTCAGCCTGTGGACCAAGCAGACGGAAAAACTCCCCAGAAGACGGGGCCTCGCCCTCCGTCCACGCGACACAAGCCAAAAGGGCGTTGCTTCCAGGAGACCACACCCAAGCAAGCCGTGAGTTGAGTCAATGACTCCAGAGACAGCCACGGCGTTCCTAATAGTTTGTCTCATTGCTTCAGTGCAACAGCACCCCGCTTCCTGTTCTGACCAACCAGGAGGACTGCTGTGGCAGCGTGGGCAACTCGTGGGGACAAAACAAGTGTTACCAGTGCCCCAAATTGCCAAGTAAGCTTTTGGAAAAAAAATTACATTTGATGAACCCACCTTTAGCTTGGATGTGAGCCTTTCGGGCTTTGAATGGATTTTTGGCTCGGGAACCTCACCCATCCCCGCTGCCAAGTTATTAGTGGAGAAGTGGTTCAAGAAAAACATATACATAGTTGTTTAATTTTACATCTTATTTTACACTTGGTGAGTGGGCACGCATTTCAGAAAGTTACAAAAGTCAATTTTCTCTTTTCGAGTCTGCACTCGCTGGCAGCGAACGGCACCTGTACAGTCTAATGAGCTCCATATCCAAAAGTCTGCTTTTAACAATGTGTTTATTCCTTTGAGACTACTTTGCCCTTCTCATGCACTGCAGTTAAATAAGGTAGCCAAATCAAAACACGTGTCTTGGATGTGTCCAGTGAGCGCAAAAGAATTTTGTATAAATAAATCATGCAAGCAACCGATTTTTCGATAAAAGTGTGGCAAATGTTTGGTTAAGGTACATTTCAAAATTAATATGATGGTTGTTTGTTGCTTCGCAGTACCTACTATGTGTGCAAAAAAAAAAAAAAAAAGGCTGTGTACAATCCATCTCCTTATCTTCATCTTGTGTGTTCCCGGGAACAAATTATTTATCCAGCCAAGAAATGTCAGGCATCCCCGGCAAGTTGCACCTTCCAACTTTGAAAAATGGATTTGCAAATGAAATTTAGGGAGGAAAGAACCGATTGAGTTTTAGGCATGACACAAGCAGACTGAGAGAGAAAAGGAGAATGTGGAAAAAAAAGTCTCTCGTACATCCCCATGTTCCAATAGGCCTGCCCAGTGCAGGACTGTCATCACATCGCCCAAGGTTGAATTTCAAGAAAATGTTGGCTCCACATTCTTTCCACTCAACTATTATTCCAGCTCTCGGCACTGAGTCACACAATACGGCCTTTGACAAAACCCGATACTGTACGTCTGGTTAGAATTTAAACTACAGCACTCTTTGTTCCGTCCGTATTCATGTTTCTTTTTATTTTTACACGCTTATTCACAATGATCTTGGTTTTTAGTTGACATTGAAAATATTTCACTTCAGTCCACCCGTAGCGCTCTAAAACTGCTACTTATTTTTATTACCGCTTTTCGTTGCATCATGTTCAGCTGGGTTAGAAACTCGCGGCGAATGAGACTAATACATTGTTAAACTTTGAAGCTACATTCAAATTGTGTTCATTGTATTGGGAGATTGGATTTACTGTGCAAAAGGGCTCATAAAAACTATCATTAGAGAAGCAAAAGACAAACAAAGCAGTTTGTTTAGCTGTAAAATGTGGCCAGAAATCTTTCACTGGCTTTGACAACTGCAATTTCTCAGACCTCGTAACGACGCGGTGCCAAAAATACACTCTGGCGCTAAAATGAAGCTTTTTTTTATGTTCTTTACCGTTGACTCTCAAATTTGGAACATTTTATTGGGGGTACTTTGATTATTTTGGGAAATTGACTTAATTGCTGTCTCGGCGCAAAGCAATATGTTTTTATGTTCCCTTTTTATGTATAGACTCAACGAAGAGGTGTTAATGAGTCAGTAAAAGGTTTATTCTTGAAAGGTTCGATGTTTCTACATGTGTGCTTTGCTATGTCCTCAGATGCTTCTGTCAAGCAGACAATTGTCGAAGATTACGGATCCACCTGCCCGCAAGGCTATAAAAGATACAACACCTCACACTGTCTAGGTAACGCTGACTGGAAGTAGCTGAATTTTTATCATTTGAGGTCATTGCAGACAGCTCCCATGCCATGATGCAGAACCTGCCTTAAAATACATTTTTATTCTTTGGGTTTTGACATTACTTTTGTTGTGTTTACTGTTTTTATGTTGTGACTTTTCCTTTCGACTGTGTATCTAAATACCATATTTTTTACTCCCACGCGGCGTGGCCCTGAAGATATCAACGAGTGCTCCATGCAGGGTATCTGTCAGAATGGAGATTGTTTGAACACCCTAGGGAGCTTCAAATGTTCATGCAAAGCCGGTTTAGTCCTAGAGAGGAACCGATGTGTTGGTGAGTTAATATCCCGCTAAAAACATTGAAACACCCGTCCTTCAGTCGTCGGGGAAGATAAATATGTTGCCGTTCCCTCCTCTAGTCGAGGTGGCTCAGTGCTTCCTGATGGTGACGGACGGCAGGGGTTGCCAGCATGCCCTGCCCACCCAACTCACCAAAGACATGTGCTGCTGCACGGTGGGCAAAGCTTGGGGGCGCAACTGTGAACACTGCCCGCAGGTGGGGACAGGTGAGGAGGCCAGCATACTCATAAACATGCATTTTATTTCAATGGAATATCAAATGTTTCTTTTGACTTTTATTCACTCAGTGGCCTTCAGTAATATCTGCCCTGCCGGCAAAGGCTATGTTCTCCAAAACATTCGAGAAACCGTGGCCTTCCCGCCAATGCCCTATCCTCGCAAGCCTGAGAAGGAAGGTAAACAAAGTCTGCCCTTACCGACATGGGTACCTGCCAGCGCAATTTCAAAGTCTCATATTTTTTGTCGTTGTTCTCGTCCAGAGACGACAACAACCGCTGTGCAGCAGGCTCCAACAGTCGTTCACAGTCCTCGTGTTCCCGGTAAACAGTTCTACTGCACACACTTTTCAAAACAAGTCGCTAAGCACAAAAGTATTTTATTCGTTCCATTTATTTTGATGTGTTGTACCGGCAGTCGTCAAACCCACCCCTCCGACAATCATCCGAATCACTCCCGGGAATGACCCCTTTGAAACCCAAACTAAAGTCTCACGTGAGTTTCCCCGCACACCTCAAATGCATCATTCGGTGTCCTCGGTTTTAAACCTAAGCAGAAAACATTAGGATGATGTTTAGGCCACACAAAGGAGACTCTTAACTCTACTAATACATTTGCTTATGTTAGAATATTAGTTCTTTACAAGGCTAGGTACTGTTGATATTCTCTGTGTTTTGTTTTAAAAATGATGTTGGCTCAACTGTATTACAATGATAATGTGCCTTCTCGCTCTAAAACCGTTTCCCAAACTTCACAATGTTAATAAAATACCTCAGTACCATGACACGCTTAACATACATGTTCACTTAAACATGCACCATTTTTATTAACACAAAAACGGCCATGTTTGTTTGTTTGTTTGTATGTTTGTTTGTTTTTGTTGGCAACTGGTCCCAAACCCAAGTTTGAGCAAGGCTGCTAATGGAATGTTGCTAATTCCCCTTTCAGTCTTTTCTGCTTTCTAAGCTTTATTTGTCCTACTTGTGCTTCTTTATGGACAATTTTAACATACTAGGTGTTGGAATTCAGTCCATATCTACTTTCCAGTGATAAAACAATGAGAGTTTTTTTACACTGGACGTGTATACACTCACCTGTCACTTTATTTGTGTCCACGCAGGCTCGCTTTAATGATTTGAGAAACTTTAGCCATAGTACTCTAGGTGAGAACGAAGAAGAGCTTACAGCTTTTTTTTAGAGAATTTGACGTTAAGGAACGAGAAAGCACAGGTGGATCTCTGGTTTAGTAATTCTTCAGGATCCTTCTCCATCATCATATTCCGCTCTGAATGAAATTAGTGAAGCAATCACATTTTAGTCATAACAGTCCAATAAATAGCCTTTTGATGATGAATCAAATTGCCCTCCTAGAGTACGACAAAGTGCTCGCTAATAAGGTGCCCAGTGAGTGTATATGCCTGAATCTCCAGTCGCAGATGCTGGCCCACTAGTATGTTGTGTGTTCCCTCCCTGAAGCAGAGACAGATGAATGTAGGCTAAGCAGGAACATTTGTGGCCACGGAGAATGTGAGAACAGCCCCGACGGCCACATCTGTCACTGTCACCCCGGCTACCGTCTCAGTCCGCAGAGGAACATCTGTGAGGGTAAGAGACGATGGTGGTTGAAGGAGGTGCGCACCTTGGACCTTTTTGGGATGCTCCCCTCTCAGGAAACATGCATGCATGTCCCTTTGCTTCTAGCAGAGTGTGGCCTGTTACTTTTTTTTCAAGCTGCATTTTCTCATGACTTAATGAATGGGTGCTGCTTTGAATATTTCATGAAGGGTACACACGGTACACACTGCATAATAGACTGAGACCCAGAACAAGAGCTGCCTGCATAAAAAGTTTAGAATTTACAGAAAAATAAGATTTTAAGTCACACCGCATTATTTAGAATATTTATTTGACCTCTACCATTCAGCCAATTTTGATCTTATAAGTAAGCGTCTTTCTTTAGTTTTAAAATATTATCTATATTTTTTCTTTAATTGTGGTTGAAAAAAATGTCACGGGTAGATTGATGCCTTGATTGAAAGCACATCCAGAGTAATCAGAATGTAAATTGTTATTTGTTGATATGGTTCAGATAATGTTTTCATTCAGTTTTAATGAGAAGCCACACATTAAAAAAAACTTACAAAAACATTTCATGCCAATGTGCTGGATATCCAAGATCAGAAAATGCCAAAGCAAAATTAAGCTGTATACTAAACCAGATTAAAATGTAATATGAGAAATCCATGACAGTGGTAAATCCTGCCTAATCTCATCAAATAATTTTGTGAATTTTTTTTTTTGGGCGGAGAGCTATGCTTGTTAATTGCTGTTTTTTGCAAAGGCAAAATTTTTGATACATGCTTTCTCTTTGCGTGGGTGCACTCATTGTCATAATATGCGGCCATTGCTCCTTCCTGTCCAGATGATAATGAATGTGAGTCGGAGCCTTGCGGTCAGGGCAGAGGCTTTTGCATCAACACAGACGGCAGCTACAAATGCCACTGTCGCCAAGGCTACAAACACATGGTGCACCACGGCAGGCTCAAGTGTGTCGGTAAGTCAGCCTGAGTTATGATGACCGCGTATATTTTTCTTTTGTCAGGTCATGAATTTGCTTCTGTGTGTTGGCAGATGTGAACGAGTGCTCCAAGCGGGACATCTGCGGCGCTGGAGGCCAGTGTGTTAACTTACCCGGGTCTTATAAATGTGAATGTCACAGTGGCTTTAAGAGCAGGTCACACCGTCAACCTGTATGTGAAGGTAAAAAGAAAACAAACCAATCATTATGTGTGTGTCAATGTACTTTAAAAAAAAATCTGAATTTCTTTTAGATATAAATGAGTGTTTAAATCTCGACACTTGTCCGGATGAGCAATGTGACAACACCCCTGGCTCCTACGAGTGTGTCCCTTGCTTGCCGGGTCACGAGGCCCGCTCTGGCATCTGCTATGGTCAGTAGAAAATGAGACAACTAAATTCTAGAAACAAAATATATCTGTATTTGGAGTCTTAATTAACAGCTGATTTTAATGTGTGTTCACCAGATATAAACGAGTGTCAGAAACCTGGAATCTGTCCAAACGGGAGATGTGAAAACCTTCCCGGAACGCACCGCTGCCTGTGCAATGAGGGTTTCGTCCCCTCTATTGACAGCAAGGGTTGCAGTGGTGAGTCTTTTGAGGGATGCGAACCACTCGCCGTTTCTCTAATGTTGCTTTCTTACTTTTTTTTTTTTTTATTATTTATTTTACTTACTTTTATTTAAATTTCCATCTCACAAAATCTAGACATGCCATGCAGCGTGTCTGCCTTGTTTTACGTTGATGGGCCTTTTTTGAGGGACGGTGTCATTGCAAGCGTTTACACTGATGCATTGTGTATCATAAAAGAAAACTTGATGACACTCGTACTCTGCTCCTCTTATGGAGCACAGATATCGACGAGTGTGAGGATGTCAGGCTGTGTGCGTATGGCCGCTGCATCAACACTGAAGGATCCTTCCAGTGTCAGTGCTACCAAGGCTACCAGCGTACGCAGGAAGGCAGCCACTGCGAAGGTATGAATTATTATATATACATTGGCATGCTTTATATAGTGTACATAAAATGTCATCATTTACTTTGCTTAGCTAAGTTCCTCCAGACATGATTTACCTCACCCTGTCGTTGTCCCTCCAGATATCAATGAGTGTGAGAGGCCGTCAAACTGTCAACGGGGACGCTGTATCAACAGTATGGGCTCGTACACCTGTGAATGCCAGAAGGGTTACACGCTGGTGGGAGGCCGGCGATGCCAAGGTCAGTCTGCTCTAATGATTGCTTATCATGAGAAATTAAGGCAAGATCTGGACACAGTCCATCCTCAAATGTGATGCGTCATTGTTTTCTGTCATTTCCCAAGCCATGAGTCTGCCCGGTGTTTTCTTACTTTAATCTACCAAGACATTCTTTGGGCTGGTGTTTAGATTGGAATCACAGCGTCTCACCACGTGGTGTTTTCTTTTCAGACATTGACGAATGCGCATCCGACTGGAGTCTTTGCCAGCCTTACGGCTCTTGCGAAAATAGGCCCGGCTCGTATGTGTGCGTCTGCCATCACGGCTACGTCCTCTCAGAGGACAAACACAGCTGCGAGGGTAAGCTTCCTCTCATTCCTCCTGCATTTCTTGATGACGAGCTTCCACCAGGCCGGAACATTTGATTCCTCCCAGTCCCAGACTCAGGATCAGCTCACGTCAGACCAATTATAGAGAACTGTACTCCCTTTTAAGGACTGAAAACTGAAATTCCCATAGTAATTGTGTGTGTGGATGTGAAGCTGAAACGACTAAAAAATAAATCAATGGTTGTATTGGCTAATACAGCAAAAGTGCAATCATGACATCATTGTCATGCCATTGATTTTTTTTATTTTTCAGCATTATGCTAACCTCTCATAATGCCCCCCCCACACACACACACACACACACTCTTGCAGCACCCCAGATGGTCGCAGATGAGAAGAAGGAGTGCTACCTGAACTTGGATGACACAGTGTTCTGCGACAGTGTCCTGGCCACCAACGTCACCAAGCAGGAGTGCTGCTGCTCCATTGGCGTGGGATGGGGAGACCACTGCGAAATCTACCCATGTCCTGTTTCTCACTCAGGTACAACAAAAGCATTCATGTCTTTCCTTCAAAAGTCATTTAACTGTCATTTGTCGTTTTATCCACCCAGCCGAATTCCATTTCCTGTGTCCTCACGGGCAGGGTCTCTATTATGACGAAGGAATCATGTATAGCCGTCCTGCCTACCAGGGTAAATATTATGTCACCACTGTTGCAGTTTTCTTTTTCATCTGTATTGCTATCTGGCTAACAACGGCAATTCTCTGATTAACTGTCACTTATATGACTTGTACATCCTTCCTCTCAAAGATATCGACGAGTGTTTGTTATTTGCCGATGAAATCTGCAAGAAGGGTCGCTGTCAGAACACGCAGCCAGGATACGAGTGCTACTGTCAACAAGGCTTTTACTATGACGGCAACCTTCTCGAATGCATCGGTAAGTGAGCAACGCACCATTCCTGCCAAGCGGTAAACGGTCCAAGTCAATCGGATCCCAAAATGTAAATGCAAATGTATTGTGCTTAAATGGGAAAATATTCTTCCTCAGATGTGAATGAATGCCACGACGAGTCTCTATGCAGAAATGGCCATTGCGTCAACACCGAAGGCTCCTTCTACTGCAACTGTAAGCAACCGTGGACCCCGGACGCCAACAAAAAGAAATGTATCATCGTAGCCGTGGCTGGTGAGTGGCGGAAATCGTCTCCCAAAGACCCATCAGCGTGATGATGTGTGTGTTTTGATTTGTGCAGATGTGAATGAGTGCGAGAACCCGGCCAACTGCAAGAACGGTCTCTGCGTGGACACTCCGGGGTCTTACTACTGCATCTGCACCCCGCCATGGACCCTGGCTATCGACCGCAACCGTTGCGTGACTCCCGAGGAGCAGGCCGGCAAGTGCACACCTTCCTTAGCATCAATTGGTGTCGTGCCGATCGTCGACGCTTTATGCAAGAGGCGGATCAAACAAATCTGTCTTACTGAAGATAATGTTCAATTTTGACCGACTGAAATTGTACGTTATGCAATACAGTATTCCTGCTCTAAATTCCGCCAGTGGTGTTTATGCAATTGAAAGAGCGAGCGGCTGTGGGGCAGACAGCATAACTGCTATTTAATGCAGGACTGTTTTGCCACATTGCTCAACTCAACTGTATTTGTGTCCGCCACTATGCCAATGATAGCTTTCCCTGAACAGATGTTCATTCTGTAACCAGTGTCTGTGGTGTTCTTTCCAGATGTGAATGAGTGCCAGGATCCCATGTATTGTAAGAACGGGAGGTGTGAGAACACGCCCGGCTCCTTTCACTGTTTTTGTGACCCTCCTCGCACTTTCAGTGCGGCGCTCAAACAGTGCGTCTATGACGGTGGGTATAATCAGTACATTGGATCGTTTTTAGAAATTTCCTTTCAGGTGCTCCGATTAATTTCTCCATATTTAGGAGAATTTTTGTTCTCAGTGTCGTTATTTTTTTTCTGTTACGTTACAATGCTTAAATATCGTTTTCTTTACCCAGATCGCACTGCAGCCCACAAAGACGTGTGTTTCCTGCGGGTGGATGAGGGTTTGATCTGCAGCGATCCCAGGAGCGTCATGCTGGTGACCTACTCGGAGTGCTGCTGCCACTACGGCCGCGGCTGGGGGCCCGAATGCAACACTTGCCCACAGAGGCATTCGGGTGAGTAAAAGTCAGCTTCATGCTCTCATATTACTTTGTTTTCCTCAAGGTCTTGTTTACACACAGAGATGTTCAACCATTTGTGCGAGATGCACCTGGAGACCGAGTCGGACGGGGAGCAGGACATCCTGACAGCTTTTGCTCACTACAATCCAGGTTGAATCTTACCTCCAACATGTTTTACTCCAAATGTGTATTACTCCATTTTTATGTATGTTCCATGTTTTTAATGACATAACCCATGTTGTCAGGTGACAGTTCAGAGGAGGATTCAGACGAATGCAGTTGTGCTAATGGCCAATGTGTGCGCTCCTATCTGGGCACCATGTGTGAATGTAATCCAGGATTTAGGTTGGACCACTCCCACACCCGCTGTATAGGTTTGTACTTTTATCACATTGATGTCTTTTTTTTTTTTTCCTCTAATAATTTTAAATATGGGGTTGGGTGAATTTGGGCTGTGATACAACACTATTTATTCGCGCTTATCATCTACCCTATGATGCCAACTCAGGCTACATTTGCCTTTCACTTTGTTCCATGCTGCGTTGGACTGGCTGCAAAAACGATTGCTGAAAACTTTGATTCAATGTTTCTTTCTGCTTTTTTTTTTTTTACCCTCACCAGATATTGACGAGTGTGCAGAACCAGGCATTCGCAGGAGTCCGTGCGAGAACGCTCGCTGTGTGAACACTGTGGGCTCATACAAGTGCTACTGCCAACACGGCTTTGTGGCCACACGCAGGCCAAACAAATGCGTCCGTCGTAGAACTCAATAACCCCTTGACTTGTCCGTCTTATTTATCCAAACACAATACATATATGCAATACACACTCAAGCACTGTGCAAATGCTGTACATACACCTCAGCCATGTAATATCAATAATACATGTCAGCTCCTTTATTGCCCCTTTAAAAACAAACAAAAACCAGTTTTGAGGAGAAATGTTTTTGTAATTAATTATTGCAGTTTTTATTTTATTTTATTTTTTTATTTTTTTTACTTGATGTTTTCTACTCAAGCCCATTTGATATTTGTACATTGTTTGAAGGCTAGTGCTATCCCTTTTGAAATCCGCATTCATCAATATTTAATTCTAAATTGCCCTACTTTGTGTTATTCCAACACAGATTGTTGAATGTGTTATTGTACAGTTTGTGGATTGAGCGTTGTTGTAAAACTTGTTGATGTAAAATATGAGAGACCTGAACTTTTTTGTATAATTTGACATGTGCACCTACGTAGACTTTAAGCTAGAGATAAAAACCATGCACTTAGCAATGAATGGTAGGAGTGTTTGCCAACTGTAGCTGATTTTGGAAAAACGAGAATGTTTTGCTGCATTGAACCATTTTGAAAACGTCTTAAGGATTTAATAATAAAAAATATTTCAACCGATTTGCGCATTTGACATGTTTTGTTGCTTGATGCTACTCAGCATGTGCGCTCAGGAAATTCATATTGCTATGGCGCCACCAGCCCCTCACTGTCCTGGTTTCATTCTGTCAGATCATTATGTAATTTAAATCTGGAACAGCAGGGTGACCTTCAGCAACTAGTTTAGGCACATAAGAAAGCGGTCATGACGGAAAGAAATTGGAGGCTGAGCAACAATTACAACAGAAATAGCTTAGCTGCTCTTGTGAGGTGACTCAAAAGGTGTTGAGAGGATATTAATACATTTTAGTGGGTCACACTGCCCGGAGAGTAAACCTCTGATTGCTCTGCACTGCTTCTGCTGAACCTAAGTAGGTGATCTGTGGGTTTGGTGGAAGTTGGGGCGGGGAGTAGACAGCGATGCCTTTCTGAAATGACCTGTCTCTTTCTATCAGCCCTATGCTTAACCACAAACTTCATGTTTAAAGCAAGTGCAAAGCCATTTCATTGTCTTGGCTAAAGGGGAAGAAGGGGGGTAGTCAATGTACTTTGAAATGACTATGCAAACAACCCCACCGATTTAAACAAAAATGATATTGAAAATTAAAACCGCCACAAACCACATACTCTCATCCTTTTCCCTAATCAACCGTTAGCATTTGTTGTTGAACCAATCCTCCGTTATTTGCTGATAAACTCACCTATTTGTGGTTTTGCGCTTTTTCTAGAATGCTCTAGGATGCCACAAGATGGCGGCAAGGCCATGTCCACAAAGGAATAAGTCTCAAGGAAGTACGGATGAAAGAAACTCGCTTTGTTTGTCAGGAAGGAGTTTGGGTTGTTAATGAAAGTTGTACATTATTGAAAGGGACTTCAAATTAAAGCCTGATGGTCTAATGAAACACAGTAAGCAAATGTTCAAGGTGAATACTTTCCTGAGCGATAACAATTTGCTCCTTACATTAGTTAGCCTTTTTCAAATTACAGTATGGTTTCATTTTTATCGCAGGTTGACTGTTTCTGTGCTCCAAGCAGAGTAGTCGCTCAAGTACCTCTCGTTATTAAAGGGCAGCGCAGAACCCCTCCTTTACCTCTCCTTGACTGGAGTCATATGATTCAGCTTTAAGATTGGGAATATCATTCCCACATTTCACTAGGAAAAAATAAGAACACAGATCATGTCCAAGCATGTGTGAGCACAGTCACGCCAACTTTGCCAAACGCATGCCAGCCATCCCCGGTTGCGGCACGCACCAAAGATGACCCCCCCACCCGTCCGGGTCCCATCTATAGAGATCAGACAGAGGGGGGTTTAGCTCAAACTGCTGCAATCTGCAGAAAGTACTGTGCTGGACACACTCTGGCAGCCAGTGGCAGACTTATATTCTGCACTCAGCTCTTTCCCTTTGTCACGGTGGATTGGGGATGAGCTCCCTGCATGGAGTGTGGGTCTGGGGCTAGGGGTGTAAACATGCTGGGTGTGTACTAAAAATGTTGACACATATTTACAAAGACTCATTAATGTGACTTTTATACTCTAACACACAACTAGACCATTTTCAGTGCTTTGGATTGCTATATGTTATGAGCTAGATGAAACACCCCCCAACAAAACCTTTTCGTGACCACAAATTGCTTGTAATGAATGGGAGGCTATTTTCCCAACTGCTCGGCCCTCCCAAGGAGACCCAACATCCCATAAAGTCCTCCCCACTACCACTTTGTTGGTTTAGCGAAACCCACATGCGCACATGTACCCACCCTCTCCAGTGCAGATGGAGCACACAGACCCAAAAATAGGTGCTCGGAATTGCTCTCTTTACATGTTAGAAAGGCACTGATAATGGCGTCTTGGGATTTAAGAGTATTCCAGGACTGACTTTTGATGCATGGTTGCAGACAAAGAAAAGCATTCACGCAGGAAAAGCATCCACATATACACATTCACTGAGTGGGGAAATGAACCCAAAATGATTGGTGTCAGGTAAACCATGACTGACTACAATTATGATCATTTCTAAATCGTTGGCCTAATTAATCATGTTAATTGGCCAGTATGTAAAAGCACAAGGTATTTATTAACTAGTTGGAGCGACACTATTATGATAACAAGCAACTCTAAAATAATATTTTAGATGTAACACATAAGTAGAGAGGCGCATCAAGACAATACAAAAGAATATGGGATCAGCTTTTAGCACCAGGGACAGCACCATATTGTGCTTTAATGTTTCCGTTCAATCGCAGTGCAGAAAGAACATCGAATGTGTGCACGCTGCTTCGCATGTGACCAGGAAGGGTCAGCAAGCACCCACCCACACTCGCCCCCCACGCACACGCCGAACGACCACCAACAGCAGCACCTCGACCGCTTTTTCTTTCTTCCAGCCGCTGTACGGGAGCGCAGGCAGCGGGAGCGCAAACGAGGTTCGACCCGGGAGGAGCGTCGGATGCTCGGCTACGAGCTGCTGCGGATATCCGCCTCGTACCTGCCTCTCATCAGTTATGCCCCCTGGGCGGACCGATTTCATGTGTTTCAGCTAGATTCCGAAAAGGCCATTTTTGGGGGGGTGCCTTTAAAACACGGCGAATTGATAGCAAACGCGCAGCAGATTTTTTTTTTTTCGCGATGATGCAGATGTAATGGGGGGACATTATTGGCGTCTTTTGGGATTTTATTTTTAACCCGTTGTTGTTGTTTTTTTTTTACCATTAGTGCTCGAATTTGCAGAGTGGCACACGCCGATTGAACGCGAAGGAAGCACGTTTTGATATCGGCTTTAAATTCCATCTTTATGCAATAGGGTACAATTAATACGCACAGCAAAGCAGAAGACAAAACAAGAGGTAAGCATTCTCCCCCTAATTTTTCATCTTTTACTGGCTTTCTGGCTAACCCACTAATAACAAAGCTAATGAGAGAGGAGTGTGATATCATTCAGGTGACTGCTGTTAGCGCACAGCCGCTATTAGCATCCCATGCCAACAGATAGCTTATCGTCGCCAATATGTGTTTATTTTGCACGATGACAAAAGTAATGTTTTGCACACTGGGGCTCATCTGTTGCTCAAATGCCATCTGCTTGGCCGAGGAGTTCGTCTGTGTGTAAGTAGGAGCCATCAATCAGGACGTCTGTCTCTTTTGCCTTTGTTTGAATCCATGTCAAAGCCTGCCACATAACATGCTGCGTTCACGTCCACACTTTCGAACTGTAGCAGGAGCCGGGTAAGCAACGTTTACCTACGAGCTAGCTTGTCTTATTATTTATATTTTGATTTTTGGTCTTTATTTTACCCAGTGTCGAGCTCTCATAAGAGTATATTATGATAGGACAGATGCATGCTGCTTGCATGCATGGGATAAACAGCAAGAACGCATCAGCTATAAGATGAATTGGCTACTGATTATTTTTAAGTGCAGTATTTTCTAAACTTTATCGAGTACGTTTTACTTTGGAAAGAATCTCATGGCACACCACCAATCAAAAATGTGACAAAAGTAAACACTGCATAACTTTATACCTTCTACCAGCTAAATACAAGCATTGATTGTGCATATTCCAACCAACTTAATTTGATATATCATATGCAATGTCAAAGCTGTTTAAAATCGCCGTGGTTGCTCAATATGCATGTGTATTGATGACTTTTAATTGCTCTTCTTGCCCAGCCAGACCCTTGTGGCGTCCACACAAGAGTTGTCTTTATGATTGTGGTTTTCAATACATTTCCCCATACACACATAAGAACTTGTCCGCGCTTTGAGGCAAGCTGGGAAAATTCAAGACAGTCAATTACGTAGTGTGAATAGAAAACTTTTTTTTTGTAATTGCCTTATCCCTTTTTCATCCCGAGTTGCTGTCTCCTCCTTTTGCATGCAGACTACTGTCTCACATATGGGAAATGTTTACTCTTGTGTCTCCATTTCTCTGTATTGCTTATGAGTCATGTTACAGCAGCTTGCATGCTTGCTTTTATGGTTTGATTTCACACATTATTTTTACAATTTTACTACATTTCCCATCATGCCCCCTTTCAGTAAGAATTGAAGATTGCCACTAGAGGGCCACATGTCCAATTTTCCACTCATGACAGTAAATCAATGCTAACTGAGAGAATTTGTCTCAAGGCAGCTTTAGTTATCTGATGGTAGTCAACCACATATACTGTGGTAAATAATTTACAGTAACCCTCTGGATATATGGCCGAAATGGTGTGTACTGTACTACAAAATAATGTCGTAATGAAAAATTCATGGACATTTCTTGGGTCTGCGAATGAGAAATTTGGTTCCTCTCTAAAACCCTGCAGTTTTCTCCAATGTATTGACGTAACGTCAATATTGTAGACGATGTAAGTGAGTGTTAAAAGTTGATTTATTTAATTTCGTCACACGATTGGTTACTCATATCACTGTTAACATTTGATGCACCCGGTTTAAAAGGAATTGTTTGTCCATCAGTGAGCAGTCCAGTTCTCTTTTCTGGAATATATTTGAAGTGAAGTTTATCAGTGAGGATTTGAATTCTGATTTGAAATGGGTTGACTTAATAGATCCTTATTTGGGTCTTGGGCTGAATAGGTTATGGCAAATGACCATTGCTCTCACAGTGCCACTTTTGTCACATTTCCTTTTGTGCCGCATGATTGAACTGACGCAAAAGAGAAACGAATGATGTTTTCCCATTATTGTGTATACAAAGCTGGTTTGCTGAATCCAAGTGACATGTCCGTGTCTGCATGCGGAGGGCACGGTGGCTTGACCGTTTGATGAATGTGATGCTACAGGTCCACAAAAGAGCCTGCTGTCCTATTCAGCAATGCATTTAGACTGGGATCAGCAGCCTGCGGAGGGGCCTCTGATGCTTACATGCCGCTGGCTGCTTCACGGTTACAAACAGGAAAGGGCCCAACAACTGTCCCAGCTCTCTGCTGACTCTTTCATTATATGAGGCCATTTGTTGGCACAGGCTTTTTACTTATAGCGCTACTTTTATTGTGTGTGCAGGGAGAGTAGAAATGCGTTGAAACTCTCCATGTGGTAGATATGAAGTTTAGTGTTGCTTTCCGTTCCATTGTTGTGTTGAGCGGAAACTGACAGTCAAACTATTGATGGAGCTCATCCAACCATTGCTGATGTCATCTTGTTGTTCATCAGACCACAAACTAGTTGAGACTGAATCAATTAGACTTAGCCGTGTATTCCCCATTTGCCTCATTTGCGTCACAATGATCACAAACCAGTTTCACACACTTGGCAGGTTCATTGATTAAGCAGTTTATTTTAAAAAGTAAACACAGTGTTAACATGCAAAACATTAGACACACCTGACAGTGGGAAATTGCTTTTGAATTTCAAAACTTTTATCCTAGAAGTTGTACCATTCAAGTGGTTTAAAAAAAAATGTGTGAGATAATCATAATGTGATTAAAAAGAAATGCAGAAATTAGAAATGAAATGCAATTAGAAATGCAATTGGCTTGTTTCCCCACAAGCACTACACTGCCATGGCATTGAATGGGAGGTACACTCTTCCATTTATCATATTTTATTTTGCGTTTGTGTCTACAGTAGTGTACTCCAATGTTGGACTGTGGTTGTGTGGCTGGCTGATGTACACAGACCATGTAATTCCCTGCAGGCGGCTGATTCGCGGCTCAATTTCTCATTGATTAACGTAGTCGCATTGACAAACCGTCCAGCTGGGTGAGGAGAATGGGCTCACAGAGGAGGAGCAGGAGCGGTAGGGGGTGGGGGTGACAAAGATGGGAGTCGGAGAGGATGGCTCTGCTCGGCTGCACAATAGGCTGACACGCGTCTGTCAGGTCAGAGGATGAGATTTCCCCGAGGCCCCGCAGGGTGGCCCACTTCCCCTTTTGTTTAAGTACCCCCGTTCACACTTAATGCACCGGATGAGTACAGAATAAAATAAGACATTAAGATTTGTTTATTGCATATGATCACACTGATTTGTGTTGTTATTTTATTTATTTTGTTTATGTGTGTGGATTATGCCTCAAGGGGATTTGCTTTCGAGGAACCCTTTTTATGTCCCCCCCCCCCCTGTTTTTTTTTTTATTCAACATCTGCTTGTCACCATCCATTCTTTTATTGTGACAGAGCTGTATTGTTGTGGACTGTGCATCTGATACCTCCTGGAGGTTATTTTGGAAATATTGTCCTCAAGAGGTTCCTGCCTGGTTACCCATAACAACAGATGTAGTTGTTAATACTGCTCTTGTTCTCGTGTGCACCGTTGAAGCCTTGTGTGTCCAAGTACTGAACCGGCCTACATTGTTCCAAATCCTACTCTACTTCTCCAGTGCAGTATATGGTTTCATGCTGAGTGGGTGGATTGCCTGTGGATTTTTCCAGGCAGTGTGTGGTAATAGTGATTGTGACGCTTGTGGTAAGCGTAGTAGGTCGTCCCATTTGTGTGTGCGTGTGGGAGGATGAGCAATAGGTTGTATCATAGTAGGTCAGGGGGATTGTTTGTCTGATCCATTGAGGAGAGATTAACACGGACACTGAACAACCCTTCATACTTGTGCCCTGCCCCTCGGTCAGACTGCCTTCAACTCGTTACCCTTTCAAGACCCCCACCTTCCTTTAACCACACCCACAGACACATTTTCATGGACTCTGAACATGTCTGAGATATTCACCTTTTGAAATCTGGGCAATTTCGCAGGGCTGTTGTGGCTCAAGTTTGTCAAACGCACTGACTTGAATTTATTGCATTCTTGTCATTCATATTAATGATGCTTGTCCAATTGCGCTCTTTATCAATTATGTATTTGTGACCCAGGGTTTAGTGGGAGTAATGAAATGGTGCATTTTCAGAACCTTAATGCATACTTCGTCGTCGAATGTGATGTGAAATGTTGAGGGGGGGGTAATGTGGAGGCCGTGTTCTGTCTTCTTCACTAATCCCTGCTTTTAGTTCCTATTCCCAGCCACTACCTAATCTCCTGCTAATAAGATTTTCAAGCTTTTGTTTGATTTTATACATATGTATATAGCAGGATATATATATATATATACATATATATATGTGTGTGTGTGTGTGTGTGTGTGTGTTGTAGCTATAATGTGTGCAGCAAATTTTTATCGAGGGGGTGGAGTCTGTGGGCTTCTTTGTCGCTAGAACACAGGCACTATATAAAAATGAGCTGCTGTTTGTATGCCTCATGCTATTAGACAACAAATCAAAGGGTGATGAATCATCTTCTTCCATCCTGCTTTGTTAGAGATAACTTATTTCTATATCTCTATTTTGTTTTCCATCACACAACAAACTGTTATTAGTGAATTGACCTGTCATGGACATTAATCTGAGCAATGCTCTTAAATAGTGGGGTTTAATCCTTCACAGATTTCCAAATGGGTATTAATACACCAAGGGTGGCATTTGGGTGTGCATTACTTCTTTTTTGTCTAATTGTATTAAGCGGCTGATGTCAAATTTATGCATCGAGTGAAAGTTCATTGGCTTTTTCAACAAAGAGTTACATAAAATATTGTGTAATTTTGATTTATCATAAAGACAACAAAGACACAGTGGCTTCTGACTCAAAAATCAAATGCCTAGTCTCATTGCATAAGCTCTGGCAGTAGGTTGTACCGCCAAAGCTCCAATGTGATGTGGAATATAAAGCTGTGCAGCTGTCATCTTTTATACAATAGCCCCCCACTTCCCCAGTGTGTGCTGACTTTGTCTTGTCTGACTTTAGGTTGGATGAATTTTCCTCTCGCCTGGACGCCCGGACACCATGAGCACCATCTCGCCCACAGACTTTGACAGCTTGGAGATCCAGCAACAGTACAATGACATCAACAACCGCTGGGACCTGGCGGCAGAGACCGAATGGGACAACGAAAATAGTTCGGCGCGCCTCTTTGAGCGCTCGCGCATCAAAGCTCTTGCAGGTACCAATTTAATGAGTCTGAATTTAGTGTTTAAGACAAAAGTCGAACAGTCACTTTGAGACGGGGGGGGGGGCAATAAGGACTTGCTGGGTGGCTTACACTTTCTTCAAACACTGACCTTATCTTTTCACCATCACAGTCTAGAGATAGCGTGCAATCCATCTTGAACTAATAGTCTTTGATTGGGTTGCGGATTACATGACGTTTGTCATCTACATTTGCTTTGACTCAATTGTGATCCGGAGTGTACCCTTAGTTAAGGCTGATGGGATCACTTGGGTTGTATGCAAAGTCTGGCTCTGAGTGGGTCCAGCTTCACTTTAAAGATAAAATAGCTTTGAGACGCATGAAGATGCTATTTCAAATAAATCAATCAATAAATAAATACATAAATCAATCAATCAATCACTTGGGCCGTTTATTTAAATGAGACCAACATTTCTGTGAAGTGTCCCAACTAGTTTAGTTGCTTTTTCAGCTAAACGTGCATAGACACAAGTCATTGTACTGGGACTATGTTTTTGTATTTGGAGAATAGAAATGTTTGGTATAAAGCTTCAAAGAACTTCAGGAATGATACTAAAGGAAACTATCAAAGGCTACTAGTAATCGGAACAAATCCAATTAGGTACTAACACAATTCCATGTGGTCCAAGAGATGCAATTTTGTCATTATAGGGCATGACAGAAATAGATACAAAAGAGGGCCATGTTAGAGAGAGACCTGCACTTCCAATACACCACAAATTAATACAGAGAAATAATGTTAAGTCTCAAAGGTATCACATATAAAATGCCTAGTCGCTGAAACTAACCTTTAAATTATTGTTCGGAATGCATATCATGCATATAGAGTTCTGCGTTATGAGGCTCCCCAAGCTAGATGGGCGCAACATGCAGTATTGAGGAAAACCCAGCAGAGGGGAGCAAGGAACACCCAGAATTCATGTCAAATAAGACTTTTATTTGAATAAGAGTGTCAAAAAACAAGGAAATTCCTTCCCTCAGAGCCCATCAAACACAACATCAATCTCATGACGTGAGGCCAAGGCATTATATCATAGTTGGCGTGTTATTAGAGGAAGCTAGAGAGCTCTTCTACTCAGCTTTTTTGTCACCTGCCTGAATAATGACACCAAAACAGTGTGCAGTCTAACGTGAATACTTGTGATAGCATCTCGGTGGGACAAGTACAGGCTCGATGTACACATTCTTTGACATGCCGCGGTAAATATTCCCCCCGGGCCAAGGGTCTCGCCCACCTTTTGCAACTTACAAGACTTGCATCCTGTGTACACTTGGCACGTTTTTTTGTCTCCCATTCAGACCTGTGGATCCTTTCCTGTTGAATAGCTTTTATGTCTTAATGGATGAGACCGCTGTTTCATGGAGCAGCTCATTCATTCCTTCCTTCCTTCCTTCCATCTGCACCCATTGTGTGTCCCGTCCATTCACCAGACCACTGCAATTGTGAATTATTAGTTTTCCTCATGTCTCCTGCCAGTGCTTGAACATACGGCTTTCTCTTTTCTCTGTTCATTGCTTTTGTCAGGAAGAAGCATGTTCTGGTTGAATCTCATTAGTCTCTTCCCCGCCGCCACCCCACCATAAACACGCCGTCACATAAGACCCGTGGCAGTTCATTTCCTAATGAGACCAAACCAGATGCTCCTTGCTCATCAGGACATGGATAATAAAAAAAACAAACAGTCCCTTTTAACTTTGCCCCCTGACCAGACCAAAGGCTGCTAAATTCAAAAAGGCCATGACCCAAAGTCCTCGTGCTCTTTATAAACGTGTGTAATTCTTTGCACATGTAGGCGCATCGTTCCTTATTGTTTCTAGTCATCATAGTCATTCAGAGCTGACAGTTATAATTGTGCTTTGAGTCCCAAAGAGTAAATGACAGTGCTGTGAAAATGGAAGCGGACATACAATGGACTATTTCTGTATTTATCTAGCAGAGCATCAAATGATTTAATTACGCTTGATCTGTAATTGTTTTAGCAAGATAAAACTCGTCCACTTCAAACCTTGCTTAATAGGTTTCCTGAAAGGAAGACATCATTTCATATTAGGACAGGAAAGAACTTGCCAAGGGGAGATCCCTCAACAACTTCCTCCATGTCTCAAGTGTTTTTATCATATATCACTGCATTGTTCTAAGAAACACACAAAAAAAGGAAGAATAAATGTTATCTTAGAAAAGAGGAAGGAGGGACGTGCAGCTAGTCGCCAGATAACACACTTGAGCGTTTGTGCCTTCTTGGCAGACCCCACCTCTATGTTCCACGGAATTAAGGTGGCCATGAGTAATCTGCCTCCGGTTACACGGTGCAAAGCGCTCGTCATGGTTTCGTCCGCCTCAGCACCTCCCCCTTCTAGTCTTGTACCCGCCATTCTTTGGAAGCTCCTCCCTTAGAAGCACACCTTATGCAAATGAGACGAGGAGGGCACAGCAGGCTTTGTTTACACAGCAATCCGACCACAGCCTGTTAGCCTTTCCTACAGTGCACTGCTCCAGCAAATGTGAAGAAGACTTTGTTGGGAGGAACGGTCGGTCAGGTCAGTGTTCCTTTGCCGGAACCACAAGAGATTGCAATCTTTTTTTTTCACCTCCACATGAGTGTGAAATGATTCACAGGAGGAGGTAAAACAGAGACTATATTGTTCTTCAGATTTTTTTTTTTTTTTAAGTCAAGACACCCCCCCCCCCTTGCGTTTTCATTGGACAAGGTCGGATTCCAACTTTTTGCCTTAACTGATTCAACACATGAGGATTTAGAGGAAATTATAAACCAAAGACCTTGTGGATATCCTAACGGTTGATCTTCTTTAGCCGTTGAAAGGATTTAATGCAGTCTTAAAGTGGCAAGGTTTTCCTTTTGCCGTGATATGCAGGAGAGCTTACATTTATAGTGTATCGAAGAGGAATTGTTTTGGAGGGAAAGCCATCGAAAAGGCCATGGAATGGGAGCACAGAGACAGAGAGCCCTGCTTGTCTCCTGCAGCATTTGTCAATCAGGTGCAATACTCAAATATCCTCGAAGGAAGATTTAAACAGCTGCAAGGTAAGAGTTCTTACAACCTGCTCATTTGAGAACTGCTTTTTATTTTATTTTATTTTTTTTTTTTTTTAAATCATGGATTTGTGCCAATACACACACATTAAGCTTCTGCTCAGTGTCTCAAGCAGGGCGGGCGGCAGTGTGGCACCTGATTACTAGGCCACCTGTCCTGAGCTTATTACAATGCATGACTCTGTCTATGCCGTGCGTACACATTGAAAAGCACAGACCAAAAAAGGTTTCAGTTTTCTATATATTAAGTTTTACACTTTGAATGGATTTAGAACGGGCTGTACATATCCACGCCACAGTCACACGTCTTATGAGTAACTCTTACTTGTATTTCCTGTTTGACTGCACTTAAGAATCATTCTTGGTGTCATTCCTTCAGCCGTGTGAATTCATGATATGGAATAGATTTGTCGATGCACATATTTTAGTGTCTGAGCCGCCAGCTCTGTTGTTTTGGACACGCACGTTTCCCAATTTTTCAAGCCTCGGATTGAAATGTGTTTTTAGAGAAATTGTATATTCGTCATTGGTGGTTAAATGTGACTACAATGGTCAAGCAGATGATGAAACCATTTGACCAAAGTGTTAAACTAATATTAGGTCTCGATAACGTGATCGTGTTATATCAGGCTGTCATAAAAAGCAAATTTCCCAATTTCAAAATAATGTAACCCAAGTATACCTCGACTAAGTCAAAAGCACACAAAGCGAGCGCTGACCCCATGGCACATAATAATTGAATGATAAACCAAGTAACTGATTAACCACAGTTAAAGTAGATAACTGTAACGAAAGCGTGAGCCACATAGTTAAATCTATGTCTGAAGAAAAAACATTTGTCTATGCACACTCAAACTTTTTTTCCCCCCCAGTAAAGATGTTGAGATATCATGCTAATTTGAATTGAAACACTTTCTCATTCTTTTTCAGAAATCACAGTATACGCATTATGTGGTCAGGTTGAAAGTACAAAATTAGACATCGTAACATTTAGTGAGGCTTGTCAGTGTAATCCGTGTCAAAATGTTGTTTTTGTTGTACTTCCATATACCCACTGAGTTAACTTTCCTTGGACTTTTGAACTCGTGCATAGTGAGGCCTAAATTCCTTCTCAGCATGGTTATCTTTTTAAAAACACGAAATGGCAGCTCATAACCCACACAAAATAAATCGAATTTCCCTCACTCTGTGAAAGGAATGAGACCACACAGCTTCCTTTTACTTTTGGACTCAATTTGATTATTCACATTCTTCTAATAAATGTGCCTAAGCTCCCATATTGTATTTTACAGTGTTTGTTTGTGCACCGTGCACCGCTTTGCTTAATGTAAAGTTTTATTAAACTTTGTCGTTCACTGCTGAGTGTTGCAACTTCATCTATGGAAAGCTCTTACTCAAGTGGCCTGCAGCTGTATCTAAGAGTCACGTTACCTTTGTGAGAGTTCAGCAGCAGTAGAAACTGACACAAGCGCACAAATACAAATTCCCTCCTTTTGTTTGTACAGTTAGACCAACATTGACAGTTTGCTCATGGAAGTATGTCACGGGAGAGTGTCCATTTTGGAGGCTGAGGGACAATTACTGTCTTGTTGACTGGTCGCTTGTGTTATTTTTGTCCAGATGTTGTGGCTTTCGAGTTCCCTGTTTCTGCCTGCTCTCCCATGGGATTCGGCCTTGGCCGATCTCTCCCCCCACCCTCCCATGTATGCTTTATCAACTGCAGCTGCAGATGGCAATGAAGCATGACCTGAATGGTACATTGATGCCATGACTTGACAAAGGAAGGAAGGTGTGCGCTTCTATAACCGATATCTCGGTGTTATTGGTCTGTGAGCCTCTTTGCACTTCATAAACAGAAAACGTGTTGCATGTACTTCAAACGGTTGTTGGGGGGGAGAAGAGTACATGCAGTACCCCATGTTGCAAGGTGGCAGTTTTACCACAAGCCTACTTTTAGTGGCGGAGTAGAGCGAAGGCTCTTCCGCTTTCATAGTGAGAGCAAGATGCAGCCAGCCTTGTGCTACTTTGCAATTTGCACTCACATTTGCAGTTTCATTTAAACACCAATGATTAGGTTGGTGTTAATAGTGTCTCCTGAGACATACGGTGTGGTGTAAATATTCATACAATCCATCACTGGCTTTGTTGTTGTGACAGTTACAGTTAGGTGGATGACACCAAAATCGAGCTTGCCAGAAATCACAACTCCAAGTGTCATTTTTAATGTGGGCTATAGATTTGTGAGGGTTGAGGTTTAGGCTAGTGTTTATCCTTTGGTCATTAAAATAACACGTATCTGCTTTTCCTCAAATAACTAAGCTGAAATGTAAGACAAAAGTCATACTCCCACAGATTTCCTGGTTCCTCCACCATAATCTTCTGAGAGAATGACCAAGCATTGAAGCAGATGAAAGCAGACATTTGTTTACCCATTCTTTCTGAGGACATGGTGACCACAAGCAATCATTATGTTTAGTTCAGGGTGAGGCGGGATGTCAGAAGTTTATGGGGTCAAGGGTGTTTCATCCCAATACTGACAGAAATCACGATTAGTGAGGGGAAAAAGACTTTACAAGGAGAAAAAAACAAAATACTCATCGCTCATTACTATAGTCTAGCATGTTTTGACTATATCAGTCAGGTAGACTGTCCTCTACTTTCACATCATGTGAAATGCTGCTTACGATGGTGAGCTATTTTTAGACGGGGTCACTTTTTACCCTCGGTGATGACACGGACCTAAAGTTGCACTGTCATGTATCGCAGTTGCGTAATACTCCATTCGGTGTCCGTGTATAAAGCTTCTTTTCAATTGTGAGAATTTAAAGAATGCTTCTTGTTCTCATTTTCCCCCTCACATATGCTGAAGTTTATCTTCTCTTGGGCAACCAGTCAGTAGTTTATCATTGGATGGGGAATAATGTCATGGACTGGCTGCTTGTGTTTGGCCACAACACAAAGGTTTGGCAGAATTTGAACAAGATAGATGCTGAGAAGTGAAGCGGTAAATCTTTGCTCACTGCCACATGTATGGTTGTGCGTGCTTTCAAATGCAATATTTCAGATTTGATGTTTTCTGTGGAATATAACAATGTATTTGTTGGTCCAGAAGAACCTGCACAAGGTTTGTACTCTTCTACCAAAGCAGTTGCCTTGTCATTAGGGAGGACCACTGTGGCAGCACGTCATCTGCAAGACTGCTGTCCACTGGTCCGCTGTCTGCACTTCAATGGTGGAGTTCTGTCACAACATGACCCAGCCTATGGAGGAATGTTACCTCCTTCAATGTATTCTCATAATATTCCACTTCTTCACGTTCTTGATCATTCAGGCAACATTTTGTAAATACATAATTGTAAGTACATAAGTAAGGTAAATTTGAAGACAAACCAGGAAAATAAAAGCAACAAAAAAAACTAAATAGCATTTTTAGAAATGCGCTGATAGCATTAAAAATTGTATCGCTTGAGGAATTCAGAGTCCATACTGTTTGACATAGACATCATTTTGCCTCGTGACTACCTCTGACATTTTAGCAACGACAAACCGCTGCATTCCGTCTCTGTGTGTCACGTCAATAAAAATGACCAAAGTGTGACGTGGCCTTGCATTTTCACATCCAACCACAAAATGTCAGTTGGGTGCCCAGTTAGTGATTCTTAATAGCAGGCTGAGTTTTCTAAATAGAGGTGTGCCGTGTAACAATAAGGGTGTGCCATGGAACACAACAATACTGCCCTTTTGAATTACATTCATTTGCTTCTGCAAAACGGTGGGAAATTCCTTCCTCTTCTACCATCGCCATTTATTTTACTGGAGTTGATTAGGCTTTTAAATAGTATAATAATCCTACTTCTTAATAGGCTATATCAAAGGAAATGCCACAAAATCTTTTACATTTGCTTTCTCCATTAAGCTGTTGTTTTCTTATTAGCAGAGCATTTTACAGAACATTCCTTGTTTCTTCCTTTTCCTGTAAGTGCTGAACAGGCCTTATGAGTTCTAAGTGGTGAGAATTTGAAATGACCACAGACTGATTAATCAGTCATTCAGGGATAACCGCGATGGCCATCTGCAGTCAGACGATAAAGTGTTAACAAGGCGTTGCATTAGAAATTAGCCACAACCTAGAATAGATTTGTGTGAAAACTTTCAGTAAAGATGCTAAAGGAGTTTTTTTTAACTATTGCGTTCTACTTTTTAAAACGTGAAAGAGCTCAAAGAGGAAGCACTTTCATTCAACCTGCAATAGTTCAAGTGCTTGAATATTGCTCCACTTTAGCAAGCATGTGTGAAATCTTAAAATCACCTCTTTTTTTTTTTGCCCTCTAAATTGTCGCTGGAGCGGTTGATTACACAACTACCGTCTTATGTTTCCTCATGTTTGGTGAACTTTACCCTATTGGACTTTTTTTTTAAGAAACTTGCAGTATGGCAAATTTCATGCAACTTTGCAATACTTAAAATGTTTACTTCAAATGGTCATGTATACAAATAAATGCACTATGTTTTATTGTTTTAATGGCACTGTGCCATACTAGAATAGCATTTTTAAAAGGAAGGGAGCGCTAATGTCCTAGAAATGAGGCCACCTTGTTAGCTGGTAGACAAGGATTAGACTCTTGATTAGAACCCTGCTCCATATGTCTACTTGAAACATTGAAAACGTTCCTCCCTCCTTGTAATTCCTTTCCAGATGAGCGTGAAGCAGTACAGAAGAAGACCTTTACCAAATGGGTGAACTCTCACTTAGGCCGAGTGACTTGTCGCATCGGTGACCTGTACACGGACCTGCGTGACGGGCGCATGCTTATCCGCCTGCTGGAAGTACTCTCAGGAGAACAGCTGGTCAGTATCTCAGAAAAAGAAAAATCAATCTCTGTTCCCCCTTGGCACCAAAAAGTGATGAGGAAGGACAGATCATGTGCTTCATTTAATCATTTTTATGTGTGACTTTATTTCTCTCCTGGCGTTTACAACCTGGATCTTTTTTGCCTCTGTTGCTTGCTTAACAGCCAAAGCCCACTAAAGGACGCATGCGTATCCACTGCTTAGAAAATGTCGATAAAGCGCTGCAATTCCTCAAAGAACAAAAGGTCCATCTCGAAAACATGGGATCACATGACATCGTGGATGGGAATCACCGTCTTACCCTGGGGCTCATCTGGACCATAATTCTTCGCTTCCAGGTAATTTTAACAATCCCCATTGCCAAAATGCCAAATTCTATCTCGTGCTACTGTTGGCACCATTCTAAATGTATAATTGATATGGTCACAGATTCAGGACATCAGTGTGGAAACTGAGGACAACAAAGAGAAGAAATCGGCAAAAGATGCTCTTCTCCTGTGGTGCCAAATGAAAACCGCCGGGTGAGAAATCAGATGGCGAGAACAGTCATCTTTCTTGAATGTTAAGCTATTTACGCTACTATGCTGCTGGATGTGTCATGTTAATGATTTATCACATCTGTCCTGGCCTCCGCAGCTATCCCAATGTCAACATCCACAACTTCACTACCAGTTGGCGGGATGGTCTAGCGTTCAATGCCATCGTACACAAACACAGGTCATTGACATCTCCTTGTACTCATGCTACTTACTACATTGGTATGTGCAGTGAAACTGCCCGTTTTGGGCCCTTTGCATTTTGGGGAGGGGGGTATTATCACTTGTTGCAGTGCCATCACACTCCTCAGAGAGGTTTTTATTCAGGTCTTCCCAGTCTGTAGGATGGCTAAAGATAAAAATAAAAGTGGGTGTGAGATGACCTAGATCACAGAAATAATAACCTACTTATTTGATATGTAGAGCCATTCTCAGTAAGTCAATTTCACATGCAGTAGGTAATAGAGATGTTCAAATAGCTTGCTAAACTATGAGTGCATTTGTGACAGGCTGAAAACTAAAATTCTGCAATGATACAGTGGTTAAATGTTATTGAAATTTGCTCTCAGTCGCTGAAGCATACCTGCAGTATATAAAAAACACTGGCACTGCAATTAACATAACTGTTCAAGATATAGCAGAGAGGAGGCAGCATATGATTGAATTGTATGAGTCGTCGCCTCCTTCAATTGGTTATTTTCAATTTCCTGGTTTATCATCAGAGACTAATTGTTTTTTTAATACATTGTACATTTTATTTCAAGGTCTAATTCTCTGTAGCATAAAAGGTGATGACGCATTTCAATCGTCTCTTCCACCCTGCAGTTTGTTGCTATTAAAAAAATAATTGTTTCCTGGCCTCTCCAGACCCGACCTGATTGAGTTTGACACCCTGAAAAGGTCCAACGCTCACTACAATCTCCAGAATGCTTTCAATGTGGCCGAAAAGGAGATGGGCCTTACTAAGCTATTGGACCCAGAAGGTGAGTGGTTAAATCCGCTACAAACACACAAAGCCTTATGTAACGTGCGTTTCTACTGAACCACTAATTCCGTGGCGGGATTGATGGATTACCAGGCTCAATTATAGTGTAGATGGCACGACATCATGGCAGTGTCCTCTGACAATCTACTTCAAAATATGAACTTATAACTCTATTTTTTATCCCCCAGATGTTAATGTTGATCAGCCGGATGAAAAGTCCATCATTACCTATGTGGCGACCTACTACCATTACTTCTCAAAGATGAAAGCGCTAGCAGTGGAGGGCAAACGTATCGGCAAGGTTAGCTGCCCTCTGAATCCATTTAACGTTCATACATTTAAATGAATGAAAAGATATATCCAGTCGTATCCATGTAGTTGGCATTTGCTCGGCCAGTTGTTTTAATCCTTCGAGCTCTCTCGCAGGTCCTTGACTATGCCATTGAGGCTGATCAGCTGATCGACAAGTATGAGACCTTGGCTTCAGAGCTGCTGGAGTGGATTGAGCAGACAATCGTGACACTGAATGATCGGCAGCTAGCTAACTCACTCAACGCTGTGCAGAATCAGCTCCAGGCTTTTAATTCTTACCGTACTGTGGAGAAACCACCCAAGTGAGTAAGGGAGAATATCCCCTTCTGGGTCTTAAGTTTATGTTTTTAACACAGATTGTTCGTCGCTACAGATTCACGGAGAAAGGTAACTTGGAGGTCCTGCTCTTTACCATCCAGAGCAAGATGAGAGCAAACAACCAGAAAGTTTACACGCCCAGAGAGGGAAAACTCATCTCTGACATCAATAAGGTATTGCATGCGTAGATTAGTCTTTTGTAGTAGTTTTTGCTTACAATTCCTGTATGCGTAGGCATGGGAGCGACTTGAAAAGGCAGAGCATGAACGTGAGTTGGCACTCAGAAATGAACTCATCCGCCAAGAAAAGCTGGAAATGCTTGCTGCACGTTTTGACCGCAAAGCTGCTATGCGGGAAACATGGCTAAGTGAGAATCAGCGGCTGGTGTCTCAGGTAATTCTTTGCAATTTTTCTAGAGCCGCATTAGAAACACATTTGACGGGAAATGGAATTTGATTCGTTTTTGTTTCATTTTCAGGACAATTTTGGAACTGACTTGGGAGCGGTGGAAGCTGCCACCCGTAAGCACGAGGCAATCGAGACGGACATTGGTGCGTATTGGGAGCGCGTGGCTGCCGTTGAGGCTGTTGCCAAAGAGCTGGAGGTTGAGGGATACCATGATGTGCGACGCGTGCTGGCAAGAAGGGACAATGTGCTTCGTCTCTGGGAATATCTCAAGGAGCTCATCGCTGCGCGCAGAGAACGTCTGAATGCGCATCGAGACCTGCAGAGGTTGTTTGAAGAGATGCGTTACATCATGGACTGGATGGCTGACATGAAGGTACTGATGTTGTGTTTAATACATGGCGCCAATTTACGCCAGATACACGCTCCTCACTTTAGTAGTTTGGTACTATTGATTGTTTTGTGTGCATGTAGAGTCGTCTGCAGTCCCAAGACAGTGGCAAACATTTACATGATGTTTTGGACCTACTTCAGAAGCATACTCTTGTCGAAGCTGATATTTCAGCTCAGGCTGAAAGAATCAAAGCAGTGCAAGGAGCTGCCAAACGCTTCACTTCTCATGACCAGGGTGAGGATAAAATCATTCATTTCACATTCTGTTTAGCGAGAGTATTTTACACTATATTTATAATCTCGTGTTCTTTCCCTTTTAATTACCAGCCTACACACCGTGTGAGCCAGGGCTAGTCAGTGAAAAAGTCGACCTGCTGGGCCAAGCCTATGAGGAACTCGGGCGGCTTGCCGGACAGCGCAGAGAACGCCTGGAGGACTCTCGTCGTCTATGGCAATTTCTGTGGGACTTGGGAGAGGAAGCAGCCTGGATCAGAGAGCAGGAACAGATCCTAACCAGCGGGGAGTGCGGCCGCGACCTTACATCTGCCCTTCACCTGCTCAGTAAACACGAGGCTTTCAGGGATGAGATGGCAGCACGCTACGGCCCGCTGGGTAACAGCATTGCTGCAGGGGAAGCTTTGGTGAATGAGGGACACTTTGGAGCCCCAGAGGTCAGAGAGAATATTAAAGACATTCGTGCGCAGTGGACACATCTGGAAGAGGTGGGTGGCCATCAACGTTCTTTAAATGTACTTGGCAAGTATGCGCCAGTAAAACTCAATTGAATTTCTTGTTTCTTTTTCGCAGACGACAAAACTGAGAGAACAGAAGCTCAAAGACTCGGTGGCCTTGCATCAGTTCCTAACAGATGCCAATGACATGGATGCTTGGCTCATGGAAACTCTAAGACAGGTGTCGAGTCAGGATGTGGGCCATGATGAGTTCTCCACCCAAACTCTCGCTCGCAAGCAGAGGGAAGTAGAGGAGGAGATTAAGAGCCACCAACCCCTCATTGAATCCCTGCATGAGCAGAACCAAGCACTGCCACAATCCTATGCTAAGTTCCCGGAGGTATGCTTAGTTTGTTTTCCACGCATTCCAAATGATGTCACCTTTTCCGTCGTACTGATTAGTTGGTTGTCGATTTAGGTGGAGGGCCGGCTCCCTGCTATTGAGGAGCGCTATAATGAGCTACAATCCCTGTCAGTGTCTCGACGTCAGGCCCTGGAAGGCGCTTTAGCACTCTATCGTATGTTCAGTGAGGCGGGTGCCTGCCAACTTTGGGTGGAAGAAAAAGAGAAGTGGTTACATGGCATGGAGATCCCGACCAAACTCGAAGACTTGGAAGTGGTGCAGCAGAGGTCAGTGTCAAAAACAACAATGAGGACTATTACAGCATTTATTAGTCTGGCAAAGTAATTGAAATAAAACACAGCAATTATACAATCTGCTGAATTTCCTTTGCGTTATACGCAAGGTACAGCTTAGAATGCAATGGCTGGCCGTGCAACTGGTACTTGAGCCTTCAAGACTATCACACTGCAATTTCAGAAACCATCAATACTATACAAAAACACAATATAAACAAACACACAGCTGTGCCACAAACATCATGTGGAGCAGTTTAGAATCAATATTAATCTAATAACATGACAAAAACATGAAATTTCTTTTTTATTAAATGCGTCATAGCTCACCGGAGCTGCTGATTATTAGATGTTGTAGATATTAGTTGTTAGATGTGTTTCCTGCTCTAACCTGTCAATCAAAGAATGGAAACATGCTGACACTGTTGAATGCTAGCTGGCCCTTTTTAATTAAACTTTGATTGGTTAAAGACAGTCCCACAGCTCCGATATCATTTTTAAAGGACAGCTTTACTGATCCTGAATGTATGAATTTAGTACAGTCAATGAATTGATTCGTCTTGTGGCTTTAGGTTTGACACACTAGAACCAGAAATGAACAACATAGGCACCAGTGTCACCGACGTGAACCGGGTGGCTGAGCAGCTGCTGACTTCAGACAACTGCAACAAAGACCAAATCCATCAGACACATGATCATCTGAACAATAGGTTAGAAATGACACACGATGCCCCTAATGACCCACGCACAAAGCAACCCAACATAAATAATTACTGTCGCTATCATCTCTAGGTGGAAAGAATTCCAGAAACTGGCTGGTCAAAAGAAACTAGGCCTGGAGTCAGCCCTCAATATCCAAAATTACCACTTGGAATGTAATGAGATCCAAACTTGGATGAAAGAAAAGACCAAAGTGATAGAATCTACTCAGAGCTTGGGAAATGATCTGACTGGAGTGATGGCGCTACAGCGCAAACTCACAGGCATGGAGAGAGACCTCGAAGCTATCCAGGTATGTAGTAACCTCACTCTTGGAACGTGGAACCATGAAGGGGTTAAAGATTCTCGTTTGTGTCCTTACAGGGGAAGTTAAACGACCTGAAAGAGGAGGCCAAAAAATTGGCTAAAGAGCATCCAGATCAAGCAGGGGAGATTCAAGATCGCCTGGCTGGGATACAGCAAGTGTGGGAGGAGTTGAACTCTACCATGAAACGGCGTGAAGAGTCACTGGGTGAGGCCAGCAAGCTGCAGGGCTTTCTCAGGGATCTTGATGACTTCCAGTCGTGGCTATCCCGCACCCAGACAGCCGTGGCCTCGGAGGACATTCCCACCTCTCTGGTTGAGGCTGAGAGTTTGCTAGCCCAGCACGAGAATATCAAAAATGAGGTTGATAACTATAAGGACGATTACGAGAAGATGCGAGTGGTCGGTGAGGTGGTGACCCAAGGTCAAACGGATGCCCAGCACATGTTCTTGGCCCAAAGACTCCAGGCGTTGGATACCGGCTGGCATGAGCTGCGTCAAATGTGGGAGAACCGGCACAGTCTTTTGGCCCAAGCATTTGACTTCCAGACCTTCTTGAGGGATGCAAAGCAGGCGGAGGCCTTCCTCAATAGCCAGGTTAGGAAAAAACTGCAAAACCAAGGCTTCTTCCTATCACCACAATGCTTCTACAAATATACAGTCTGAGCTAGCTTTGAGCAAATACTGAATGAGCAACAAAAGACATGTTAAACCTAGATGAACCCAGACCAAAAAAAAAGCATTCCTTTCTAAAACGATGTCTGTAATATGTCCCGGCGTCACAGTATTTTGTGTTAAAGTGCTTGTCATGAAAGAGCAGAATTAGATTACAGTTCATACAGAACATTCCTTTCCTCTCTTTGTAGGAGTACGTATTATCCCACACAGAGATGCCGGCAAGTCTCCAGGGAGCGGATGAGGCCATTAAAAAATATGAAGATTTCCTCACCACCACAGAGGCCAGCGAGGAGAAGATAACGGGTGTTGTGGAGGCGGGAAGGCGCCTCATTAACGATGGCAACGCAAACTCTGATAAGATCCAAGAGAAAGTGGATTCTATTCAGGAAAGGTTGGAGCATATTTCGAACAGGTCATTTTTTTTGTTCATGAGGACATCACAATTTAATGATCTCGCTCACTTTGACCAGGCATCTCAAGAATAAGAACACCGCCAATGAATTGCTGGCAAAACTTAAGGATAATCGTGAACTGCAGCACTTCCTCCAAGATGGACAGGAGGTATGGATAGCACATTAGTAGAAATAATCCAAATGATAACATTGTTGCCTAATATCCTTTGTCTATTGTTTAGCTCACATTATGGATTAATGAGAAGATGCTGACGGCTCAGGACATGTCCTATGATGAGGCTCGAAATCTTCACAGCAAGTGGCAAAAACACCAGGCCTTCATGGCAGAGCTGGCCTCTAACAAAGACTGGCTAGACAAAATTGATAAGGTGTGAATGTAAATCTACACACAGAGATGAAATCAAGAATCATTTTCATGCTTGTCACTTTGTCTCATATCAGGAAGGCCAGGCTCTTGTGGCAGAGAAGCCAGAGTTGAAACCTGTTGTTCAGCAAACCCTGGAGGACCTTCAGCGTCAGTGGGAGGAGTTAGAGAGCACCACCCGCACCAAAGCCCAGTGCTTGTTTGATGCTAATCGGGCAGAGCTGTTTACACAAAGCTGCTGTGCTCTGGACGGCTGGGTGAAGAACCTTGACGGTCAACTGCATAGTGATGATTATGGCAAGGATTTGACCAGTGTCAACATCCTGCTCAAGAAGCATCAGGTAGACCACGCTAGTGATGCCTTGGTAGTGACAAATGATACTGATTGTCTCATACTTTGTTTTGTGCCTGTGTAGATGCTGGAGCACCAGATGGAGGTCAGGGAGAAGGAGGTGCAGTCACTGCAGTCTCAAGCCTTGGCTTTGTCTCAGGAAGATGCTGGAATTTCTGAGGTGGACGGTCAACAAAGGCGCGTGACTGAGAGCTTTTCCAGCCTTCAGGAGCCTCTTAGACTGAGGAGACAGCGATTACTTGCCTCCAAAGAGGCACACCAGTTCAATAGAGACCTAGAAGATGAAATAGTAAGTTTAATTTTGATGTATTGAATAAAAAAATGTCTTAACAGGATTTAAAGTCACTTGCTGTTTCGACTGAAGATAGTTTGTATAAAATCATTAGTGTTATTTCTGGCTTGTTAGCAGGAAATTTGCATCAGTAAACATATTTGTTCACGATTGCTAATTTTCAAGATTACAAAAAATAAAGAAATATTCGACATTCATAATTGACCAAAATGTCATTCCTATAGTTGTGGGTGAAAGAACGGATGCCCTTGGCAACCTCCACAGAGCATGGAAAGGATCTTCCTACAGTGCAGCTACTTATCAAGAAGAACCAGGTATCGTGACTTCGACCTTTAGCCTCTGAAATAGGATAAATCATGTATTCATCCATAATTCAGGAAAGAGATTTTCTGACTGGGACCGATCCGAACAGCATCTACACAAACCGGTCATGTATTTTGTTTCTGATTCAGACACTGCAAAAGGAGATCCAGGGACATCAACCTCGCATTGATGACATCCATAAGCGAGGAAAGACTCAAAGCCAGGTTGACGGCGAGCGTCAGTCTGTTCTCGAGGAGCGCCTTGTTGAGTTGAAAGAGCTTTGGGACCAGCTGATTGGCGAGACCGACAAACGCCACGCTCGTCTGGTGGAGGCCAATCGAGCGCAACAGTTCTACGCTGATGCGGCGGAGGCAGAGGCCTGGATGGGAGAGCAGGAATTGCACATGATGTCTGAAGAGAAGGCAAAGGTGAGACAAAACAAATCGGGCAGACTTCATTGAAAACGCATGTAACTGTTTGCCTCTCAGGATGAGCAGAGTGCTCTAGTGATGGTGAAAAAGCACCAGACTCTGGAACAAGCACTCGAAGACTACGCCCAGACCATTCACCAGTTAGCCAACAGCAGCCGGTTAATGGTTACCAGTGAACACCCAGAGAGGTTAGACAATGCGTCGACTGTTGTCTCACACCTGTTTATGAGCAAAGTACACTCCAAACGGCTGATTGGCATGCTTTGTGTTTCAATTTGACAGCGACAGAATCACATTACGACAAGCACAAGTTGACAAGTTGTACGCCGGGTTGAAAGACCTGGCAGAGGAGCGCCGCGGGAGGCTTCAGGAAAGACTTCGGCTGACCCAGTTAAAGCGGGAGGTGGATGATTTGGAACAGTGGATCGCAGAAAGGGAGATGGTTGCTGGCTCGCATGAACTAGGACAGGACTATGAGCATGTCACAGTACGTTTTATTCCACCGCCGGCATGTTTTGATGATGGTGCTATGCTATGGAAAATGTCATTGAAATTATTTTTAATTCCCACAGATGCTGAGGGACAAGTTCCGTGAGTTTGCCCGCGACACTAGCACAATTGGCCAAGAGCGCGTTGACGGCGTAAACGGACTGGCAGACGACCTCATTGAGTCCGGTCACCCGGAGAACGCCAGTGTGGCCGAGTGGAAGGACGGCCTAAACGAGGCCTGGGCCGACCTGCTGGAGCTGATTGACACACGCACGCAGATGTTAGCAGCCTCCTATGAGCTGCACCGCTTCCATCAGGATGCCATGGAAGTTCTCGGCCGCGTTAAGGAGAAGCGAGAGGCGCTACCGTCTGACCTTGGCCGGGATCTGAACACTGTCCAACATCTACACAGACAGCACAATACTTTTGAAAATGACATTCAGGCCCTCAGCGGACAGGTGACCTGACCTGCTGATAAAAGGCTTTGTGAGTGGAAGAATGACTTTCTCCATTTTGTCTTTTTACCCCAAGGTGAACCAGGTGCAAGATGATGCTGCGCGGCTGCAGAAAGCCTACGCCGGAGAAAAAGCTGATGACATTAACCGGAGTGAACATGCTGTAAGCTCCGCCTGGGAAGATCTGCTTAAGGCCGGCGAATCCCGCAGGGTGCTCCTCCTTGACACCGTGGAAAAGTTTCGCTTCTTCAACATGGTGCGAGACCTCATGCTCTGGATGGACGGGGTCAACCTGCAGATCGATGCGCACGACAGCCCCAGGTTAGTACATAATGAGTTTCTTATTATAGCTACTCGTACCTGACTTTGTGTTCTGTTGTTGCAGGGATGTCTCTTCCGCGGGCCTGGTCATTGCAAATCATCAAGACATCAAGTCGGAGATTGAGACCCGAGCAGACAGCTTCACAGCTTGTTTTGACATGGGGAACACGCTCATCAACAATAACCACTACGCCACCGATGAGGTCATTTTCTCTTGCTGCGATTCACCCTTTACAATAAACATTATGACCATGTCGTTGCTCATCACATCTTCATTTTCAGATCCGGGAAAAGCTCGCTCAGTTACAAGAAAAGAGAGACAAAATCAACAAAAAGTGGCAGGACAAGATGGACTATTTACAAATTAGTATGTGACCTCATCTTATTGTTTTTATTGCTGGCGATGACATTTGCTTCCATTGCACAAAAGTGAAACTATTGCCTTTCAGTGCTCGAGGTATTGCAGTTTGGACGTGACGCCTATGTCGCCGAGTCTTGGTTGGCCGGGCAAGAACCTCTCGTGCGGACAGCCGACCTCGGCTCCAACGTAGATGAGGTGGAAAGTCTAATAAAGCGCCACGAGGCCTTTGAGAAACTCGCCGCTTCCTGGGAGGAGCGTTTTGTCCAGTTGGAGAAACTTACCACAGTGAGTGGACTAAATTCAAAGAAAATTGTGACGTAATGTTTAATTCCTCAGTCTTGAGGACTTCATTTTAGAAATGGTAACTGAGTGGGTGTTTTTCAGCTGGAGGAGCAGGATATTCAGAGGAGGCGAGAGGAAGAGGAGAGGGCGCGACGGCCCCCCACCCCAGCACCGGTGGAGGAAGTGGCGCAATCTGAGGCAGAAAGTCAAGTGCATGACTCAGCTGCCAGGTAAAGCAAAGGTTGATTTATATCAAGCATAAAGCCGCGGGAACACAGTGTCAACATTATGTTTGCTAATGAGCCTTATCACTCACTTTATCAAACACAGAACCAGTCTGGACCAGACCACACTGAATCAGTCGGTGTCTGTGAATGGAGTGCACAGTGACAATGACACGTCACAGGTGAGGGATTGCCTTTGGTGATTCAAATTCAGTTTTGAAAAGAAATAATCGTAAAAAAACAATCAGAAATATATCCTCACGTTGTGAATCAAATCATTTCTTGTCAGTAACGCCTGCTTCATTTGCATTCCAAAAAAGGCCTAGATTCTAAGTGTGTCATTCAAACATTGTATAACTGTACTGTCTGCTTTGTCTGACTTATCAGCAATGTCACGACATTGTTATAAATGCAGGGTGGCACGTACATCGTCATTATCTATGTTTAGATACCACAATGGCTACTTGTCAAAAGACAAGATCAAGTTTAAAGTCTACAAATGAGACTACGCGAGAAGACAGCATTGTTTTGTTAGTAAAGACACACTGGTATCATTTTTAACAATGTCCTGTTGCGTTTTTACCAGCGGTCGCTATCGCTATCATTGTCAGTGGGATCGAAATCAGAGGCTAAGCGCGTGTGTAAACCAAAGCAGCCGCAGCGTGTGAGTACCAAGACTTGGTTAGCTTTGTAGCCTCCGCTCAAGCTCCTGGTCAACCGCAGTGCCATTGCTTTGTCTTAAGCATCGCTTTATCATTTCTTCATGGCCTCAAGTTTGGCAACTGCACTCCAAGGCATGATTTACATTTCATGGATTGTAGATCAAGTGTACATTTGCCCTTATGTATGTGCTCATATTGACCAGGACACGAGTGACTGTAGAGTTGTATATGTGGTGCGATGTGTTTATTTGATATGTAGCTTGTTCTAGTCCCTTCCCGGTATATTCCAGTTGCCTTAGCCCCCCCCCCCCCCCTCCTTATCAGCATACAGATAACTATATTCTAGGGGTACTATCTATATTTTCAGGCTGTGTAATTTCTGAAGTATTTATGACAGGTGTGGCATGTAGGTTTCCAGGAAGTGTGGCTGTAGTGTAATTATATGTCTCAAGTCCACATAAAATGTACAGTTAAACACACATGCAGTGCTGCCATAATGTGTCATTATACGGACCTGCTGAACTGACATGACGTGAAGCAACTGTCATTCGAGCTTTCCATGTCAGCCTGTGAAAAGCTGCTTTGCCCCTACCAACATTCCACTTATCCACTTCCGCTCAATGTTCTGCTCTGAACCACAGGGTTCAGAATCGGAAAACGGACCGGGCCGAGACAGCGGCTTGGCGTCGTCGCGCCTCGACCCGTCGGCCACGTTACCGGGCCGAGGCGGAGCCGATGCTGACCCGGACACCATGGAGGGCATGCTTTGTCGAAAACAAGAAATGGAGTCTCACAGTAAAAAGGCTGCTACCAGGTACCAAACGTACATCAAAATAAACTGCTTTTGTGTGTGTTTTCATTGACACGCTTCCAATTACTTTTGTGTCATCTCACAGGTCATGGCAGAATGTATACTGCGTCCTAAGAAAAGGAAGTCTGGGTTTCTATAAAGATGGCAAGAGTGCCACAAATGGGATTCCATACCACGGAGAGGTCCCCATCAGCCTTGGAGAGGCTGTTTGTGAGGTCGCACATGACTATAAGAAGAGGAAACATGTATTCAAGCTCCGGTGAGTGGCTGATCTCACTATTACTGTGTTTCCTAATTGAATGGATGGATGGGGCAAAAACAACTGAGCTGCATTTGAAAATAATTCATAAATGAACCACTCTTTTAGTGTCTTAGCTTCAGAGTGAAGTGACCTTGTGAATGGTGTGCTTTCAGGCTAGGAGATGGAAAAGAGTTCCTGTTCCAAGCAAAGGATGAGGTGATATACAATAACTTTCTAAATATCTTGTATGTATTTGTGCTGCGAATTGGTTGATTACAAGTGTCTTTTGTCCACCTCAAGACGGAAATGAGCTCCTGGATCCGCTCCATCCTCAATTCCATTCCATCGGGCTCAGGAGACTCGCCCGGAGGTCCGCGGGTTCTCAGCCGCGCCATGACCATGCCCCCCATGTCCCCCATCTCGCCCGGCTCAGGCGATACGGGAGCCGTGGCCATGCGCAACAAAGATGGCAAAGATAAGGATCGGGAGAAAAGGTTCAGCTTCTTTGGCAAGAAAAAATAAGAACTTTTGCCAAAAGAAAATTGTCAGATGGAAGCAACTCACTAACTGAACGAGGCAGACGTAGAAGTCCCAAACCACACATGGTCTCAGTGCAGCCCAGAGGCGCACTGTATTTCGACAGCTACAGAAAATGTACTCTTTTCTTTCCTCTGGTTTTATCTGTCGCTTTGTTTTTGATTTACCAGTATTTCCCAACTAAGTGGATCACAATCACAGAAGATTCAGAGAGATACAGCACATGGTCATTAATACAACCAATGTTGTTTGAGGAGGTCCACTAATTCAGTTCCTTTGCATTGTGTGCGCTGTGTTCCTGCCATGTGACCCCCCCCCCCCCCCTGAAAGCTCTTCTCTTTTAGAGAGCCATTGTCTGACCCTCTTTTCTGCTTTCTGAGCTTGATGTTATTAACCTGACCAATATTAATGCTGTTCTGATTATTATTTATCTTTTGTTATTGCTGGTTTGAAGAAAACTAATTGACTCGATTATCCATGTTGTGGAGAGAAACAAAGTAAAACTAGTTGAGACTATTGGCTTTATCCTTGTATGTATTATAATAATTTCTTTTAGGAATGACGGTACGTGAGTTTTTTTTAATAAAGCACATTTAATTTTAGCAGTCTGCAGTAAGTGAACACATTAAATTGGGACATTTATATATTTAATAAGCAGTTTGATTTAATTTTGTATTGCTAAATTTGACCTAATTGATAATCATTGGAGTGATCTTTTCTGCTTGATTTTTTTGTCTTTTTTTTTTGTCTGTACAAAGCAGAGAAAATTAGTTTTTCTAGTGTGTGTGTGTGTGTGTGTGTGTGTGTGTGTGTACGCGTGTGTGTGTACGCGTGTGTGTGTGTGTGTGTGCGCATGTGGATGTGAGTTGTGATGTGGAGTTTGCACGTCAATATTAATCATTAAATAGCCCGATGGATGCTACTTTTTGGTATTCAAATGCAGATGAAAATAGAACACAAAACCTAAATATTACAGGAATTCTTTTCTGACCATTTTTTGGGTTACTTCTGTTTTTGTAAACTTACATGACCAAGGAGTTGTTTTTTTTTTGTTTTTTTTTCTCTTTTCAGTCATCACTCTGGTATTCTGGGGCTGTCAGTAGATAATAAACTGAAGCACATTTGGTGTGTGGCAGAAATGGACAGATGGCAGCACGTGTCCAGTCACAGTTGGCATGGCTGGTGTGGATTTGATGTCGGGAAGCAGAATATACACTTTGTGCTGCCAGAGTGCCGCCTTACTTGAAAAGATACCCCGGACCCCTGTTCACAAACCTACCTATACCCTTCATTCAAACCCTTTCCAAAATAAGCTTTCACACTTGAGATAAGAATGTGATCTAATTTGGGTACGGACTATATATGTTGGCCGAATGTGATAAAAACATCAAGCTCCTGTTAAGAGGGACACATTTTAAATCCTCAAATGATATTTGTGCTTTGTGGCATGATTATACTGTAGGTTATCTTTGTGTATCACCATCAACCCATCTGTGTGGATTTACGCTGAGAACGTGATTGCTTCATTATCAGGGTGGAAGAACAATATAAGTAATTGGCATCTATAATCTCTAGAAATAAGATAGCTCAGTTAATGGAAAAACATTAGGCATTCTATTAGAATCTTCCAAATACTGTACATGTTCAACGGTATTTTGTGAGGTGGTAGAGCAGTTTTAATACATAGTGATCATTATTGTCACTTTCATCCAGGTGTCAATTTGCCTTTTCTCACTGCCAAAATTCAAAGAGAGATAACAATACTGAACTGGAATGTTTGGGTTATGTTACACTTGATTTGATAATCGTAATCCGTTACATGCTGATCACAATGAGACTGACAGAGGGAGATGTAAGCCTACATAATGGTTGCACTGGTTTGAACTGTAATGCTTGGCCTTATTTTGTAGTTCCAAATGATTGTGGAACCAGTACAACCATTGCTCCAATCCGAGTACAGGGTGACCAGACGTCCACTTTGGTCGATAGTCTGAGGAAGCCAAGTTATGAAGGTTAATGCATAAATAAGTGACCATTGGCACTGTTAGGTACATTGAGCACAATGATTCAAATGTCACAGTGGATGAGTCCTGAGGTCAAAGGTCTTACATTTGAATGTATATGAATTGGGCCAAATTGGTCATCGAAGCAAAAAAAAAAAAAGTGCTCTCTCTCTTCCACCCTCACATGAACACTGTACTGCATGCTTGAAGCGTGTGCAAATTCTCTTCAGAGGACAAAAACGAAAAGTTGGTAGGCTGCGAGAACACTCGTGATAATAAAAGTTCTGAATGAAGAACAAGAGCACTGAAAAAGGGTTATTTCTTTTTTTTGTTGAAAGAGGCAGGGTAATCGCAGACTGGTTGGAACTGTAAAAAAATTTTTCATCCAGTGGTTTGTCTTGCAGCATTGGATACAACTTTGATTTTCTCTTTACTTTGGAAATGTTTTCTGTAGTTGTTAACAACACTACTATTATTAATTGCTATTATGATCATTATTGCTACTGTTGTTACTATTACTACTGCTGTTACTAATGCAACTTGTTGCAAAAAAGTGTAATTGCTGTCCATTTTCAGGTACGTGTCTGTAATAGCAGACTCTTCCACATGGTGTCAGTGTGCCGTGGAGCATTTTCATTACAATTCCAGAAATGTTTGTTGAATTCTGTATCTACAGCTACAACATTAGGAAGAATAAAATCTGGTTTAATCAAAGATGTGCTGTTTTTTGGGGGAGTCAATTATGAACTGTGATATTTTTCATGAATTACCGGAGGAAAGAAACTGCAAAGTTTAACAGTTTTCCCAACAATTCCCTGTTTGTCCCAGACAACCTGCAACCTGAGCCGAGGCTCAAAAGCAAGCGCGAAAGCCATTCAACTAATTGTGTGTGTGTACACATATATATATATATATATATATATATATATATATATATATATATATATATATATATATATATATATATATATATATACATATATATATATATACATACACATGTACATTCAAAGACGCTTTACAAAACATACATAATTCATGACCCTCAAGCGGTGATACCCGTGTTGCACCATATGCAACATTACGACTGATTTAGAAATGATACGTTTCAAAGCGTTGCGTGGCAATTACAGAGATTGTGTGACTCGTATATTGCGTCTATTGCGACAATCTGCATTTCTCATTTAAATCGTCATGTATCAAATGTTTTCATTCATCCTTCAATGTCAGTGATATATTTACGAACACTATCTGTCCATCTTGGCTCAATCACAAATCTCAATTCTTATGTGGTATCCCCGCGATAAACGGGGGTCTACTGACTCAAATGACGTCACGTATGCAATGACTAAAGATGGCCACTAGACGGTACTAAGTGCCTCCCTGCCTGTTCCGCGTGCGGGGGCGGAAGTTTCCCAGCAGCCTCTTTGGCCGCACTGAAGCAAGATGGCAGCTGTTGTCGAGAATGTTGTCAAACTGTAAGTCTTTCACTTTCCCACACACTTGTCTGGCTTTTATTCGACAAAAGTTGCGACCAAAGCACGACGAGTATATCATTATTCGGCTGCCAGCCCCGTCGCTGGGTAGCACGAAGAAGATTGCAACTTGGACCCTTGAAGGTTACCAAACGCTGTCCGAGCGTCGAGTGTTCAGTTGATCTCGTCCAGTTAGCAAGCACGCATTTGACATTTTCAATGTGTCGAGTCACGGTGAGACATCAAATATAATATGCTACGATATGTGTGCATTTGTGACAGTGAGCGAAATGTTTTTTTTTGTATGGTTATTTTGAAGCTTTCAAAGCTATTTTGACAGCTAGCTCACGTCGCATGATTCCACATACGCAAGGTGTCTGTCACGCTAATTGGCTAAAGTTAGCCAAAGTTGGCGATTGGGGGGAACTGATTGACTAAAAGTTCAAAATTCCATGAAATACTCCTCATCATGTCACCCATTCAAAGTATTATCGTATTAGTTCGGTCTGAACTGCAGTTTTTTACGACTCAATTTTCTGCGTCGTCACTCAGTTGTGCTTTAAGTTGATGTTTTACGGCAGGTGCGTTAGGGAGTTCTGATGCCATGGAAACACCAAGCTGTCTTTGGACTCGCTGTCACCTAAACTTTCTTCCAACCCGTTTAACGTTGAAGTAATTTATTTAACGAGCACATATTGTAGTTGTATAAATGTCAACGGTAAAAATAGTCATCACTTTGCAATGGATTGATCCCCCGTAAGTTTACGGTTCGAGTTCACAAATACACGTTTTTTTGTGGGACTTTTTGCAGAATTTTTGGTGTGCTTTTTCTGGACTGCTCTTTTGTCACTTGTTGAAATTGTTGCACAATAAGTGTTACGGACTTGAAACTAAATACTCATACTTAAATTTATGCCATTATGTATTGCAGTTGTGAATAAAACATGCTATTTTAATCAATTATTGTTCAAAACCCCAAACCTTTCTTGAGCATGGCATAAGTTTCATTCATATTTAACTTTCCCCCCCACATATAATTATTGACATTTTAACAAAACTATGTTTTTGCACACTTTTCACTTGAATGTAGCCTGGGGTCTCAGTGCAAACACCAGGGGGCGCTATGTAAAAGAGTATTCGCTGTACATAAAGGATAAATACAATTCAGTTGGGTGGAAAAACGTTTGAATTTTGAGTTAAAGTCCGTTTAGTTTCTTTCAAAAAGTGAAACTTGTATGCTAAAATTAGTTCACCACACAAAGTGAAATAGTTCAATATTTTATTTGTCTCAGGTTTGATGGTTTATGACAGAAATGATCAAGATAATAACTAGCAATATGTAATCTAATGGTAAAGGCAGACACTTCTGACGCTTCGACTTCTGAAGTTGAAATTCCACAGCAAGAACACCCTCTCAATAATGTTTTTGTTCTTTGTGTGTAAGCAGGTTGGGTGAACAATACTACAGAGATGCCATGGAACAATGCCATAACTACAACGCTCGTCTGTGCGCCGAGAGGAGCGTGCGCATGCCCTTCCTCGACTCCCAGACCGGCGTGGCTCAGAGCAATTGCTACATTTGGATGGAGAAGAGGCACAGGGGGCCTGGTAGGAATCAACAGTTTTCTGCCTATCACCACACGATTTTAGAAAGGCACCACACTGATGATAGAAGAGTTAGTTGTAAATGTAAAGAAGCAGACAAGATGATGTTCCATAGAAGTTGTGTTGTTCTTCAGGCAGGGCTCCAGGGCAGCTCTACACTTACCCTTCCAGGAGGTGGAGGAAGAAGAGAAGATCTCAGCCCCCCGAGGACCCTCGGCTAGTCTTCCCCTCGGCCAAGTCAGGTATTTTGCAGTGGGATGCTCCTCTATATATATATATATATATATATATATATATATATATATATATATATATATATATCAACCAATTGCGTTTGTCTGCACAGAGCTCGATTTTGGACTGAAGAAAGACGCACTCTTGTCGTCCGACGGTAGCAGCCTGGAGGCCTTGCTAAAGGGCGACTCTCTGGAGAAACGCACACCCGTCGATCCCCGAGCGTCGGAGGAAGATTCCAACACCAGCGACTACTCCGTTGGCCTAAACCCTGCCACACGCATCAGAAAGGTTCTTCTTCTCCACGCATACTTGTGATACTCCAAACAAAGGGTGTGCAAACTTTTGTGCTCAAGGTGCTGTCGATATATTTCGGTTCACCTTCGCGGTTGTGGGAATACATTGACACTGTGTTTAAAAAGTGTTTCAGTTTTCATGTGATTACAGACAGTTGGAGGGTTATTTTAAGGATTAAATTAGAAAATAACTGAACACAGCTCATTTGTGCAACTGCATTATCTCACTTATTTAAAAATAAAAGGGTTTGAATTAGGTAAAGATTATAGGTTGAAAATAGTCTGAAAACTCTGAAGACAATTTACCATGGTCTCAGTTTGTGTTAATTTATTTATTGATTAAAAACAAATCATCATTAATTAACATTAATCCTTAAAAATAAAATAGTTGTTTATAAAATTGTTTTTTTTTTGTTTTTTTTTTTTTTAAATCATTTTAGTTTTATGTACAAGTGAGTCCACCAATTATTTAGTGCGACGTGAATAAAAATAAAATCCAATTCTGACACACCCTCACCCGCGTGTGCCCACCCCAGAAAATCCTGGAGCCTGATGACTACCTAGATGACCTGGACGATGAGGACTACGAGGAAGACACGCCCAAGAGAAGAGGCAAAGGCAAGGGGAAGGTAAAAGATTGCTTGGGACAAAACACAATTGAACCATTCGTATGAAGGAGATGTCAGTTCCCAGATTGTGCATAAGTGTGCTCGCGTGTTCAGGGTCGCGGCGTGGGCAGCAGCAGCAAGAAGAAGCTGGACTCTGCGGCGTTGGAGGAACGCGACAAGCCGTACGTGTGCGACAGTGAGTGACGCTGCCCGTCCGTGACTTTGTCTCCCCCGCCTCCATCTTGTCTCTGCTCCCTGTAATCCCGTCAGCTGGCCAAGCTACCGTAGACTTCATCTACTTCTTCATGTGTCTTATGTTTCTACTGGAGGGCAGTCACATTCTTCTGAGTGTCTGTCTGTGCTTTCTTGTCTCCTCCCCTCTCTTTCAGACGCTATCAAACAAAAGCATATTTCCAAACCTTCTGAAAAAGGTACATCAGCTTCCTTCTTACGTCCATTGCATGTCACGTCCTGGTGTGTTACTTGTGCTTTGTCGTCCACACTCTTCAGTTTGACTCACGTTTTTTGTGGCTCACGACCTAATTCAGAGGGCACTGCTAGTGTTTTTTCATCTTCACACTAAATGGACGCCTCACTTTGTTTTGTGCTTCATGAACCTCGTAGATAGAAGCACGTGATTTTTTTTTTTCTCTGTATGTGCTTCATCCTTTGTCTTTTCACTCCCCACTGTGCACCATTTTATCATTTTAAAACCTGGGAAAAAAATGTTCTGGTATGTTTCATCCTCATGTGTGGTTAAACCTTTGTCTATTTATGTATTTAATATTCTTATTATTTTTAAGTTTTTATGTGTCTAGTTATTTTTTCACTTAATATTTTGAGTGAAGCAACCTTTTGACAAATAGTTGGAGATTTTTTTTTTTAAACTTTTTTTTGAGTAATTAATCACAAAGTAATTTTGGAATTTTCAAGTACCATATTTTTCGGACTAAAAGTTGCTCCGGAATATACGTCGCATTAGCCATAAAATGCACAATAAAGTGAAAAAAATTACAGTTCAGATTACAGTAATCCCTTGCTCGCGGTTTCACTACATCGCGGATTTTTGAATTTTGAAAATTTGTGAATAATTTCACATATAAGTCTCTCCTGAGTATAAGTCGACCCCCCCACCCAAACTATGAAGAACACGGGACCTATAGTCTAAACAAATATGGTAAATGAGTATAGATATTCATAGTTTCTATTTTTCTAGTGAAATACTGCCATCTAGTGTAATGTAATAGGAATTGGTGGAAAGTGGTTGTGTTTGAGTGCACTTTACATTTACCCTAACCCTACATTTACAAGACCTAATTACTAGTCACCTTTTTATTTCTGACATACTGTAATTTGGACAATACTGCCACCTAATTGTATTTAATTGGTATTGCTTGAAAGTAGTTGTGTTTGACTGTACTATTTACATTACCATCTTCTTGATGAAGTAATTTGTGAATATAAAGATATTTAATTGGCTGTGGTTGCTCATATTCTACTCCATGTGTAAAAAAATTCAAAAGGTTGTCAACATTGTCAAGAGCACTTTCCCTATGGTGGTCACGCATATCTTTGTCATTTCCTGTGTTCCGGCGTTAGTCTGCGGCAAGCGCTACAAGAACCGCCCGGGCCTGAGCTACCACTACACACACTCACATCTGGCCGACGAGGAGGGCGAAGAGACGGAGGAGATGGAGGCCAGCGAGCCTCTGCTGCCAGAGACGCCCAAAAGTAAGCGCTCGACGCCGGTTTGACTTACTTGAATGTTTTAGGTGGCACCGTTGTGCCTGAGCCTGTCGTTATGTCTGGATCAGCCCCAAAGAGAGGTCCGGATGGGCTGGCCCTGCCCAACAAGTACTGCGACTTCTGCTTGGGAGACTCCAAAACCAACCACAAGACGGGCCAGTCCGAAGAGCTGGTGTCCTGCTCCGACTGCGGTCGCTCAGGTTGGGAACGGCGCACCGGTCCCCTCCACACACAAATGTGCTAAAAGAAGTGTGGTGGGTTCAGGCCACCCGTCCTGCCTGCAGTTCACCCCCATCATGATGGCCGCCGTCAAGACGTATCGCTGGCAGTGCATCGAGTGCAAGTGCTGTCACATGTGCGGCACCTCCGAGAATGACGTGAGTTCGCCCACCTGTATTGACGGATGGGATGACGAAAGATGCTTTCGATAGATTCTGTTTCTATTTTATCTCCAAGGACCAACTGCTCTTCTGCGACGACTGTGATCGAGGTTACCACATGTACTGTCTCAAGCCACCCATGGCGGAACCCCCAGAGGGTATGTGTACTGGGTTCTTAAGTGTTCACCACTTGCCACTGACTACTGAAATCTCTGACCACAAGTGTGTGTGTGTGTGTGTCATCAGGGAGCTGGAGTTGTCACTTGTGCGTGGACCTCCTGAAAGACAAAGCGTCCATCTACCAGAAGCAGGACGCCCCGCCCTCGTGATGGCCGCTCCTTCTGCACACACTTCTGCCGGCCCGCTGCACTGACGTCGGGCGAGTGTGTCCAGAGGGAGGCTGCGATTGGTCCAAAGGGAAGTACGCGCTACCACGCTGTCCTCATGTCTTCACACGTGACTCTTACGCGCTCCCATTTTTCGCTCCGCGAGACCTTCAAGTGGAACTTCACTCAAATCTAGTAGCATGCCGTGCGAAGCGTAGCTTTTTGACAATTTCTATATTTCTAAAGTTGATTTCAGTACACTCGGAGGACAATTTGAATGTGTTTAGATTTCAGCGCAGACACAGGCTAAAAATAGATTACATGACAAGCAAATGGCCCCAAAGACTTCAAGACTGCAGGGAGGGGGTCACATCTCAAGTGAAACATTGCTCAAGAGCAAATATGCTACTCTTGTTTTTTTTTTTTTTATAAATGAACCTCAACTGCTAAGAATATTTATTAGCAAAGATGATGATATGTAGGCCTGCATAATATAATGAAAAAATATTGACATGCAATAAGTTGTACGCTTTTATCTGAATTTGACCACTCAGACGCAAATTTAAGAGTTAGGCCTAGCGTTAGGGTTACAATTATTCAGCTCAGAATACATTATTGAGATTGCTTATTTTGCTGCTTGGAAAAAATAGTTCTTTCAATAGATGATAAAAATGTTATTTCTTCAGGTACAGAACTGTTCAAAGGTTTTAGGCCACCGCAAGCTTTGTCCTCGTGAGCCTTTTTAAGTTCTTAATATGACATGCAAAGCCTTCCCTTTAAAAAAAAAAAAAAATACAATTTTCAATATGAGTTAATAATTTCCCAATATTCTGCAACTCTATACCACAGTCCCTGTGGCGAGCAATTGCGAATGTTTTCAAAGGCAGAGACTATTGCTTTCACGTTAGTGGCTCAGGTAGTAGCGTGGGTCATTCAGAAACCAGAGGCTGTCCAAGTCACATGTTGTTGTGTTCTTAAATTTTAGGCAAACCCATTGGGTGATTTGGCATGGAATAACACAGTAATGATCACTTTTCATTGATTTATTAATTTTCTGAATAGTGTTATGCTCATTGTCTATTGCCTACCTCTGTCATTTCCAACATGTCTTTAGAGCCTTTTGTACACATTAAAAAAATCCTCCCACCACTTTCCTTGCTGTGTTGTCTCAGTTTGTGCCCTTTTCTGTGTTTTATTTTGCAGTGCCACTTGTATTTTTCTAGTCTTCATTTGTTGCTATAGAGCAGTTGGATGTGACCGTTGAATGAGACGGTAAAATCACTGTACACGTCTTCTATACGGCTGATGAAATGTTCCTATTGTATTTTTTACTGTGAGTTACATGTTTTAAAGAAAGCCCTTACATGGCCATTTTTTATGAAAACAAAGCCTTACTATACATGTAATTTTTTTATGAAAAGAGAAAGCCTTTAAGTATTACAATACATAGTATTTTTCTCTTTTTTTAAAACAAGCCGAAGCCTTACTATTTTTTTTTTTTAAACTAACCAAAAAAATTAAAGCTTTACTGTAATTGTAGTAGTACTTAATGGTAGCATTACTTTAAGTAGTAGTAGTCTTGTGCTTGCAGTACTTGTAATTGTAGTACTTGTAGGTGGTGTAGTACTTGTAGTAGTAGTAGTAGTAGTAGTAGTTTGCGCCTTCAATTCACAAATCAAATCCAAAGAAATATTTTTGCATTATTTTATTGCACTCATAACAGTCTAGATCAATGCCTAATAAAAGAATTACCCAATCACATTTGAATAAACTTAACATTGCCTAAACATTCAATATTTGCTTTCCTTTTAATTTCAGTCTCAAGAGTTCTCCCGTTCACAAAAATTTTAAATAATCTAAAATATTTTCAGACCATTGAACATATCAATGAACTTAAAATATTCTACACACTGAAACATGCATTAGTCTTCCATTTAATTTCTAAAAACACAACAAAACTACTTAGACCTTCATTGCTTCATATTTAAGTCAATGATTTAACATTTAAAAAAAACGTTTGGCAAGGAATTAAGCAGAATAATGATACACCCATGTAAAAACCAAATCACTTCAGGGGAACATTTAAGACTTCAATTTAATATCCTTTTGTACCAAAATGTGACGGCTTATTTAAGAAGGTTAGGTTTAGGGTAACCTATTCCTATACCCTATTCCTAACCCTCTTATCAGATTGCTTATTTATATTATATTTTATGAGCGACAAGCAGCAGGATAAAGCAACAATACTTATGCATGAAGTACCGGTGAACGTTTGTGCTTAATAATTCAAATATTCCACCAAAGTGAATTCATTGGATTCAACTCATACAAGTGATCATTCCTCGTACCGCAGTGTGACTATTAAAACTAACTTAAACTCATCAGAGCTGGTGACAGACATTAAATATATAATTGTCTATTCATAACACCTCTAATAGGTCAATGACATGACATCCATGATTAAATTGTACCAATACTTGCTGAAAATGTGCCTTTTCATCAAATAGCCTCATAGATTGCTGTTTCATTATGTAACTAACACTCAAATATAGACAAGAATGAACAATAAATACTGCTCCCTTTTTTGGATAGATGAGGAACAAGCACGATGCTACTTTTACACACTAACTAAGAAATCCAAGTAACGAAAAGTGCTGCTGTTAAAAGACTCAAGTGTGTTAGGAAAGCAAACCTTTCTTTTGGCTTGAGTAAAAAAAGCTTAATGAGGTGGGGGTGCCGTGCCACTTAACTTCACATGTGCCCAAAGAGGATGGAACAGAGCAGGAAGATGGCGTAAAGGAACAACAGGCCCAGACCGAGGCGACGATCCAGCCGCCAGTGGTTTAGATGAACGCTCGTCACCTGCGAGCAAACACCATGATAAGACTAGTTTTGCTTGCTTCATGATATTAAAGTGGGAGTGCATGCTAAAATAAATGTGTGGACGCACGGTGAGGAACACAGAAGCCAGCAGCAGGATGACAGAATACACCAGTCCTTTGTTATTGATGGGCACCTATGGGAGGGACGACAAATTTGAGCGGCCGACAAGAGACGACAAAAGAAGAATGCGAGCCTACGAATGAGCCGTGGTCCACCACCAAAGTGCGGAGAGCCCAGGGGAATCCCAAACCCAGCAAGATGTCAAAGATGTTGCTGCCGATGGAGTTGGACACGGCCATGTCCCCCATGCCTGGAGTGTCGACAGACAAGACATCAAGAATCCATGAACCAGCAGGGGGCGCCAAACACTAACATTAATTTATATTGGATCAAATTGGAATGTGGATTTTTATGACAAATATGAAAACATTTGACACAAATGTAAACTTTTATTTGACCCACCTTGTCGTGCAACTATGAGGCTGGCCATGCAGTCGGGCACGCTGGTCCCTGCTGCTAAGAAGGTGATGCCCATGATGTAGTCTGGGATGTCTAAAGTGAAGCTCACAATGGTGACCTGTTTGACGTGTGACAACAGCCGCATCACACGATGCCGTTAATTACAGTGATGATGTGACAATTAGCCGCATCCTGGTCCTTACCATCCACACCATGAGGTAGGAGAAGACAGCGATCCACAGCGTGGAGGCCACAAAGGTGACCATAAACCAGCGATGCCAGCGCGGTACGATGCAGTTGGGCACCGTGCAGTAGAGCAGCAGGCCCAGCGGCCAAGTGATGACCCACTTGACTCTGGCCGAGCAGCCATCTGACACACACACACACGCGCACATGTCACCCGATCCCACGGCCAGCTATCACGCTTCCGGTCCTGATCCCTAACCCTACCCCTCACCTGGGAAGCGCAAGGGGTGAAACACGCCGTCGTCGTCTTCATCCGCCCCCAGCTTGTCTCCGGACTCCACGTGTCCTACGCCACCACCGTTCTCCAAACTGCAGGAGCCCGCCCTCTTCAGGCTGTTGGCGGCGGAGGCACCTCGGGACCCGAGACCGGCCCCGCTGCATCGCGGACTCTTGGAACTCCGGATGAGCCTCTGTCTCTGGCAAGAGAGACGAGAATATAGAGTGGTCAGCTCATCAGGGCAACACTAATACCGGTTCTGTGCAGTGGATAAAGAATGTATGACTGAGCCGTGCTAACGTGGGCCTGTGTGTGTGTGTGTGTTACCTCACTGATGAGCACACGACCAGCCATGGAGAGTCTGGTGCGAGGCGAAAAGTGTGGCGTGATCATGATGCGCAGGCCGGCGTCAGAAAAGGACAGCTTGTGAGGGCTGACTATGAGAAGCTCGTCCACCATGATGACTGGGGTGCTCTCCTGATTATGGACTTGGGCTAAAAGCACACAAAAGAAACTGACTTTGCCTTTATAGTTTATACAATCGTATTGATAAACATTTTGCTATAAATACACAAGAAGTGCAGCCATGTTCAAAACCTTTATTTAGGAGGGCCATGGCGGTGTGACTCGCTGAGGTGTCATCTGCCATTTTCTCCTCCCTGCGATCCTCCGATGCCACGCAACACGGCCTGGTGTGCCGCAACTGTTGCGTCACAAATGTCAGAAGGCGAGTGTTGAACCTGCCAACGCACAAATACGAGAACAACAAGTGAGAACATCATTGCACTGTGGGTGAATTAGGGATGGGGGCGTGGCCTCTCACTTCATGATGATGATGTAGATCACATACATGGTCATGAGGAGCAAAGACTCCCACCTGCAAAGCAAACATCATCGGTATGATATTACCAAAAGAATAACGAACAAATATTTGTTTCACTCAAGCCTAATGATTTTGAAATGGAGAATATGTATTGTGTGTATGTGAATATGCGCATAAAAGAAAAACACCACTAAAAAAAAAAACTCAACAGTAAACATTAGATTTCTAACAGTGTCAAATTAAATTAAACTTATTCATACATTTTGTGGCCCCTCTAAACAACCGTTTGAATCTTTTTCTCATTAAGTCCACTGCTTTTTGTCAAATACAATTGGGCTCCTATAAAAGATGACCTTCAGCAAGAACATTCGGTGAAAAGTCAGCCTTGTATATCACCAAGGCTTCCATTAAGTTTAGGGATAAATCAGTGGCGCTTCCATTAAAGTACATCACACCTCTGCGAGACAGAATGGAAGAACGAAGCAAACTGTCGATACTTGCTGGTTGGTTGGTTGTCTTTGGGTGGGTTCCAATCACCAAGACAACACATTGATGTCTGATTGACACGCTCGTCCTCACAAGTGACAGCTCATTAGTTGGTCAGCAAGCGCAAGTGCATGTTCCTGAAGAGTATTTTTCAAAAAGGGAAATCAAAACAAAGGTCCACTTACCAGACGACCACAGCATCGTAAATGACCTTGAAGACAAAGATGATTATAACCACAAGGAAGAAATTTAGGCGAGTGCCCGGCCCTAACGTTAAAGAACTCACCCCGATGAGCGCCAGCACGGACAGGATGTAGTAGGAGGAGTCTCGAAACAAAGACCACCACGTGAGCTTCACCGTCTGCGGAATGGCATATCATGGTCACGGGTCGCCGCGACCTCACAAAAATGTTCGCCACGACGTGGTGTGACCTGGCCCGCAAAGATGCCACTCAGGCCGATGATGACCAGGATGTTGAAGACAGCCGAGCCTACGATGGTGCCCACGCCGACGTCGCCTTTCGTGATGAAGACACCTGATAATGACAATCACATGCACCACTCAGCACTCAGCGTTGAGGATGTAGTGAAGCCATCCTTATTTGAAATTTGTCACCAATGAGCGATGTGAAGAGCTCCGGAGCAGAACTTCCTGCTGCCATGAACGTCGCCCCGGCAACATCCTCGCTCAGTTGTAGATTCTGAGCAGTGTTCAGAACATTTAAAAAGAACTAAATGATACACCAAGTAAAGTAGGCCATCTCACCTCCGATATTTTCTCAAGTGAAGGAACAAAATAGTCATCGCAGACGATAGCCAGCGCGTAGAACATGTAAATTGCCTGAAGGGATACATAAGCGATTTTATGAGAAGAATCAAAATACACAACCATCACATGATACTCACGCAAAGAACATGCAATAAGACGGCTCCATTCTTCCTCTGCTCCTTGTTGAAGATGTCTTTTGGAAACTCGTGGATGGCTGCAACGCACAGGCAAACTCAATTTAAGAAGTGTTCAAATGAAGCGTCATAGTGAATGCAACAACAACTGTTTGGCATTTAACAGCGGCGTGAGGATATGACGTCACTCGTCTTAGAGCAAGGCTACATCGACAGATTAAAAAAATAAATAAATATAGTTATCATTTACTGTACCATTCAAAATCTTCCTAGACTTTCACACACATTCTTTATGGATCCTATTTTGTCTTTGATATGCAGAAAAGCATCATACAGGAAGTGAAAGAGGCAGCTGTTTCCTGTGTGTCCTCAAATGCAAAAAAAAAAAAAAAAAGAGGATAATGACAACTCTGCTTCCCCATCCAACCTGACAAAGAGTCTCCAGAGTATGATACAGTGCTCCAGCACCAATTTACAACTCGGATCTGAGCTAGCTGAATTTAAACTACCAGGGGCACGGAAGGGGGGGGGGGGTGCAAAGAGAGAGAGAGGGGGGGGGGGGGGGTGAGGCAGGCTAAAAATAGCTGCAAGCCCACAGAGACTTTGCAAGCACACAATAAGGAAAGCAATTGAGACATCTTTTGTGATGTAAGATATGAGAAATTATCTGTGACAGCGAGGGGGGGGGGTCTCCCCCCCTCCCTCTACAGGATGAGACATTTGGCCATGTAGAGTTAGAAAATGTAAATGTTTGCACAGTTGTGTTTAGATGTTGGCGCTTGTGCTGCCGGAGCCTATTTTTAATTGTTTGTACACAAGTGACAGAAGGTTGGTGTGTTTTCTTAGAACTCAGGAAGAGGGAGATATTTTTTTTTTCTTCAGTGACAGCTAATGACATGGAGGTTTGCAAATTGTCCTGCTATTACATATGAAGATCATTTGTGTTGTTCTTCTCTCTCATTAAGTACACTGGAAGCCATTCAGGCTGCTTTGAGTCATGAGATGCACTCTCAGGTGTTACTGTCACTCCAAACACAAACATGCAGCTCTCATGGACCCTTTTGAGGAGTTGCTCTGATGAAGGCAGTTGCCATGGCAATGTTCTCCCAGGGGGATTTTTTTTTCCTTTTTTTTGATGGGTGGCAGTAGGAAGCCAAAGGCAAGGGGGAGGGAGTTGGGTATGTGTCTTTCCCATGGTTAGAGTTTATGAAAAATGAAGAAGAGGGGGAGAGAAAGAAGTGACAGCAGCTCGGGATTGCAATGTCTAAAAATATTTATTTTTCCTTTAGAAACTCTCAGGAGAGGTCTGAGAGAGTGAGCGGCGAGAGAATGACAGAAAACGGACACAAACCATAGCGCTTTAATGATGTCGTGTTTGCCCTAAACCTCAGAGTGAGTGTTACCTTGAGTGGAGGCGTGATGCACGTCATGCCATGTTACTTTGACAACACGTGTATCCACACCACTCATGGCGAGAGCATCTTTGGGCTTGATGTCTTTTTACTGCAAAGCAACAGATGGCAACTCCGAGAGTAAACACTTGGGCTCCTTCCCAAAAGTATTACAACAGTGAGGCCATTTTCTGTCTTCAGGCCTTGAAAACGAATCTATTTTGTGTTGTCTGATTATGAAGGAACTCCTTAGCAGTTTGAGCCCGTCTTTATTAGACTTTTTTTTTTTTTTTAAACACTTCCTAGGTGTCTTAGAACTTCCTGTCACTGGGTTGTGATGGCCGAAGCGTCCAGTCAATCTATCGACCAGTGCTACGCATTGTGCATTTTTCATTAGGAATAAAAAAAAAAAAGAATATTTTATCCCTGGTGTGTAATGTAAATTCAATTATGCATTTGGTCTTTGATTTCGCCTTCCTTTGAGGTGGCCTGAATACAACAAAGAGGAGAAGGGAGACAGGCCAATCTCGCCTTTAAACTACAACATGAAAACAAACAATACAGTTGATATTAAAAAAAGGTCAACACAATTTGTTCAAATGTGAGGTTTTTGTGATATAAAAATGAAATGGAGATTCCTTATTTTCCCCCCCCAAAAATGTCATCATCTTTTTTTAGTATGAAACAAAAACAATCTTTGATATGACTGCCACTTTAATAAACGACCGCAACTAGACTTGATGACAGACTCATTAGAAGCCGTTTGCTTCATTTCCATAATTTGGATTCATCGCCACCCTCTATTTAGGGCCTATTTTAGTTCAGCACACTCATCTGGGCTTCGGAACTTAGCATTTAGTTGCCTAGCAACGAACTCGGCGACGGTGGCGGCTCGTCGGCTGAAGTCAGATCACGCTGTCTGCCAACTTGTCAAGTGGAGGACAGATGAAAAGCTGAGACGGTAGCGCCTGGGGCAGGACATCAACACGCAATCCCCGAGATGATATCCCACCGGCTACGTCCGCCGGCTTTTTAATCATGACCACATCGTGTATTACGTAATGGTTGCCGAGCCTCCCGCTGGGCAAGACGATGGCTAGTTGGACTCACTGTGTCTTAAGGGAGATAAAAGATGTGATCCTCATGGGATGCAATTAGATATAATACGAGAAATATAATTGCTAACTGGTGCAAATCATCCCATCAAGCAATATTAAAATCGCACACATCGATTATCGGACTCCACAATGAAGCAAGCCGCACGAAATTGTAATAAATTGGAAATCATCCGTGCATGCGTCTTATTTATGTGCCCCCCAGGTTATGGCGTTCACAAACCAAAGGGATATTTATAGCAAAAGCAGGATATTAGCATAAACTCATTTGCATACATTCATCGGAGTGAGCCGTAATAATGAAGCCGCAAAGGACAACTGGATATTTCTCGGGCTGTCAGAGTGTGAATATGAGAAAATGAGGGAGTTGTGCTCTTATCTTGCCATTCATTGTGTGACCAGGAGACGTCATGTGCAACCTTGAGGTATTAGCACGTCAAACTACTGAGAGTGCAGTCAAACTCCAACAACAAATACCTCCCTTGAAACATTACAATGGCTTTAAATTTCTTTAAAAAAACAAAATTCAGGAGAATGACAGCCATCTATGCTTTCACATCATTTTTCTCTCCTTTGTTATGGTTCTCATTTTTTTAACAAGATAGCTACAAATGTGGTTCACTAGTTGACCCTGGCTTGCCCTGAACTACTAATCAGAAGATGCAAAATTGCCTACATTAATGTAGGACAGCTCGCTAGAATTCCCATAGTGCCTAATATACTTTAAATTGTATCAGCCATCGCCGTTGAGTCTCATAATAATCTGATTGCACACACACACACACACACACACACACACATCAACTGGAAGCAGTTGCAATGATGAATAGCTTTCTACTCTAATGGACAGAAATTGATGCTGAGTGTTAGCGTGACTGACCTGCTCGGTGTTCAACCTCAGTCTGGTTGCCGGGCATCTGCATCAGGCGGCGTGTCCATCGCAACGTGTTGCCATCCACGCCGAGACCAGACCCAGAAGTCTCGGCTGCAGAAACAACATAAAGTTATTGAGTGAGCTTTATCCCCCATTTTCTGGCAAGAGTAACAATTTTGTGGCACCATTTTATGCTAGTTTGCTCTCAAAACAATTGCTGATATTTATCCCAATGGGATGTCAAGCAGGAAGACCATGAGAGGCAGTAGTGGACTCAGCAGAAGTCAGCTGTCCTCAATCATCATGTGAAGTGAGATCTTTATAGCATGTATTTTAACCCTCTGTTCCATTCCTCGACAGCTTATCTCTGGAGCGGCTGCCGTTATTGCGGCGTTACCGGGGCGACAGTCGAGGAACACCCCCCCAGACAAACACAACGGCTAATATTTTTCATTATCTCTCCCACAGGAATGAAATATACTCTGAGCTCTTTCCACAAATGGACTGAGACGAGAGTGGGACGGTGTTGTTTTGTGGCGGTGGCCTTTGTACCTTGCACTTCAATGAGCACGTTTTGACAAGAGGTTCGGCGAGGAGGCTTTCATATTGCGGCTTGACGAGGAGCCCGGCTTGTGTGAAATTGGGTTTCTGCCACCATTTTCACACAAGAGCCTCGGCATCTCGACAACTTTATTTATAGGGCACTTTAAAACAAGCATCGCTGCTCGCAAAGTCTTGTATGTACAGGAGTAACTATTCGTCAATAATAAAGACAGCAAAAACCACAAAAGATTAAAACGCTGCCGAGTGTTGTGTTTTTCTTACACCATTGCAAATGCAAAATCGTTAGAAAATCATTACCTAATGGGGGAGGAGAGTTACAGTCTATTATTTTATGACATAACGACAGCTCCCATAAATGCTACTTGGAGGTTAAGATTTAAACGTGAAAGAATGAACAACAAATTTAAAAAGTAAACAGATAGGAAATAGCTTTTTGTAGGACAACTATCCCAAAACTTCAACAACAACAACAAAAAACTATTAGAGCACACATCACCTCAATAACTATTTCAAACGTGAAATTCCAACACTGTTCCTCCAAGCAACTGTTGCCTGTCTCAGTAGCACAAAGACAACATCTGATGCTGTCAATCACATTGCGGACTGAATATCACCACTAAATATCTGCCATTGTCAAGCATAGGAAGCCGATTAAAGGTTTAGTAGCTTACTAGCTAATGCATATCATTGAAGCTAGATTCTTATTTACTTACAAAAAAAGTCATGTTAATGTAATAATCATAATAATAAACAATCATCGCAAAAAATCCTGCATGAGGTGCATCAATTCATATTCAGTAAGAGCAAGCTGAAGTATTAGCATTAGCAAATGCAGTTTGTAGTGGTTTCAAGATGGTTCGGGTTTCCCCTTTTGGCAGGTCACAGTGACACTTTTTTTTTTTAAATCACATTACTAATGTCACTACATTTTGCAGACTCGCAGTTGAAAGAGCACATCCATAAATGGCGCTCCAAGAAGAGCGACTTGCGATGCTCCAAGTGTTACATTGTCCAGGTGTGGCAAAAGGAGCTTGGCTGTCAAGCTTACAAAAAAATAGATCATATGGTTTGTGCAGTGCTTTTAAAGCAGAGCAGCCTTTGAGGGCCACAAGCAAAAATCCTCCGCAGGTCACACACACACACTCATAATTCTGACGGGAAGTATAAATACTCATGACATGACTATTTGTTCAGGCAAGATTGGGATGAAATCAAAATGACAGAAAATGAAAGTTTGCGTCACTGACAGGAAGACAAGAGTTATTATATTCTTAGAGTTTTGCAAAGAATAATCGTCACCTAAAATGTAGGATTGAATACCCGATGGATGTAATCTTCAATGATTGGATTTGGGCATCCCAAAAGCATCTTACGTAATCATCCTGCAACAGAATTTAAATTCCAAAAGCACCTTTCATACACTAAAAATTAAACTGAAAAAAAAAAATGTTTTTAATGGCACATGAGGCGAATTGTTCACTCTCTATTAGATAACTAACTACACTGTATTTTCATTCCATTCAATTGGAAGACTGTGATGCATGCATCTGCCTTAACAAATATATTGTTGCTCCATTTTCTCCCAATATGTTTTTTGCACCAGTTTCCATCTTTCTGTATGATGCAGTGCATTTCTGGCCCACTATTACAACCGTTCATTCATAATCATAATAACAGTTTTCATTAGGATAATGCATCAAGTTTCATCTTGTATACTGCATATTTTACCTCGAGTTTTCACATCGCTTGTATAAAGAATTTTATTGTCATTAAAAAAAAATCATCATCATATTGCCTATGCAAATTCAAATACGGTTGTTGATGAGCATATTGAAATGAGTTTGCAAGCATTTCTTTCAACTCACCCGGTGCGCGGATGACCTGGGCGAGCCACAAGACGGAAAGCAGCCCGACTCCGCAGCAGCAGAACCGCTGGAAGGGCCGCCGGTGCCTCGCTGCTCTCATTCCTCTGCTGGCCGCATGCCCACAAACATCTGTTGCGCCCTTTTTAAAATACTTTCTCGGAACAAAACCACGACCAAACAGCAACACCACTATTATTACTTCTGCTAACCACTACTGCACTTATTACTGTACTGCCAACTACCTCCCGCAGAGAGCGTGGGAATTTTTTTTTTTATAATAATCAGGAAACGCTTCCACTTTGGTTTTCCAGCCCTCCGCACTCAGCAAACTGGACTGACGTAGTGGCGCGGCTGCTTGCGTTCACGTGAGCAGACTGAAAGGTCGACAGCAGCCCCCACAGTGAGGGGCAGCAACAGGAGGCGACATGCTGTGAGAACCCCCCCTTTTGCCTCCGCCTCCTCCTCTTGCACCTCTCTTTAACGACCACGAGATGGCGATGAAACTCCACGATAGGGATCGGGAATAGCGCACAATAGTCACAATAGTCACATTAAAATGCATCGACCACGCACAGTGCCCTCTTGTGGTAAAATAGCGAGATGCAACCTGAACAACAAGGCACTGACCCCATTATCGGTTCAGACATTGAAAACAGTATCAAGCCCAATCTTCCTGTTGAGAGAAAGTGAATTTGCTGTACACGCAGAAGTGAAATATTATAAACAAATCTAAACAGTGTGTCTGTGTCTGTATTTATTGTGGAGTCAAACTGCTCTTAGGCCCCTGTTCTGTTGTGTGAGACTCAGTTGGAGCTTCAAGTGAAGGCTCAATGGTATGCTGCAACCCCAAATAAAGACATAGGCCGACACATTGTTGTAATCATAAGTCTTCCCAATGTCAGTGCAGAGATGAGAGAACATTCTTCTTGGGCTGTTGTTTAAGAAAAGACTCACATGAGGAAAGACTAAGGAAATGCAATGTTTTATATGATGGTGTCATGCTGTACTGTGAACATGACAGTAGCTTAAGTTACTTCTTATTGTTTGTGTCTTTAAAAATCAATGGGTTTATTTTTAAACACAATACCCGTAATTGAGCATTGAGGAAAAAAAATAGGACATTCAACTTGATTGCAATGCATCATCAATTAAGCACCCTTTTCCACTTTAATTCAGGTTGAGAAATCCTACAGTTGTCTGATTGCTTCACTTACAACATTTTGTTGTGAAACCTCAGCAACCCCCACGCATCATCATCGAAATCATCTCAAATCTGTTTTGCTCACACATCAGATCAGATGTTAAGATTTTCATCTGCAACCAAAACCTCAAGTCAGTGCAAGCGTGGGACAAAGAAATGATAAAAGTGAGCTGGCTAAACATACGTGAAATTTTCAGGCAGGCACAAAGTCGGAGAACTCGTACTTTGACCGTCCTTGCTCGTTAAGGCGTACCTAATGGTGTTTAAGACCTTGTGAAAGCTAGAATGTGAGCTTTACAGATATGATTTTATCACTGCTGTCTTCCTACGATAATACAAAGTCACATTTCAAACCAAGCACGCCTTGCCCCTCACTGCTTGTTCACATTTTTCCCTCAAGTTTCAACTGTGACAATAAAATCCACATTTGCATGATTAATAAGTTACATTTTGACGCACACACATACACATACGGAGGGGAAGTTTGGATGTTGCTTGGCACATTCTCATGCTTCACCGACCTCTCACAATCTAAACAACAATACGAGATACAGTTCTTCTCACACCGATAGTTCAGTCCAGAGGCTTCAGCATGTCCACAAGATCTGTATAACAGGAGCTGTACAAAGCATCCTCACATACGGATAATCATTATTAGATTCATCATTAAATCTCTATATACTGTATCTTAATATGCTGGTACCAGGTATTCACAGTGACTCTAAAATAAAATTACAAGAGAAAACTTTATACACCAAACAAGGGCATTGAGAGTCTGAGTTGGAAATGCAATTGATAAAAGGATCTTGATTCTGAGCTGCCTGGGCGTTAGTTGGCACTGAGGAAAACCAGTCAGTCTCTTTTTTTTTTTTTTTAAACACGTCATGTTGGCGGTCGCCCACACAAACAAAAAAAAGTGAGGTAAGATAGAGCACAAGCAGAAAAAATCCAATCCAATATGTGCCTCTGTCCAGTGCTGATTTTACCCAAAAAGTGCAAAGAATCTAGAAAGAAAAAAAAAAAAAAAATCAAGTTTGGAAGATTTCCTCTCACTGCTACCACTTAAAGGCCAGCAAGCAGTCACAAACCATTGTATTCTAGTTTGATATTTGTCTGTCAAAGCTGCCGTTTGGCGCGCCGAGGCCAGTAGGAGGAGAATTTCTACAGTATGGCTGCTACAATATTAAGTGAGGTTCGAGGAAAACAAGTTGTGGAAGGAAGCTTTTCTTTCCTGCCATTGTATGTCTGCAAGGGAGGCTGACCCCCTTTTTCAGGCTCATCTTATTTTTCCTCATATGTGCAGGTTTCCCTTTTTTTAGTTACTCAAGGGATTATTAGCAGCATCCCTTTCTAAAACTTGAGTACAGTACTACTAAGAAGCAAGAAATTGGCATTCTAGAGAGGCTTTCAATTGGCCCCCTTTTCCTCAGATTTTTTTTGAAACACACCTTCCACACTATAATGTAACACTACTCATCACATTTAACACACGCCACACGCACACATAGTGTACATGTGATACTATAAGCTGTCTGTGTACACTTTTGGTCAATTTTCAGATTAACATGCTCTCAGTCGTAACTTCAAATGGAAGTGCTGATCAGCCCAGCTTGTCAAGTATTTGAAGCAAAGTACAGTAAGAGATGCGCACACGCACCCACACATAAAGAGATCTCTCGGGCATAGCAGAATAACAGCAGCCAGAAGTACACACTTGCAAGGGAATGTCATTTACTTTTCAGAGTCCATTTGCATACACCTTTACCAGCAGGCAGGAGGATGTGGACGTGCGTCAGGGGGACGGATCAGATCACACGCACGTCGTTCTGCTGATTGTTGTTTGCCGGAGGAGCATTTAGAGGAGGCGGCGTGCGCTAACTGGGTTTGTTGACGTTGCAAAGCAGCTCGGTGACTTTGATGAGGCGTGCTACCGTGCTCTGCGACTCCTCCTGCAGCCGCTGGTTGTTCTGCCGCAGGCTCTGCACCTCGGCCTGCAGCACCGCCTTGTCCTCCTTCTCCTGAAAGACACGGGCACACAAACAAAAACAAAAGGCCAACTCTCAGATCGCTGCGTGTGGCAGGAACAAAAAGGGGGGAGGGAGGTGGAGGTAGGGTGGGGACGGGGGTTGTGGTCATATGTGTGTCAGTTCGAAATATGAGGCATTGCAGAGTACAAGCTATGAAATTCAAATTCTCAAATAAATAATACCCAACCACTTAATAATAATGACAATAATATAATAATGCATCAGATCAATGTTTTCGAAAGTCACCCATAAAATGAGTCACAATTGAAAAGAGTCACAGTTGCTGTCCCAGTCAAGAGCTTTTATAAATAACTTTTCATATAAATTATAGGGAGGAATAAAAGTTTTGTACACACACATCGGGTAGACACAAATTCTGTACAGTATTGACAATTCTCAATGCAAGGCAACTTTGTGTTCAAAGTATTTTCGTCAAGCAGCGTTTTGCTGAAAGAAAAAAAAGTCCACAGTAAACTTTCTGGCGCAGCACATACAATTTTCCACACAATTTTCTACATGCACATAACATGGACTACGTTCAACCAAGTGTAAAAGCAAAAATACTGATTACAGCCTTCAGTGGTATTTAAATAACAACAAGAGTGGCAGCAGATTCACCCAAGTGCAGAACATTTGACAGTACTAGTGAAAAAAAACAAAAAAACAACAGTGTTTGTATTTCATCTCTGCACTGAGTCGGCTGCCTCTATAGTAAAGGTAGCGGCATTGCTGGGAGGCCTTGAACATGTAAACAAGACACAAAATCACCTGGCACAACGTTTGTTCCCACCTGCTGAATCTCCTGTGCAATTCAGTGGAAATGCTAAAAGAGCCAAGATGAAAATCAAAGCACCTTTTGCAGGTCATCCTGCAGCTTCTTCAGCATGGCCTCCAGCTGTGACACTTTCTCCTCAAGGTGGCCTGGAGAGTCACTGCAGCACACAAGAGCAGTGACACAAGTCAAACATTTGCTTACGTAACATGGGTTCATCATGGTGTACATGCTAGCTGCATGCTGTGAGTGCTTTAGGACTAGCTTTTTGTAAGTGCTTTGTCGCCATCTTCTGGTACAAATCCACAGTTACAAATCCTTTTTATGTGGACTGGTCAATTATTTGTGGATTTTTGCTTTTTGAGGCAGGGCTTGCATGGTCCCCCTGGATCTTTATGGAGATAATAGATATTAGGACAGCATTTGTTGCACAGCAACCGTGACCCACCTTTCCTTTGTGTTGAACTTGCCATCTGTGTCAGCTCCCGATTGGTCTCCAGCTTTACGATCTGTGACAAGAGACATATTAAATAATATCACACTTACTGAAAGAGCATCCAGTAGCAGATTTGAGCTGTTTTCTCAGCAAAACGGATTTTTTCATTTTTTATTTTAGTATGTGTACCTAATGGTCTGGCTGATTAATGTATGTATTGCTTCCATTTGACATTCCCTTATTATTATTTTTTTTTACAACCATAACCACAAATCAGTGAAGACGGGTATGCCATTAGTTTCCCTCCTGATGATGATTTGACATTCACATCATTGCACGGTTAAATAGCTGCTCACCCTCGCGTGACAGCGCCTCCAGGATGCTGCGGCAGGCTGTGGCCAGGTCAGCGATGGACTGCCACTCTTCTTCGGTGGAATCCGTCGTCTCGGAGAGAACTGAGAGTAAGATTTTAAGATGAGTGCAGCCGCAGTGTGAAATACTTTTTAATATAATGCATCTGGGGCAGGAGAACACTGCGACAGCACTTTGCAGACGCACTCGTTTTGGATTGAAAGTTTTTGGAAAAAAAAAAGGTCGCCACAAGATGGTGCTGTTGTGTTAAGGCTGGATTTAGCTGAACTGCTTGATGCTTCTGCAGATGTTTTAGTCTAGACTGAATGTAGGGCAATTTATTTATTTATTTCAGGACTTTGATAATCAAGTACAGACGTGAGAATGATTATTTAGGGTATCGCCATTATAACTGTCCAAAAGCAATCCTAATTGCCATAATTGATAAGGTACCTTGTGATCCGACAGAAGGCAAACTAATCCATTGGTTTTATTGATGGCCTCCTCACATATGATCATAAATCTGCGGAGTGGGTGTCCAGTCATGGCTGTTAAATGGTGAGGTTGATAGTCTCAGAGGAGGCACAGCAGATGGCATTAGGAGTGTCTTGAACTAAAACTCCACCCCTCCCACCACCCATCTGTCCCCCTTTTCATCACAGCCCTGGCAGGGGGTGGCAGCAGAGCAAGGGGCGATATTAGATTAGCGGAAAAAGGGGGCAGAATGGATGGATGGAAGGAAGGACGGGCGGAAGGACAAAGGGGATGCAATGGGGAGCAGAGGGATGATCATGAAAAGAGCGGTTTAACACAGAGAGGATATGGGGGGAGGAAAAGGCATTTGAGGCACAAATCAAGCAGAGATGATTTCTAACTGTTTCATTGGAGCAGCTTTGTTCAACAATCTTTTTTGAAATGTTTGCAATTTTTTTTTTTTTTTTAATGCAGCTGTCTGATGAATTTGCGCATATGTACCTAATGTTGTGTCCAATGAGTGTGTATGTGCCTTCCATTAATCAGCTTTACAAGTCTTACTCTTGGTGATGGAGTTGTGAAGACTTAAGGCTCGTGAGTTCCTCTCAGCTCGGTCCACACATGACAACCTCGAGGAAGACAGAGACGATTCGCTCGCTGAAGCTTTCTCATCACCAAAGTCGCTAATGAACTGGGAGACAAAGAGAGATTTAAAAGGCGAGCAACGGTATTGAAGAGAATTTTGCGTTTTGCTAGATCACCTGCTCGTCCTCCAGGGCAAATTTGGGCTTGGCCGCCAGTATTAGATCGGGCGTGTTATCTATCAGCTCGCCGACATTTTCGTAGATGTGGGGATTCTCTTTCAAGGCCACGTCGTCATAAATGTGTCTGTAAGAAAGATGAAGATGGCGTGAGAGAGAGAGAAAACCAAAAACAAAGCAAATCTGCTGTTAAATCTTGGTGACATTTATATCCACTGCAGATGTCAAAGGTCGAGAGAATTCAAACCACTCAAACAAGTAATCCGCAGGATTGCATTCTGTGTGCTGTTCTTATCTAACCCACCGCAAAGCACTTGTTTGTCTCACTAACTCACCCTTCGGATGTTTGGCTGTAGGACAAATGCCTCTCTAAAGAGAAGCTGCGTGTGAGCTGCGAGCACTCCTGCTCCTGAGTGGATGTTTGGTCCTGCAGGGAGGTGGCCCGTAACAAGGTCAGGCTCGGTGGCACCAGGAGCGAGTCCGGGTCATCTCTCTCATTTTGCCCTTGATGCTCTTCCGCCCCGTCGTCTTCCACCTGGACCTTGGCTGCGTCCGCCTCGTCAACGCTATCCTCCTTAGGCGGCTTGTCCCCATCTTCCTCTTTTATCTCCCGCTCATCAAGCACCCAGGCCTCACCGGACTGGTCCTCGCCGGGCTTACACTCAGCATCCTTGATGGCTTTCTGGTACAGCTCAGAGAAGCTCCTAAAGAACATTAAGAAATCGAATCAGAGTTTCTCCTACTTGATATATTACATTCCCTGTCCACTTGGCAGCTTCTCCCACCTGCGGGGTTTCCCGTTCTCGTCTGGCGGGATGACGGTGATGTGGATCTTATGCGCCGTGCGGAGCAGCCTGCTCCTCTCTTCCGTGCTGAGGTGGACCAGGGAGTGGCCGCATAGGCGCACCACGCGAGCCCACAGCTGCAGCCCGCCGCTCTCGGCATAGCAGAACCGCTGCAGCTCTGTCACAAAGCCCTCCTCGTTCATCAGAAAGCCAGGCTGGCCAACGCCGTCGCGGAGCGGGGTGACCTCCAGGGCCTCACACCCCCGGGTAACCAACTGCAGATGAGGGGAGGATGCAGACTTAAATGCACGGCCAAAAGCGGTTTATAGACTGAAATGATGATTAAAAGGTAAGACTGATGGTCATTATGACACTGTAGAAATTGCCCATCAGTGTGAATGTGAGTGTGACTGGTTCTCTGTGTATATGTGCCCTTGCCCAAAGTCAGCTGGGATGGGCTCAAGCTCATCTGTCACTCTGAGCAGGATTAGCAGCAACAAGAGGAATGGAAGGATGACGATGATTAAGATTTTTTTCAGCGTTTCAATGCTACTTAAAAGACAGTAAAGAAAAAATATGGAAGCCGGTTGCAAGAAACTGGTGTCCGTCCTTGAGAAAAGACACTAAAGTTCCAATAAGTTTTGTGTGGGACATACAGTACAAACTCCACTCCACTAACTATAGTGAGGCACACTGGGGGAGCTAAGATTTTTTTTCCTTGGAGGGACCAGGGATCAGTGGGTTCACAAAACCCCCCAAATTCTTCATAAATCGTTGATAAAGAGATGTATAGCCAAAAGTCAATCATCTGGTCTCCTATCTCCACCACCAGTGAGTCATCAAAGGTCAATTTCAAAGACTCAATTGAGTCACCATTTCTTGTCCGATAAAGTGTTACAGAAGTAATGAATGACAAGGTAATGATCACCCACCTCCAGCCTCTGCACCACCTCTTTTAAATCCTCAGTCTGGCTCTCCATCACGCTAATGGACACGGACTCGCCGCGCTCATAGAAGATGTCCAAGCATGGCCCGCCATCTTTCGTTTGGGCCACCGCCTTCCATCCGATGACGTCCCTGCAGGAGCAGTTAAACACCACCCTGCGCGTGCACCTCTCGATGAGCACCACCGACTCGGCCGAGATGCCCAGAAGACAGGGCAGCTTGTACTCAGCCGCCTCGCCCTCCTCCCCGCTGTCCACCATGACGGCCCACACCAGCGCCCCGGCACTGTGCAGCTCCGCCCCTTTGGCGCCCTTCAACTTGTCTTTGCGCTTGCCTCCCAGGGAGAGCAGCGGGAACTTAGTGGAGGAATCGATAGGCGTTGTGGTCACGTAGTTCTCGGCTAAGTCCTTCAGGTATTCTTGTCGTGTGCGGGTGGCCATGGAGCGGAACTTTTCAGACTTTTCTGCGGCGTTCTCAGCATTGACCGCCTTGGCCAGGAGGAAGTCTCGGAAGGCTGGCGAGCGAGGGAAGAGAGCGCCCTTGGGGAAGAGCGGCCCAAATAATGGCATGTCTTTCGAGCGTGTCACAGCCACCCTGAGAGGGAAAGAGAAAAAGACGATCGACAGATTAATACAGGTAGCGTTCCGTATTTGCCTTGTTTGCCTTTGAGAAGTTTGAGAGCGCACCTCCTCAGGTTTACAAATGCGAAAGTGGGCTTGATATGGTTTTGCAACATAGACACATTCAAGACATCGCCACAAACCTGTAATAGGTGTTGTCCGTGCAGGCCTCGTGAACTTGAACGATAATAAAGACGTGTTGGAAGTGAGAGCGGATGGATTTTGGCGTGAAGGGCAACGCGCCCGGCTCCTGGAACACAATGGTTACAATGTCGTTGCCGATGTGGCGCTTCCTCAGCAACTACAAAATGATGGAAAGTGGAATTGTTAGACAAACACACCACACATACATTAAGTCACCAATCACTTTGAGCTTTTCAGGCAACTTCAAATCAAGAGCTAAAATTGTCACCTCAACAGCTACAAATAGATCTAAATACATTTACACTACTAGCAACGTAAATACACTTGTACAATCTAATATGATTTTATGCAAAACCTGAATCAAACATAAAAAACGATTATGAGACCAATTTTGGTTGACGCTGTCAGTGAAGTATTAATTGACGGAAAAAGATCATTTTTGTGCTTGCATTTTTTTTGTGTAACTAGTTAATTTTACCTGTTGAGTGTTGTTGGCTGTGTAGGGAAGCATGGTGGACACATGGAACATAATCTCATAGTCCTGGTAGCGTGTGTACAGCGAATGAGTCCCCGTCGAGTCAGCTGTAAAAGAACAGGAACATGTCATGCAAAGAAGTGGCAACATTATGTATTTTCAATTGCGATCCTGCAGTGAGAGCTATTTTCCCAAAAGGAGTCAAACGATGAGTTTAGTGATCACAGGCTTACATGGCTGTGCCTCCTGAAACAAAACGTGAGTGTGGTGAGCATTTTCACTCACTCTTGTTGTCCAGCTGAGCTCGGTATTTCTCCCAGCCCTTCAGTCGCACACGATCACCCAGCAGATCCAGAAACTCCTCAAATGCCGGTCCGGAGCTCTCGTTGTTGTACATGTCCTCCTCGGAGCTCTGACCGCCTCGGCAGTACATAATGCCGACCTTTCGCTGAAAATTTAACTAGACATAAAAAAAGAGAGAAAGGTTTGTGGAAGGTGTTTTTTTTTGCAAAGAATGTCATCTTTTTGTTGAGTGTGAATCAAATAAGTTCAAGAAACCAAAAGCTCTGATTCCAAATAGCAGTGGGGATCCCCAGCTGGCACTTACCCCCTGTTCATCCAGCTTCAGCAAGGTATCGCGGACCTTGGGGGAGTTTGATGCCAAGCGAAGGCAGTGCAGGTTGAGTTCGGGCATGATGAACTCCAGCAGCCGCTTGGGAGACAAACCTCGAGGGGTCGTGTGACGGGCAGCTGAGGGAACAGACTCTTCCAAGATGGAGCCTCGCAGTGTCTTCATCTGAGGAAAGGATTCAATCCAGGACAAAAGTTCAATCAATGGGGTCTCCGCACATTGAGCACATTGATGTTGACCTCTGTGGTGCGAAAGATGATTCTGTAGTTGTACTGAGCTCCACTGGTGCCCTCCTTTTCCTCTCTGCGAAAACTGATGGCCACTGGCCCGAGACGATCATCCATTCCAAAGAAATTCTGATGTTCTGGAATAAGAATTCACACATTCAGTGGTATACACTTACTGGCCACAACATTGAAGTTTTTTTACCTTTCATGTAGAAATATTTGCGATAATAATGTGCCCCCAGATCTGCGTGTTCGATGAAATAGTTGCTTTTGCCCCGCTGCTGGATGTGACTTTCCCTGGGCTCCTCCAGGACTGACGCCGCATCGTTGGGGGTTCGTGGGCTCAGCCATAGCCCCCGTCTGGCCTGGGATCGGCCCAGGCCCAGACCCAGGCCCACCTGCTCCTCTCCGCCCGTCTCATTCCGAAAGTGGGGGCAGCTGAGGAGGAGCTCGTTGTCGTTGCCGTCCCCTTCATCCAGCAGCAGCGACTGCTCGGGGTCATCCATGCCGCCGTTGCCCACGCCGCCCAGTGCAGGGGAGGAGGGCGTGCCCTGGGAGAGGGGCCGCATCTGGGAGGCAGCAGAGGCCCCTGAGGTGATATTCTTTTTGCGCCCAATGCTGTCTCTGTTGGTGGCTGCCTCGGTGAGGTCAAAGAGGATGCTCTGAACGTCATAGTGGGCAAAGTTCCTCACCCAAGCACCACCCCCGATGGTATCATAAGCACCTGGCTGAGGGATTTGAGGGGGCACAGGTTTGGACTTCTTACTAAGACCTTCAGGCTTGGGCGGCTTTGCGGGTTTTGGGGAGTCCCCTGTGGCGGAAGACAAGCCTCGGAAGAAGCCGTCAGGTTCCGGCGGGTTGCCTTGGAGTCCTAAAAGCAGGAAGGGGTCTTTAAAGCGGAGGGCATTTGGGCTAAGGGGCCCTTGGTTTGCAGTTCCTGCATCCTGGACTTGAGTCTGTCTCTCCAGTGAGGAGAGACTCCCATATTCCCTGTGTAGCAGCGCCCCAGAGTCTCCCTGAGCCCCCGCGCCCACCTTCTCGCCAACCGCCCGGGTAGCTTTCCCTCCAGCCTTCCCTCCAGAGTCCAAGTCCCCTAAAGTCACGTCGCTGTTGCTCCTCTGCATGATGTGGCCCCGGCCCACCGCACGAAGGGTCAGGCCCGCTCGACTCGGGGTCAGGTTGTCTCCATCGGCCCCATCTCCCTCCCTCCTGGGCGGCCACTCCACCACGCCCGCCTCCCGTTTGGGATCAAAATTGACGGCCGCGACAGGAGGCCGCACGTTCTGGCGCCGGAACTTGCGTACGAAAAGGTCGTCAGATTGCATGTTGCTAGGGAAATGACCTCCAATCCAATGATGTGATTTCCAATATGATCCAGATGTGAAGCGTGAACCTCTATTCAGCGAATGGGACGCATTACTGTAAGTCTCGCTTCAAATCACTTGAAATTATCTCGACTGTACACGCAGAGTGTGAATGATGAAGCCCGGAGCAATGCCAATGTAGCGGAGGTTCAACCGGGTGCTCGGCAGGGAGTTTTGGGAGTGATCCGGGAGTTGCTAGCTGCCGCTTCCTGCGGTCTGAGGTGGACCATCACTGTGGCCTGATTCTTCTTCCTCTTCGACAAGGCCTTGTCTGCACCCCCAACATGGTATTTTTCAGCGCCTACAAAAGAAAATACATTTTTAATATATTTAATCATTTCATATGTGTTTGATTGTGTTGTTTTGCTCTTGCAGTGCAATTTTTAAAACTCTTGCAAAGTATTTCTAAATAGCTCCATGAGCCTCAGTACAACCAGCCCATGAAAGCACAGCCACAATAGACAGTCTTAGTAGTGGGTGGGGCACATTTGCTTCCACAAAAACAGACTGATACGTTTGTAATTCTTTACAACTATGCATTCCAAGGAATAATAATTCAATTGTGATTAAAAGGTTTTCTTTTGAAGTCCTAAGATAATGGGTTGATAAGAGTTTTTTTTTGGGGGTCTCTCGTGTCTGACGTCAATTGCCTAAGGCTGAAATGTGCCGCTGCTGTTGGTAGCGTGAGGCTTCTTCCTGTCAGGCTTTTTCACATGCATCTCAGCTCTTGCTCTTGCATCCTGAAGAGCAGGTGCAGCGGCATGCGAAGAAGAGTTCAAAGAATACACGCCACAGTAGTCTACACTCTGCTCTCTTGTCTGCTTCCTGTCCTAGTTCAAATGAATACAGAGGAAGCTTTACGTTTTTGCAAAGAGGCGTTTACAAACAACAAAATACAAAAGTTGTGTAACGTGTCACAATGGGCGGTTTGAGCCGCACGGCAAGATATGCTAATGCACCCACTGCCGGTGTTTTCATGCAAGCTCCTAATGAGAAGACTGAGCAGGAAGTGTTGCTGACTGCACATTGTGTGTCAGGTCCATGTGGACTGTTGATTCACATCGTCTGACTCAGCATTCGGGCAGCCACAGCTTTGTGTCGTGTGACTTTTGAGTGGTTAGTAACGTTGGCGTCGGACATTTGTGCCATGTGATTGTCTAGTGACCAGTTCAGGGTATATTCTGCCTTTCACACAGTCAGCTGGGGTAGACTTAGCTATAGAAAATCCAAAACACAGGTCGGCAGAGTATGCGTGACACAGAATGACAATGGGCCAAATAGCAGATTTTGGCACAAGCAAAAGTAGTAGAGTTTGTGCACCAAATTGAAATCACCAAGTGAGGTCAGTGGTGCAAAATCTATTTGAGCTGACGAGCATGTCAAACATCAATTTGACTGCCCGTAATTGTCGCATTCTTCATGTTGTTCCAACAACTAAAACTGGTGCAGCTCCCCCCGTCAACATTGAATCTGTCTTTGACACAGAACATATGCCAACATTTTTAAGACCCCCCCCCCCCCATTCATCCCTTAAATCAGCGCTTGTTTCCATGACAACCTGTCCCATGCCAGGTCTAAATGTGGTATGCTGTCCAACAGGACTTGGTGATTACGCCACATCACCCTCACTGTTTGAAATGAGCCCTCTGTCTATTCAGATGACTAAAATAGCTGAAACTCTCTTCTTTAGCATAAGAAAGAATAAAAATGGCAAATTTAAGCTGAATGCTTTAACACCTACAATACATGACAGTAATAAATGTATGTCCCACCTTAATCATTCATATGAACTATCAAGGCAAGACGGCCACCCGATTACAATCATTTATCCAGGGTGGTGTTTTGTTTTGTTTTTTTCCCCAAAGCACAACATCACCTTTTTAACCTTTATGGACAAGCATGTGACACATGAAGTTTAACGTCAAGAGGAACTGTGCGGTGTACTTCTTTTTGATATTGAAGTATGATCTTCTGAAAGAAATTTTGCAATTTAACTTGTTTATTATAAAAGAACAATCGTACACTGAGAAAAATATCATTGAAGATGAATACACAGTCTAATGTTTCCCTAGATATTACCCAGTGAGCAGTGCAGCATGAGTCAGTCTGGCTTTAACCAATATAAACGGATCAATGAATGATAGCAGGAACGGCTGAGTGGCAATAAAAAATAACTTAAGGACATTATGGGAATAAACAGTAAATGCATTTTGAAAGGCTCTCAATACTACAAGCTACAAGTGGTGCCTGCTTAGGCCGCTTCTTAGAACGATGTATGGAATCCTACAATTACCACTGATGTTATTGTTTTTATGACACAAACTAATAATTAGAGATTGCACTTTCCGGCGTGGGAAGAAATTGTTGCAGTTGATGTGCTCATTAGCGAACAGCACTTTATACGTATAGTGATGATCGATTATAATAGCAGCGCACTCACGTTAGCTCGTCTCAGTCAGAGTGGTGGATGACCCCTCGCGCCATCGGAGCCACAAGTCTACAGCCAGATCAACATGAAGTCAACTCAATGCTTTTAAATAAACCAGAGGAGGAAGTGCACCAAAGAATGGTCAACTTCTTGATTTTGCCGCTTTAATGGGTGCACCTGCGCACTAAAGCGAAATCTAATACAAGAGCATCAAAAAGATGAAACACTATCACCATGTGAGTTGATGAAAAATTATCTTTTAGCTCTCTGACAAAATCTTGAGAATATTTCATCCAATGTCAATAACAGATGCACAAAGTGAAAAGAGACAGACACGCACGCTGTTTTGGGGAAGTCATTGTCGCTTGACATATTTTGCACACTGCAAGCGTCCTGTGAAACAGGAAGAGATGACTGACATTTGAACCCAGAGAGGATGAGTGTCGTCATCATTTGTACTTAACGCTCGCACGACTTTAGCGGAGGGTCGATTGTGCCGTGATCTAATCGGTTTCTCTGTGAATTCTTAACACCGCTTGACCAAAAGTTCAATGTCGAAGGTGTTCACAGTCGTAAAAAAGCTGCCTCATCAGTTGGTGAGTCTAAAATAAGAGATTGATTACTGGAAATGTAAAACCAACGCTCTTTATTGATCCAATACAACACTCTTACATTAGATCCAGTTGCACCTCTGCATTGCCGCTCAACCTTTTCACACTGGCTGGTTCTGCTGGTGATGCTTTCAGGTAAAGTAAAAGTGTATTAATGGGATGGTCTGATGGTCAAATTCAGTCCAAAGCTCCACCCCCACCCCCCCATCCCCTCCCTTCACGAGCCCCACCCCGTCCGAGTCACACTGCGGACAGTGAACTGGACTCCTTCCAAAAGCTGTTAAGTCGATTGCACTGCACTACTCTCGCTTTTTTTCTGTTATGCCTTGGACAGGAAAATATTTCAGCTGCTTTGGCCTGACAGTTTGCAAGGATCAGTCTCAATAAGACACATGAACTCCTCCAACCCACTGCACCTGAGAGTGAAAGATTTGAAAATATGATCAAATGGTTTACTAAGCCAACCCCTAATCCTGGAGTCTCTTCTCGTTTTTGATATGTTGGTGGAATCCAAAAACATGCTACATTGATAAAGGTCCAGACACTGGATTTTAGAGGCCTGTCATCTGCTATCCTCCAGAAACCAGGAAGTAACCTGCTGACTAAGAAACAAATGGATGAAGAAATATAAACATGATGCTTTTGTTATCAAAGCGTTGATTTATAGTTAGTAGATGATTTATATCTTCATCAAAGCGTTGATTTATAGTTAGTAGATGATTTATATCTCAAATAACCAAAACTATGGTGCCTAAGACTTGCAGATAAGTACAGATTTTTAAAAAACATCTTATCAAATAAAGATGAAATGTAAACAATGTCTAATATCTATGTCAATGTCATGGTGATACATGTGATTGGTTTCTAAGTTAGGGATTAGGAGAGGGACCAATTATTTTTTGAACTTGGGTCTTCAGCTGAAAGGTTTGGGAAACTGCATTACAGTAAATGTCTCATGCTTAAACCACTGAACTAGAAGTTCATTTTTACATGAGACTTTCAGTAAGCTCTGGTGGAGTTTCAGTTCTGCTTGGGTAGATTTTGTTTGGGGTCGGGGTGACGTAAAGTGACAGCTTCAATGAAAAAAAACACGTCTGTCTGTCTGTCTGTGTGTGTATTTCAAAGCAAACGGAACTATAATCTAATGATATTTGTACAGCAATGTGCATAGACATGATCGACCAATCACTTGCATCAGCTAACATACAGTAGAAGGAAGCAAAGAAAAAGAAGCTCTTTCTATGGTACTGTGGATATTAATAACCGAGTTCCTCTTTCAAAAAAAAAAATCCAAGCTGAAAGCGGTGTCGAGTAAAAGCTATTGTTCCCATCGTGGCCTTCGCGCCGCATGCACTTCTATTGTTTGATATGGATTTGCCATGACATCAACATGGCGCTACCACTTCCTGTATATTTCCAAATAAACTTTGTGGCAATTGTGTTATTTGGGATTTGGTGAGGAATGGCGTGATGTGTTTTACTAGTGTAGCGAAATAGTGGCCATGGATGTTGTGCGCTGTCCTCGTGGTGACAGGAAAGGCAGCTGTCCCTCTGTCGTGTGTGTGTGTGTGTGTGTGTGTGTGTGTGTGTGTGTGTGTGTGTGTGTGTGTGTGTGTGTGTGTTGGGAGCATGGCTGATGAGCAAAAAAATGATGGAAAGAAAGTCAGCCTTCATGACTACATCTATTATTCTGATTGTGAACGCTTCTGTTCTTCTACTCATCATGCAGAGGAAAAGCACAACTAGCATTTCGAGCGGAAAACACACCGACCGCCCGCCTTTGCTCCTTGTTTATATTCAAAAATGACAAACCAGTTTTCATCTTCAAGTAATCACTCGTGTGAGGAAATCAAGTCGTTTACTCTCTGTGAGTGTTGGGACTGACTGAATGTTTCATCGTTAACTGATAAGTTGTTTTCACTTCCAAAAGGGGAAATTGGAGACTTCTTGTCCATTATGACAGCAGAGGGCTCAAATTGCTGTCATTATTTGAAGACACTGAATTCTTTGCCTCTGTGACTCTTTTGTTGACTTTCACAGGCAGTTCTTTTTTTCAGCTCTTGCCACGGAAATAGCGTGGCGCTGGACACAATATGCCCTCTAAAACTCAAATTACAAAAAATGAAGTTCATCGTGGAAATAGCGCACTGCCGCGTCAAATTGAGGACCAAAACAGGATAGTTAAGCAAATACTACTAAAGTGTCATCATAGCTTTTCTGTCCAAGACAAAACATTACCAATAAAACTGTAATATTCCGTCCTAATTTGCCCTTTATTAAAATAATTATCTTGGTGCACAATGGATTTAGTGCAACCGCACACAATTAAGAGTCTTCCCAGAGGCTTAATCTTCGCTAACTGTGCACCTTCTGACCTAGATCTAGCACTAGTTTGAATGCTAACAATGGTGCTGCGCAAAACGGCTTATTTTTTCTAATACACAGTTTAGGAGTGGTTTGAAATGAATTTGAGTGCAAAGGAGATGCCCCTCCTTTGCTAACGGTGGCACGTTTGTTTGGTGCAGCAGTGAAATGCATCTGCTCCAGCTGCTTTGTAAGTGACATCCTTTTGCACGGGAGAGAGGCAAGCGGCTGCCTAATAGAGGCCCCCGCCCGTGCAATCTATTATTCTAACAAAAATGTATTTTTACATCGGTCTCTGGGCAGGATGTTTTGTGCCCTTTAGCAGCTATTTGCAGGTGGTGATGTGCTGGCTTTCAATGGCTCTGAAAGGCCTTGAGTGCACTTCTCCTGTGTAATGGCAACTTGAACAATGAGAAGTACTGCCACCGCACGGCCTAATGCTCTAATGTGTGTACGCGGGACTATATCGAGAGGGACTTTGTGACGACAGAGAACCAAAAATTTCCCAAAATACTGAGGTTAAGAGGTATTTACATCAGAGTAAACACAGTGCTTCCACGTGTTACATGTGCACGTGATGCAAAACGAGCGGTGAATCAAAAAGGTTGCCTTTATGAAAGCCATAATGCTGCCACGTCCTAACTAACACACACACAGAGCTTCTGAATAAAACCGAATCTCCCCCTTGAGTTGCTTCTGCTTTCCCTTCTATTGCGTTTTTGGGCATCATTGCTGATTAATGACCGCAAACTATTTGTGCTGTTTTAGTAGTTACGGTGCTAATAGGACCAACCATTAGAGCAGAAGTTTATTTCCCTTGAGTGTGACTCACTTTTACTGCACATTGCTGCTGCCGCTGCTCATCACAGAGCACACCAATATTTGCAAAGAGCAAACAATAATGGATCGGGAAGATTGTTGGCAAAACTTCAAATAACACTCGACAGGCGCCTTAAGGGAATTTTGACACTCAAATGAAGTGCTTGGTTGGCCTCTAACAGTTTTGTAACTTCTTGAGAAGTGGCCATCTAGTGAGTCAAGTATAAAACCACATCGTTAAATAACATGTTTATATTCAGGAAATAGCCAGGCACAGTTCAGTTATATTGAACTTTTTTAAACACAAACCATTTGCATTTAATTTTAAGAAGCGTTTGTTTAAAAGTTTTCATTTAGGTACAATTTCTATTTAACGTTTATATGCAAAATCTTTGAACTGTATCATTATTTTGAGTATTTGGTTTTAATTTGCCTAAAGGCTGTGTTGCTTTTCACACTTAAAAAGTTGACTGTGTTTGAAGTTTTGTCTGTCTGTTTGTGGCAGCTATAATCGGAAATCCCAATATGGGTCAAACAACTGCACTTCTCACGGGAATTTACCAACTTGCTGGGTAAAACAACCGCACGGTTAAGTCAGGTTTCCGCTAAAGTTGACTTGAGTTAGTAACTGTATGTTTTGTATAGATTCAAATTTCCACTGGCCTGAATACAAAATCATACAAGAATACAGATTGCAATCAACACCTAGACAAAAAAGCAAGTTGAAACCAATGATGCAAACCAAAAGAAAATGAAACTTGGAGTTAAAAAAAGAAACTCATCGAATTCAAGTAACGCATACAACTGTTACAGTTCATCGACTCCACATCAGTGGGTTGACGGCAACGTTATGTCAGTGCAAGCTTTGCATTACTCATGCTGATATCATTTTCACCTTTAGTGAGTCTTTCTATCATCTCGGGGTAAAACAGCATTTTGCGGCTTAAAGCGTTCATGTCAACCACAATGAATAGCATGTAGCGCGGGGGGTGGGGCGGGTGGTGGTGGTGGTGGGGGGGGGGGGGGGGGGGGGGGGGGTGCGGCTCAATGTAAATTAAATGCCCCGTCCTTTGAGTGGCCTGGCTTATGTAAGTGACTGCTTCTGCTGCTGCTGCTGCTGTTGTGTCTCTATTACTGCATGCTAGGTACTCCATCCCTGCATCTTTCCTCCCTACAGCATCTATCCAAAAGGCCCGGGTCTTGCGCTCTGGCTCACACACATACACACTAGCCCCATCTGAAAATTACAGGGTGCAGAAAGGTGGTGGTGATTGGGGCTGGGGAGGGGGGGGGGGGGGGTTGGCTGACTCTAGCATCCCTCATTCTCTATGCCACCTTGAAAACAACACCCCAATTCATTTCACCGTCATTGTCTCTGCACGTCACGTGCAATGATATCACCACATCACCTTTCATGCGCACAAAAGCTTGCAAACCAAACGTGGCAATGTATTTTTTTGTTCTTGTCTTTGAAAATTAGGATTAGCAGCCAAATCCTACTGCTTTTTTTTTTGTCCATGCATGTTCAGTTCATCTTATCTGGCTGCCTCCCTCCATCCCCGCCTGCATCCACTCCTTGACTGTGTCATAGTGGGGGGCTTTTTTTTTTAAGACAATTGGGGCCTCACAATAGAGAGACAGGGGAGATGGGGGTAGGTGGGGGAGGAGGAGGGCTAGTGATGAAATGCGACAAAGGTGGCTAACTGGGTTGAATCCCTCACTGTTGTGCAGTAATGACACACAAGGTGGCTTTCGGGGGGGGGGGGGGGGGGGGTTGTCTTAGCTCACTCCAACGACAGTTAACACTACAAATGGAGGGACAAAAGACATGATGACACGAGGTATTATTTCATCCCCCTCTTTGCTGGCTGAATTGTGTGCATGCCTCCACACATTCTACTTGTGTATGCACTTCCAAATGTTACGGTCAGAAAGAAGACAGGGCCGTAGCTGGACGTTGAGGAAAGAAAGGAAAGCGTCTTACCTCCAACATTTCAGCTCCGCTCCACCCGGTCTCGTTTCATCCTCTTCCTCTCGGCCGACTCCCTCCCCTTCTCTCCCCATGGCAGCATTTTTCTGCTATCTATCTCCACGCTGGGGCTCGCTCACCTCCTCCACTTGGCTTAGTTCCTCCTGTCTGCTGCTCTCTTCCTCTGTCTCAAAATAAAAAAAGAGCAAACAATCATATACACTTCCTAATGTGTCTGTTTTCTGTTCGCTAAGTCAAGAGGCAGGTTGATGTGTGCTGTCTTCCTCTCTCTCTCTCTCTCTCTCTCTCTCTCTCTCTCTCTCTCGCTTGTGCTCCATTCACATCACACTGAAGCCAACCCCCTCTTTCTCCTCCTCTCTCTCTCTCTCTCTCTCACACACACATGCATACACATGCACAAACACACAGCTTAGCTCCAGTCTCCTCCCCTCTCCTGGTCTCCTTGACAGAGTGAGGCAGCAGTGGTCAGCTGGAGCTAAAAAAATAAAAAAAAATAAAAGAGCTCATAAATGGAATTTTGTGATTGGTGAGATATGAAAGGACTAAGTGATGTCACGTTAATGTGACAACATGCACACGCACTGAGGTGACACGATGATGTAATTTTGTCACATCCTGCAGTCAGTAAAGCTTATTTTTTCATGCTGCGTATTTATGCAGCAATTCATTATGACACTTAACCAAACTTTTACTTATATCTTCATTGCCTTCACAAAAGTTGTTGGGAGTTCATGCGTGTTCATTTGCTGGCAAGATTACTCCAAAGTTACACAAAACCTTGAAGACCGTATTAAATTTAAGAGGGACTTTTTTCCTTAACAAGAATCTTTAGCTTTTTTAGTCACTATCATATATTTTAGATATCGGAAATGGTGGCATCAGGTGGGGATTTATGAAGGTGTTGATCTGTGCGCACAAGGGCCCATTTGCGTTTTCTCTGACATTTCTGGACAGACTAGATAAAGGCTCAAAATGGGGCAGAGTTGAGAATAGGGTGCATGTGTGTGTGAGAAAGGGACTGTTTGTTTGGAGCTCAGCTACCTCCGTGTACTCCCCAAACGTAGCGGCTGACATCATTGCAAACAATCAACCTGCTTGCGTACAATTAGAGCACTGTAACCGGACCGGACGATGCGTTTTCTTGGCATCCATATTTGTAGCTTCATCTTCCTAAAAAAACAAACAAAAAAAACTTAATAATCACACCTGTTAAGTTGAAAATAAACATTCAATATTATTCCATTGAGGAGGAGGAGGGGAGTGTCCCACACCCTCCTCTCCTTTAATTACTGTACGCAGTCCCACCGGTCAGACCATATGGTTGTTGTGGGTTAGCAGGTCAACAACGCTGGTCAAGCTCTGAGCAGTGTGGGGGTTAGGAGTTTGGGGGCAGGGAGGGGAATGTGTGGGAGGCCGTGTTGTCGGTGCAGTGAGTGTCATGAGCAGATAAGAACCATTTTAAAAAATAAAAACAGGCATGTGTTGATAGGAGCCAAAAAGTACAAAACCATTTATGCCAAAGTATGGGTAAGAAATGCTAGGTTTTGGTCATTAAAAAGTGAGCCCATGATGAATAAATCATTGCAATTTTTATCACCCTTAATGTGATCTGCACAACTCAACAGAATAATGTAATTGGGTGTGCACACTCCGATGACTAGGATTGTGTTCAGAGTTAAAAAAAATCACATTCAAACTTGGGCCCTGAGTTAAGGTGAAGGCAATTTTATGAACTGTTCCAAATCACTGCGAGGACAAGTCGTTTTCTCTCAGCAACCTTAAATAATGGCAAGTGTGTGCTGACTCCCATCCAACAAGAGTTTGAATGTGATCGGTTGAGTCTGAGCAGTCACATCCTTATTATTGTGTGAGCGCCCCTGTGCAAACGTATTATCTCATTTATTGATTTTTTTTTTTTTTCTTCCAGTCTCAAAAACTATTTCAATTGAGTTAGACAGCTTGTAGGTCACAATAATGGTGGGGAAAGGTTTGAAATGAATTACAACATCTTGGACACATCTTTTATCTCAAAACCCTGACAGACCCCGCATTTGTATTTCAATTCAATTCTTGTATTGGAGTTTATTAGATTGTGTAAATCTTTAAATAAGGCCTCAACTGAGTGTTTTTCCTGACAGAGTTTTGCGCATGGTTTTATATCAAATGCCTAATATTAATCCTGGATGGATCCCAAGAGAAGCATAATATAATCCTGCAGCTGTCATAAATGAGAGACAGAATGCATTTACTGGATAAAATGAGTAGCGTTTGCCGAGGCCCAATAAAGATGTTGCATGAGACGTCACGCGAGCCGCAGCCTTCCAAGGGCATTCTTGCTTAAATGACATTAAGAGGAATAAAACTATCGAACAACACAAGTAATTTGGTTGCACACAAGCCCTTTGGTAAACACGAATTCATCCGAGGCCGTCTAAAAATTTGAAGAAATTTAAAACTCAAGTGATGAGTCACGTGACTTTTACCTGCTCGCTGTTGAATTTGATTCCAATGTTCCACTCAAAGGTCACGGAAGACACATTTTGTATTGTTTGGACTTTGGCAAATACTTAAACACGGAATATTAAATGCAATGCTGCTGGCTGGTGGTGATTACGCAAATCGCGACAGGTAAATCTACGCTACGATACTGCCCTCTGCTGGTCAATTGTCAGACTGCGATCACAAACGTGACAGATTCCATTTATTCTGGCACAAATATCACGCAAAATCACATTTTAAGCCGTTCAAATGACGCTTGCTTTCAATTATTCTTTCACAGATAATCAATCGAAAACATCCGTCAAAAATAAGTGACTAAGTTTAAAATGGCAAAATACCTTATTTCTTATAAAAACAACATACTTTCCACTCGTTTCTATCACAAGTGTGTTCCACGTGGATATACGGACAAACTCAACACCTTTTCCCACACGCACTAATATCTGACATATCTTCTCCTATTGTGCTGTTACTTTTCGGCATGTAAAAAAAAATAAAAAAATGAGACAACGGTACACAAAATGTACATTAATCTTTAACAGTTCAAGATGGCTTGTATGATAGGTACAATCAATTCCGGTATGGAGTCACAAAACATGGAAGCAGTTGATCTAACTGTAAATTGAAAATGGATGATGACAATGGTTTAAGATGGATGTCACCAGCATTAGGGATGCATATAACTTTTCAATATAAGGAAACGGATTGTTTTATCATTGTTGAAATATGATCTACTGAAGATACAGGCAATTTAAAATGATAAAATCTTAATCCGAATGAAATCTAAAGTCTTAGTATAGTATTTCTGAGGAGTTTGATCATTCAAGCTCATGAAATGAGTTTAACACATTTCAACAGCCACCACAAAAGGGGCAATTGAGGGACATCGGGATTATTACTAAAATACATGAACATCAATTTTAAAAAGTATGCTAGGAGGATGCTTACTACACAACATAAGGTGTAGACACGATTTCGGCCCTGAACACATGGTGTAAAGTTCTAAAAGGTTCCAGGAGTTCTGGCACATGTGACACACACTAATACTGCTGTACTTTCAACAAATGAACCTCAGAGAAAAGATGGATATTCAATTGATTTAAACATTTACGTTTGGAGGGGGGGGGGGGGGGGGTCCTACTATACTTAGAAGAAATCCGCTTCAGAGGGTTAGAATCTCATGTTCAAATATGGCCCCACAAAAGATGTTGAGCATGTTTTAATTTGATGTACCCTATTCACCACCTTTCATAAATTGCACAGTTTTGTATGAAGTTGATCATGTACCCTGCAGGGGGAGTGTTGTAGGATTTGCTGATGTCATTGTTCAAGAGTTCCAATATACAGTATTGAACAGTTATTCACAATAAAAGCTTATGCAGTTTTTTTGTTTTAAACTTGTCCTGGGTTGGGTGGGGCTTCTGTATTGCAAAACCATTGTGATGCCAACTTCATGCCTGCTGTCCAAATGATCCGAGGAGACTTCACCACTTGCCCCTCTTGCTCCAGTCCTTGGGCGTGAAATGAAGACATTTTGGATCTATGCGTGTGTGTCTCTTCTGCATGGCTCTTTCATGTCCATCTACAATGTCTTCTGACAGAGTCAGGATGTACTGGCCCTTCGTTAGAAGGAACATAAATATGAAAAATGAGTCACTTTTTAGTCTGGAAGGGGGGGACAAAGTCTTACATCATGCGACAGAATACTGAGTGAGATCAAGGATTCACAAAAGGCCCATGTTATCAAATATTGTTTGATTTGAAATATTTGGGAGATTACACCTTCACATTTTCAGAAAGTCAATATTAAAACATAGTCATCGCTTCTTAAGTTGCAAAATTAAAATCAGAAAATGTTTCCTGTGTGTTGTGAATCTAGAAACCTTTTACCTGGTATTTAGGGCAAATGGGATGCTCACTCACCTTATAATAGTTGATCAGGTTGAGGTACTGCAGTGTTGAAATGACATCTTCTTTCTTGACACTTGTGATCTCACTGATCTCGCTGATGGAAAATAAAAAACACAGTTGTGAACCTGTCCTTGACAATCAAAATGGTGACAAAATTCCAACGCTCATATACTTGATGGTGATCTGTGGCCTCTCGCCATTATCCGGTTTAAGGTCCATGAGAATCTCTAGAATGGTCTGCGACCAGTAGGAACGATAAGACAACAGCCCAAGGTCCGAGAGGGGTTTCTCTGGCGTTCCCGTCTTTCCTTCAACCTTGGACAATTCGTAACCTGTAGGCCAGATGATGAGGTAAGGTTTTGGAGAACGTGCCTAACAAGCTCAAAGTGCACTCACTAAACTCGATGAGAAGCTTCCCGTAACCTCTCCGCTGGTAAGGAGGCAACGTCAGGATACAAGCCACATTATAATCCTCAGTTGACTCCTTCTCCTGGGGAGGAGGGAGGGGGGGGGGGGGGGGGGGGGGGCTTATTAGAAGTGTACCCAGGTAGTCACAAGCAGACCACACATGTATAGTACCTTTGAGAAGTATCCCACTATGTGGAAGCCTTTGGAGTCATACTCTGTCATTACATAGAAGAGGAAAGGGTCCGTGTCATAGTACAGGGTTTTGTGGTCCAGGAAACACTTAGCAAGTAAACACAGGTTCTGGGAATAATTCTAAAAAAGAGACAGATGTATTGAATCAGCAATGTCGAAAACAGAAATAGAGTTGAAGGGCAGAACATTGAATGCTCAAACTAACTTTGTTTTTTCTGCCATCAATCTCAAAGAACGAGATGGTTCCTTTGCGGTAGATCTCATTGCCCGGAGGATGTCTGAGGTTACATTTTGTCAAATGTCTCTGGAGACACTTGAGACTTTTGAGGTACTTGAGGCAGAATTCACAGAGGTAGAGAATGGGCAGCGATGTCAGTTCCTGCGGGTACGGGGAAAAGTACCACGGCTTCAGCCTGTGACGACCCAGTTCTATACACTCGATGTTTTTCATTCGGGTGACAATGTCGTCGTGGCTGCGGTCCGACACCAGACTGCCTGTCATGCGGGGTGCGGTCGGGATGCCATCAGAACTGTCCTGTGAATCCTAGGGACAAAAAAAACCCAAAAATGATTATTAGCATATCTGGTTTCAGGGAGATTTGGTCCTGAAAATAAAAAGCTGACTCATCAAATGAAATATTGATGTTGGAATTTCTTTGAGCAACATGTAGAATCACAGTGGTTGTACATGTTACGGGGGACAGCATCATTTGGCAGCAACACACATTATTTCAAATACAGGAAATCAAACAGACCTCTGGTGGTGGTAGAAAGACACTGGCACTTTGAGGCTTGTTATACTGCAAAACCTTTATCATCTAGCAGAGAGAGAGACACAAAAAAAAAACGGGCTTTTGGAAACTAAAGGGGAATGTATTGATTTGTATTTTACACTCGCAACACTTTGGTGACTGGGTCGGATGGAGGCCAGTTTGTCAATCCAAAACAATGTGTTGTCAGAGGGAGGTCTGGATCCCGTAAGAGGTGAGTGTGGATTGTTAGTGGAATCTTCAGTGGACATGTTGACATGAGGCTGGATTTAGGCAAGGTTTACCACCATACCATTTCACTTCGAAAATCTTGTTTTAGAGAATGATTACTATCAGAGTGACCGTTAGTTTCATTGTGAAAGTCAAAAACACAATTCAAACAAAGACCTTTTTCTTTTTTTTGGTAGCAATGAGGTATACAAGAAGAACTTGTTTTTCAAAGTTTTACTTAGTATTTTTACACTGAATACTTATTATTTTCCCGTAATAACATTTCGTGGAGGAATAGTTTTTTATTTTAGTCAAGTCATACAGTAGAGCAATTTTGGGCTACTCTACCTGCCTGTATACGGCTATACATGGAGAAAAAATATTCATAGAGGCGCTAAGTGCGACCAAATCCTCAATCACTTATAATTTGAATCATTTAAGTCCAACCTTCAATCGCTATTAGCTCAAGTCATTACTGAAAGCAGCATTTTTGTTTTCACAGGATTTGTGTACAGCCTTGTACAGAGAAACAGTTTAAACTAAATAAATAAATAAATAAATAAATAAATAAATAAATAAAGAAATAAAGAAAGAAATAAATAAAGGTTGGTCACCATTTCACTCATACTTGCAAGGCATGCATAAAAAAATAAACAAGTGCATTTACGATAACACCTAGTTAAAGTTAAAGACAACCGATGTGCATGCAAAATGGCAGTGAACTGCGAGAATGTAATCACAATCAAATTTCATACCTCGTCAGTGGGTCCACAATTAGCTTTCCGCTTCCTGCCGGACTGAGAGGGGATGAGCCTTCGAGCGGTGCCATTCTTCAGAAATAACAAAGGTGTTATGCAAATTAAGTCTGTAATTAAAAGAGTTTCACAAAACGTGGACTGATCATTACTGTCGTGAGGGAGGAAATCTGGTCATGGTCTTCTCGGGTCTTGAAGGTGTTCGTCTCCCTCGCTGCGGGGTATACAGCTGCTGGAGACGCCTCGGTTGAAGTTGGCAGGGAGGGCACTGGGGGGGCCGGAGGAACCTGTGGTACCATGGGGACCGGCTCCACTTTCCTCTTCTGCGATGAACAAGAGTTGTTACCACAGTCGGCTTCATTCGTGATCTGCTGCGATGTGTGTTTGGGCAAACAGCCAGCGATTCAATGAGACCATTGGCCCGTTTTAGGCGTACAACCTGCAGCTTACGTGAGCTGAGAATGAGTCGGACTCGAGGCCACAGCTTATTCAATCAAGTAGTTTTGGTTATCTTTGGATTAAATGGAAATTGCACCTTATTTAAATCTGGTATTAAAATCCGATAAAGACAAGTCCCACCGGGTTAACATCAGGAATAAACAAGGGCTTTTGCTCTTTGGGTAATGGGTAAATTCAAGTTGTACCGGAGTGGGGAGAGTTTTGCCTCTGGAAGGAGCTGTGGCAGATTGTAGGTTGAGATCTAGACTCTTCCTCTGAATCGAACAGAAAGGAAGAGAAGCAGGTGGGGTTAACTGACATTCGTAAGGGCCGTGAGTTCATTACTCAGATGGATTGTGTACACAAAGTCCAACTGAGAGCGCTCTCTCTTCAGAAAAATAATTGGCTCTCTTCGCGAGATGGACATTTAATTCCTAAAATTGTAGTATTACAGGAACAGTCCATGTTTCACGCCAAATAATTTAATTATACTTGAACATTAAATGCAACTTGACTGGACTGGTGAATCATTTGAGTACCACAAGAGGGAGCCTGCGTAACACCAATGGTATGCGTGCCACTGTTTTACGACTCACTGAACTTAATGGCATTACCTTCAAATCTGACTGGCCTAAATTTGAACTGAGAATGCATTGCTAAAAATATTGATGTGAAATATTTTCATTTCTTTTTAATAACAATTACTGTTCAATTCATGGAAATATATCTACTCACCACTTCTCTTTCCGGTGAACTTGGGCGGGAGCCTGGAAGACCATTCTTGGTTGGAGTTTTTGCTTCCTTTTTCGGGAACTGGAGTTTTTTCATGTCCAGCCTATCTGATGTGACCCACTCATCCAGACGTTTGTTGACTTTCAACATACATTTTATACAATTTAGCGATCTTCGTGGTTTTAGACAACAACAAAGATGTAGCAAACTATACTCACAGTCAATGTAGTGAACATAATAGAGTTTTCTTCCAGAGACTTCCTTCACACTTAAAATCTCAGCCAATGCTAGACAATAAAAAAGAAATTCCAATAAACAAAATACATTCAATGAGTGAGTGCCATCTCGATAAAAAAATAAATAAAGCTCAGCTTTTGAACAAATTAATCTATTTAAGAAGGATGTATTCTTTTTTTGTTGAGGTGACATTCTGATAGACATTTTGTGGAGGGATACCACTGTTGTTATGCACATTGTTCTGTGTAAATTAATCCACTGACTGGATGGTACGAATGTCAACAGGACAGTATTGCTGAAATTGACAGATATTAAAGATGTAAATTTTATACTCTAGTTAAAAACGTTAATACGAAATACCACCACAAACGTACAGACGAAACGACACGATATCAACTTCTGTCAATTGTAATATTCTAATCGTATGCAATTATCGATACTACCTTGCCAGGAGTCAGGACTTCTTTTAATATTTTTTTTAACAGAAAGGCTGTTAGAGTTGGCTAATTGAAACATAAGCTTGTTTATTATGTGCCGACTGTGTAGGGGTCATTACGGGTTTGTAACAACGGGCCGGGGTGTCTTATAAACAACTGAGGTTCGCTAGTTAGCATTAGCTCGTTTAGCATTCAGAAAAACAAGCGAACAATGCTTACGCCACTCGTCTTCGTGTTCCTGGTTCTTACGGAGAACGGGAAGGCGGCAGCCCTCAACAATTTCAACCTGTCGGGGAAAATCGGTTTATTTACCTTTGGAAAGTGAGTGACGACTAAAAATAACAGTACATCGCTAGGATACCTACCGATGATCCGCTGTCAGCCATTTTCGTCATCTTTGCGAGCTGCAGCGGGGTGTTGTGGGAAAATGCCGGCTTACGTCAAAGGTAAATAAACCAATCAGAAAATACTGCGACGGTATATGCGGTAAGCGGAAGTCGGTAAACGAAAAAGGAAATGACAATGTGTCAAAAAGCACCGAAATAAACTAATCAAATCAGTACTTTATTTTTTGGGACACATCACTGATCCACCAATGTTTAACTCCCGTGAGTAAAACAACTGACAATTTGCAAGCAATGGCAAAGGTTATAAATGATCTTTATTATAAGCATTAGAACAGATTTTAGGATACAGACCAACAATGATTTTGAAGGAAAATAATCCAACAAGAAATGATACACAAATAATATCAGACAAAAATCGGTCCATACAAATTTGTACATAATGATAACTGTAGACAAATAAATCACCTTTGACAAGGAGTTTGGTAACTTTTCCATTCTAGCATGATTAAAAAAATGTGTCAAGACTCTGACTTGAACATGCATTTATATGCTGCATCTCTTCAACTTGCATCGTCCCTGAATACTGCTGATATGATATATGATATGACTCAATTGCTGGATCAAACTAAGAACTATTTTAAAATGTATTTTGTCGAGCCAGTTATTGTAGGAATTGTTTGGATTTTTAAAGATTGTAGCAATGTGTCAGTAAATGCCTATTTCGAACATTTTCTGTGGTTAGTAAACAAATGAGGCAGCATAACCTGTTTAAAAAGTAGATCCTGATAAATACATAATTTGAAATAGTGGAAGAAACATTCTTCTTTTCATTTTTGTTTGTCTTCAACCACAGAGGCAAACATTCCCACTCTTGTTAATGACTTCAACACCAGTTCTTTGTGCTAACTTTTTTCTCTACCCAGCAGACAGTGTGTTTTTTTTGTTTTTTTTAAATATCTTGCAGAGTCAGCAACCAGCTTTGCTTTTTGATGTAATTTGAGGATGGTGAAAACACTGTATCTGTTGTGTTGGCAATAAATTGAATGCAATATTCCTTTCCAGCCACAATTTCCTGCACTTGAGGGTCAATTATCTTGACATGATCTGGCATAAAAGCAATACCTTCACTGTGGCATTAACGTCATTTAAAGTAGCATCGGCATTATATTTGAATTGTATCATTTCTGCTTTTACCATTGTAAAGCATCCATTAACATGCACAGTAAAATGCCTTTTACTGAGTAGTCACCACAAAATAAATATATATATATTTTCCTTAATGAGATGTGTCATTTAGAGTAGTTATTGCACACAATGCCATTGGCAATAAATTAAAGCTCTTAAATAAAGTTTGTGTTATAAAACATACAATAGTTGGATGGGATGTTGGATTATCAAATGTTACAATGTTTTCTATTGCTATTACTAACACAACCAGGCCCCCTGCTACTGTATATTTTACCAAGGTTACAGAAAGGGAGTTACAATTCTTATCATACCTTCTGAATGAACCATCATATACAAAACAATGCACTTCACTTAGTCAGATTCAACAGTCAAAACCATCTCCCTTCATACGTTTCACCCGAAAATAACATGTCTTATTGTTTTACAACTATGATTTTATCATAATAATACTGCAATTGTATATCAATGCCTCCTTTCATTGATTGTGTCTCACATGGTTATTTATTTTACTCCTTCATTTCTCATTCACAGCAGCAACCCATCTTGGGTTTCTCTTATTTCTTAGGTTATGCTTTCCCCAAGATGCATACACTTAGATGGGGGTCATAATTTTATCATGAAATTTCAGGTCCTTCAGTGTGCAGGAAACATTCTGTTGTACTCTCCAAATAGCACTCGTTAAACTTTAAGCTATAAAAAAGAAAGTATGATACAAATAAAGAATATTTTAAAACATATACTGAAAAGTGCATTGTACTTGTATTTTTTCACAGCATAACATATCCACTGTACAATCGTTGATTATATGCCTACATTATTTTATACATTATATTTAGGATTACTAAGTAGCATAGATTGAATAAGAAATATTTCATAGCAAGTCTACAGGAAAATAGTTGCATTGCCCTGAAACAAAGATGCATGGTTGTGTGTATGTATGTGTGCGTGCGTCCATGTGTGGCTGAGAGACAGACAAACAGACAGACAGACAGACAGACAGATCGACCAACATGTACAGTGATATAAGTTGTATGCGCAAACATCCAGCATTGAAGCAGACAAAGCTTGTATCATTCTAGTTCAGAGGCACACAATCAGCCCAGCCAGCATTTCAAGTAACGAGCATTGTTTTGGAAAATGCACATCAGTCAGACATCAGCAATTCCGAATGATGGAGACAAGAAAAGATCATTCCATCATGGGGGAGGGGGAGGCCAAAGAATCATACAAGTACTTGGACGGATTGCTTCAGACAGAAGAGTAACAGCGACTAGACGGGCGTCTTTTTTGTTGTTGTTGTTATTCCCCCCCCCCACACCCTTAGCTCAGCTACAGCACTTTTCTTAAGTGCAGCCAGTTGAGTTCTGATAGCCCTCTGTATCAGGATGGAAGCAGCAATCATGCCTGTTTTGTCCAAGGTTGTCTGCGTGCTTCCTGGATGCCTTCCCGATACAAATAAAAAGGTCTTATCCTGGCAGCAAATGAGTAAGACTCACTGATGACATCTTTACAAATCCTTCTTCCTCGCGCGCCATAAGGCCTGTGAAAATGATCCATCGTGGGGTAGGAAAGTCATTCTGTGGCAGTTGGTATGTTACATTTGTATCCCTAAAAAGGAGACACGGAACTCAGGGAAAGTGGGAGCTGACAAAAGGTCCTGGCACTTGAAGTTTCCACTTTCCCTGCTCACAACAGGAATGTATTTTTCTTGAAATATGGGTGTTTCAATAAAACACCAATCATTGGATTTCCTGTGAATCTAGGATTTCTATCTAGGCATTGAGAGACAAAAAGTAATTGATGCGCCACTCTCCTTGGAAACAAGTACACATTCCAGATTCTTAGTTGAATTAAACATGCTTTCTGTTTCTTTTGCCATGGTTCATACGTATAGTGAAAATGAGCAGTCAGTCTTATGATGACAATCGTAGAAGGAATCCAAGTTGGAGGACAACGAATGAGGGGACGGCGTGAGGAAACATCCATGTACAACAAGCAGTTTTATGGGTAACTGATATTAACGAGTCCATCCCCTCAACGCTCAGACTTGACTTTGTACCGCAGGACAAAGTAAGTGGCCAGTCTGAGAACGACAAAGAAAACCCCTAACACCATGAAGTCTACATAGAGCTTTGCATCCTCCACATCCAGCAGCTGCAGGACCTCCTCTGGCTTTTGAAATTTACACACAAGACCCGGACATTCAAGCTCAGTGCGGTTCATCCCGTAGATGGAGAGTATCACTCCCTCAAAGCCATACCTGGAAGTGGTAAAACATTATAAGCATAGGTGGCTTTGACATAGTAAAAAAAAAAAAAAAAAAAATCTGAACATACCTGACATAAGATACATAGGAGCTCCACTGCAGGTACTTGGGAATGGTGTCAAAATTTACAAAGAAGCCAGAAAACAGTAGCACAGGTATGGCTGTGACTGGACCGACAAATGTTGCTACCTATGGAGATAAATTACATAGCATTTTCTGGGAGGAAAAAAAACATCTCCTTCTAAGTAAGTGGTCTGCATTCGGCAGTCATGCAAAAGGGTTTGGAAGCTCCAACTGTAAAAGAACAAGGAACAGCCCCTTACCTGCAAAGATGTGGACGCAGCGCCAATAAGCAGTCCCAGCGACTGGGCTACCAGGGCTGTGGATGTGGACAAGGCCACGAAGAGCAGGTAGCGGCCAGCCTCTGCTGGCTGCTCAGTCATCCAGTACACAATACTGCAGTACATGATTGGACAAATCACCTGCAAAGGAGAACAATTATGCATTGTTATTCTTGTGGTCCTCGCCTACTATCGGCCTAAAATGGTCCGATACTGTTTCATCAATACAAATTGGAAGTTACTATGAAAACCATTTGTTTGTATGTTTGACATCTTATGCCGGACAGTTCAAATCTATGAAACGTTACCTGGAATGGTACATCCGCCATTGTTTTTGCCAAATAGTAAGCCTTCAGGCTATACCAGTAATTGAGGTGTTCCCTTATCAAAACAGGCATTTCCAGAGGAACTGTGGAAGCAAAACATCAATAAGTGACTTGAAATAAGGCGGCAAGTCAATTATTCCAGGCCATCTTACAAGTTAGAACGGTGGGCATGAGGGCGGCAAACATGAGAAAGAGCATCGAGAAGAAGAGGAAACCCGTGTTGTTGAAGACTTTACTGGCGTCGTTTCCAATTTTGAGATAAAGTAGACCGATCAGCACGCCGATACACAGATGGGACATCACTCTGAGGTGGGTCAGCACCTAAAAAAAACATCACATGCATGTCAATATACTCAAGGTATTAAGTTTCTGGATTGTTTACTCTGTTTGTTCTTCAGCCAACAAAAAGCTCATTGAGTGAAAATCTCACATTGTCACATCACTGAACTCAAAACATGTTTTACCGTGTCCCGGCATATTGTAATGAAGGTTCTTTTGAAGAGGATGCAGAACTGTGTGAAAGTACTGGTGGCAAAGCTACGTTTCTCAAGGGTCCCCGTGTCCTGTGAAGAGATAAACATACAAACATCAGGAAAATAAAAGAATCGATTTCCCTGTAAATAAAGCAGCTTCCACTCGTGCAGTTACCAGATAATTAGAAAGAAAACAATACTTTTGTTTATAGTCAGCTCATATATTATACACTAACATCCATTACTCATATGCATGGGAGACCAAAACAGGCATTTAAGAGCTCACGGTGCATATTTTATGTATATTTGAAAAAATTAATTGGATATTAAACACAAATATTTTGTGTACTCTTCTCATAGTTTCCATTGTGCGGTGTACATATCAGAATCCCTTACACTGTAGCACTGAGAGGGACAGGATGAGTCACTCTGGTCTCTTGAGTTCTTCTTGCCCTCCTCGGAACACAGTCCACCCTGAACCGCTTCAAAAAGCACCGGGTTCAAGTCTCCGTACTCTCCTGATGCCACCTCGATGACTGGTGGGGGAGAAGACGAGCACCTTATAGAAGGCTTCAAAGACGCTCTCGTGTCAAGTAGTAATCAAGGAGACTTTGAACTCACTAAAATCTGCAGGATTGTGATATGTTGGACAATGGAGGCCCAGGTTCTTCAAATAAGGGATGAGGTAAGGGACTGTACCCTTGTAGATGCATTGACCTTGACTGAGAATGTACAACTAGAAGAAAAGATACAACAACGGGTAACTGAATTATACTCACAGGCATTAGTTCCAAAGTAGTAATTGAATCAAAAATAGAATATCATAACAGGACATAATCAAGCTGTATATGTTAAGAAATGAATAAAACAGATAAAACAAGACGCCCGGGGAATAATTCTCCTGCTCTCTCTGTTAGATACTGACTCAGGCTTCTCTTTGCAGAAAGGAAACAATGCAAGCATTCAAGTTACCTTATCAAACATCTCAAAGAGCTTTGCACTGGGTTGATGAATGGTACAGATGATTGTTCGCCCTCCCTGAGCCAGAGACTTCATGAGGGAAACCACCTGGAAGCATGACGCGCTATCCAGTCCACTAGATGTGACACCAAAAAAAAAAGCAAAAGCGCAGGCTTGAATCCAGAATTGTGTAGAGATGATGCAGACGAGAAGAGACGTGATATTGTACCTGGTGGGCTCATCAAAGAACATGACAGGAGGGTTGTTGACTAGCTCAAGGGCAATGGCCAGTCTTTTGCATTGACCGCCCGAAAGCGAGTTGGTTCGCGTTTGAGCACAGTCCAGAAGGCCCAGAGCTGTCAGAATCTCATGGACCTGAAACACAAGCAACATGCTCATAGCTGTCCACCCAACTAACCGTCAACATTTGTACTCAGACTTACCAGTTCCTTTTTGACCTGCATGCTCTCATTGAGTTTCAGATTGGCAGAGACCTACAGGAAAGAGAGACCAGATCCATCCATCCATCTTCTCTAGCGCTTATACACTGATCGTAAGGTATCAAAATAAAAACTAGCAGAGGTCACCTCACCATCATGGCCTCCCTTGTCGTAAGGTGTGGCAGTAGCATATCATCCTGCATGATGTAGCAGGACATCTTCCGGAAGGTCCGCAAGTCCCTCGGGCGGCCATTCACCAGGATTTGGCCCTTCATGCCTGTCTCCCTGCATCCAAAGACAAACTAGGAGTAGTACCAGACAGTGCAAATGTAACACTTGATGTCTCACCTGTAACCTGCCAGGATATTCATGAGGGTAGACTTCCCGGCTCCGGAGGGTCCCATGATACCAATCAGCTCTCTGCTGTTAAACCTTCCAGACAGACACTTGAGGAGGGCTTTGTAACCTAATGGAAAGAAAAAAAACAACCAATTCATATTTCTGCATCTCATCTCAGTGCTGTTCAAAGAAATGCTCACCAAAACACTTTCAATTACTCAAATGTAAATGGATACTTTTTACAATTAAAATCGCTTGTAACTGTCGACATGGAAATATACGTAATGTGTTTTTACATTGAAATTTGCATAATGTGTTTTTACATAGTTACGACATGCCACCGGAAGTGAAGCATTCCCACACCGTAATTCAATTCGACCTCTTTCGTTTCATGCTTACAAAGATGCAGACCACTAACAAGCAAAAGCCAAAGACTGCTTTCCTTGCAGCATTTTTAATGGCTACGCAGAATAATGACACAAAGGACATTACGTAATAAATGACTTCAAAAACATGTCATAAACTCTGAAATGAAGCCATAATGGAAAGTTAGAAAGGTTCACTTGATCCCTGTTGTGAGGGGAAAAAAAATTCTCCATTTCCATGTGCTGCATACTGATGATACAGACTTCTGCTGAAGCTCGTGCATAATAATGCTTTTATCTGTGTGACACTGCAGGGACGGACATCTTTATCACCATGTCTCACTCAGCCATATGGCAGCAAGAGCGCCTCAGTGTCCGCTACTGACACACATACGCATATAAGAAACATTCAAAGTCCGATATATTTGCACACGATTTAATATAAAGCTATTTAAGTTTTCAGAGTTTGCAATGGCGCAGAATTGCACTGCATCATATGTATAGTGCAGTGTTTTGAATATTTGATCCCTTCTCAAATCAAGCAATTAGTAGATGATAATGGCAGCTCACATACAACAAGTACATCACGTAAGCCTGATTTCAGTTCACTTAGAGGAGCATGACTCTTTGGCTGACTCGTGAGATAACATTTATATTCCATGCCATTATTCCCAGAAGGGCAAAGGCACTGCTTTATCATTATCAGATATTTTCTTAGCAAATTGAAAGGGAGAATGAATTATGCAGCATTAATCAAGCGAGTTCCTATAGTCTAGCCCCAGAAAAACGCCGGAAGATGCTGTCTAAGAGGCATGTAAATGAAAGACGTCCTCAAAAGGTCATTCTTTTCAGACTCAGAGTGATTCACTAACTGATCTACCACTTCCACAACTGAAGGCATGTTTGGCCGATTTCCTCCTCCACGGTCAAAGCATTGATGGTCATTAAGTAAGTAGTATCAACTTAAAAAAGGACAAATGACTTTCCTTCCCAAGCATGGCAGCCTGGCAGCTCTTTGGCAGCATCACTTCAGCTCTTTTACTGCCCCACCAATAAAGGAGAGAACACAGCATTAATCCACAGAGCGGGATGATCATCATCCATAGCGCTTTCTGCGTATGGCCCATTTGCCACAGTCATCTCTAGAATAACTCATAAGCGGTGTCACCGAGATAAAGACTCGTGGCGTTTATGGCTTCTGACATCACGGGCCTTTTGTGCTTCCATGCAGCAATTGGAGCCTAGCTCTGAAAGACTTTGCTTAATTAGGAATAACAGGCACTTCCTGTTCACACATCCTCCGTATGATGAGCCAAGGCAAGCAAGTGCACAAAGTGCAGAGCCATTTTCATGAGCCAAGGAAAAACAGTATTGACTTTTGCTCAATATTTCCTGTCTGATCTGCTCTGCTTTAGCAAGACCACCCCATAATAAATACTCTACATGGGACAATACACTTACAATTACAGCCACTGCCTGAAATGAATAATGTCTGGCCCCTCTTAAGCATACATGAACGCACCCGCCTTGTTAAACTCACAGAGGACGTAACAAGTTCAGAGAGGGTAGATTAGTCGGTAAGTCACGCTGACCTAACGTTGGACATCCTTTCATCATTATTAAGGGCCGGTGTGTTTCAATGCTGTTCATATTTCATGAGCGGATCAATCATGTCTGACTCACTGACAACGCAGGAAAAAGAGATGCAAACAGTGTGACGATCTGTGAGCGTCAATTATTTACTACGGCTGAACTTTGCTGAGCACTGCAAAAGTGCGTGTGTGTGTGTGTGTGTGTGTGCGTGTGTAAGACACTACACAGCTAGGCAAGAAAAAACAAAGAAAAAAAATCTTCCAATTGTGACAGTTCCTTAAAAGCTTCGCTGCGAATGTGTGCACCGACCGAAGCTACTGATCACCAACCATCATTTATACTAGGGGTGCAGTACTGTACCTCGCCTCCTCCACCAGGGACCCTCACGGATGGTGTACGACAACTCATTAAATTCCAAGTCCACAGCAGAGCGACGTGGGAGGTGGGAGAATCGCTGGGCCTCAGTGATGTGATTCTCCACTTTCTTCAGGTGCGTGAGCAGGGGCGCCTCCGGGGGTGCCCCGCTGTGGAGTTTGGTCTCCTCCATGGGGATACTGACGGAAACCTGCTCCGTCTTTTCAGCCATGCTGAAAAAGACACACAGATAAATGACACATTTGAGTTAATAAAGTCAAATTTCTACACTGACCTCGCAAGACATAAAATACATTTTAAAATCTTGCTCAGCTCTGTTTGGATAAAAAAAAAAAAAGATAATAATGTGGCTGTTGAGTGCAGCGATATGGATGGTTGAAGCATTATTATATTGCGCGGTCACAAAAAGTAGACCCTTGGGTCCTGATGTACCCTTGACAGTTGACTTACATAGCTTCAGAGTTTTATCTTTTTGTCCCTGGAAAAGATTGTAGTGGAGTCGACCGGTGCTGTCGAATAATAAGGTACGTTAATTTGGATAGTACCTTGAGGGATGAAAATATGTCTGCACTGCTCTATTTCTGGCAGTGCAACTGGTGTTTCTAATTTCACTCTTCTGCTTCTTACATAAGATAAAAGTACAGAAACATCACAGTATGCTGCTGTGTAATTATGGAATTAATACCAAAATAATATTTTTTAAAAATGGGCCCGGTTATATCGAATGTTTCTAGTTGTCTAGTATACTGGAATCCTTTGGCAGATCTGTTCAATGAACATTCGCAAAAATGAGTCATCGTGTCAAATGATGCGATTCCTGACAATTACCTTAACTCGCTGCTTGAAGGCATGATTGCGAAGGTTAAAAGCTGATGTCTGGTTTCAGTTTTGCTCATTTAAACGGCCATCTGTAAAATCTGCCAATACATATGCTGGAAAACATTTGAACTCAAAACATTCTGTCTTCAGATATCTTTGGAGCCTTTCCCAGCATAGCCTATATTTAATTTGACCCATCCCTGTGTCATGATAGTGCACCTTAATGTGTTGCTCAAGCAGAAAGGCGTGGTGTTTAAATCTCTTCCACAATTGCACGTCATCAACCGAACCTGTGTGTTCATATGATCAGTGTGTGCAAACATACACTGCAGTCTTGTGCAATAAAATGTGCTCACATGAAGAACCTTGACCATGGCTCTTCTATTGATCACCATGCCATTAGTGAATTTCCATTACCAGGCTGCATATAGGCCCTGTAAAACTGACTTTAATGGCCTCTTGCTCAGATGAAGGCCTGCCTGTTGTGTCATCCTGTGTGGCGCCCACAGCTGAGCCACATGCAAGTCTACTATGTATATGTAAGGATGAGATATGCTGATTATTCATTATCCATCCATCCATCCATCTTTTTTGCACTGTTTATCTGTGAACTGGAGCCCATCCCAGCTGACTTAGGGCCAGAAGCGGAGTACACCCTGATTGGTTGCCAGCCAAATTTAGGGCAAACCATTCACACTCACAACTATGAATTATTTTAAGCATGGTTTTAGAATATAGGAGAAAGCCAGAGTGCTACCAAGAATGGGGAGAACTTGCAAACTCAGATAGGCCTGTGCCTGGATTCGAACACCAGTTTAACTGTGAAGCGGATGTGCTAACCACTAGGGTACCGTGCTGCCTCTTGTTATTTAAATGATGAGCTGTTCTGCGTGGATAAATAAAATCAGCTATAAACTGCAATCTGACAAGAATCAAAATACCCTATAGCTGAAAATCCATTGTGACATACTAATCATGAATGTTTCATGTAATCTTTACATTACAGTCACATCAGTTAAAGGTAAGACATTCCTTTACATTGCCGTATTATGCACTTACTTAGTGTTGTGTGTTGAAACGAGCAAGTGAGACGCCTGTTTTCGCTCCCTGGGTGGGATATCAACAGTCCACAGGAGATCCCTTCAGGAAAAAAACAACACGATCCCAGCACATCAGAAGCGCCAACAAATACTCCCAGCCGGCGCGTTGATGGAGAGTCCAGGGCAAAAACAATCCAGTTGGTTTGCGGGTGCAAAAATAGCACGGCTGTTTCTCGTCAAAAGATCTCCCGGGGTGCGGCAGCCGCTCATGGTGTCATCATCATCCCGCATCCTCTGCACAGGCAACTCCCGAGATTAAAATCATGTCCGACGTCAAACTACGACCGTACCCCACTGAGATAACCTTGATCTTTTATCTTATCCATCCGCTGTGAGGCTGCATCCCAAATTTCGCTTGATGTTGATGGAGAAGGATGAGAGGATGATGGTTGATAAACCTCCACTTGGCTTCTCGGACGGAACTAAAGTGCTGCAACAGTAGCTCGACGTGTGGACGTCGGACGGTCAGTCGGTCGGTGATCTCGTAGGAGTGGGGTGCGCACGCCGGTCTGGGAGGTTGCAGGGCGTTGCTGCTGGAGAAGGAAAAAGTAGAAGAATAAAACGCAAAAATAAAATTGCTCACTTTTCTACTTATTCCATCCAGCATGTGTGCATTCACTGCATGCACACTGACAATTACATCATTCGAGGTAAGATCATGAAAAAAAAAAAAAACATTCACATGCACGGCGATTTCATTCCCCTAATCAAAATGTGAATTACGCTTGAATATAAAAGCAAAGGTGCGTAAACAGTGAGGGTTAACAGTGGAGAGGATTTTGCGTGCTCCACTGTCTCTTTAACGCCCGCACCTGCGCAGCTGCCCGGTGCTGATGCTGCAGTGGCCGGGTTATTTTCGGTAAATCAGCCGAGGTTACTCGCGTTCAAGTGGGCCCAACATGTCTTACATCACCCCAAGGGAGGCCATCAATTCCGTTTTGAGCCAATCACATCGCCGTTTAACAGGAGCCCTTCATATCCATCTCATGTGAGCAATTTCATTTTACAAGTGTCAAACCCAAGGCCCAAGGGTCAGATCTGGTGGCCACATCATTTCACGTGGCCTGCTAAAGCAAATCATTTGTGTCCATTTCAAGTTTATTGGTAAAATCCATAGCAAAATGACATGTCATCTTCACTTGTAGTAACGCTGAGCTTCTTTATTGTTACCAAACCGTGTTTTTTTTTTTTGATAAACGAATGAACGACCTATTCTGGTCTTCAAGGAAGTACTCCAGATTGCATGACATATTTGCCCTGTGGAAATAAGGATTGCCTTTGTTGACTTACCTTTGTAACAATCCACTTCTCCTCTTACAAAGGCAAGTGATTTATAATGAAAATGATACTCTGCTGTAAAGATAGAGAGCAAATACTTTTACAACTCAACAAAGAATATATTTGTAAAGCTATTTGCTGGCTGTATAACGTAAGGTATTAGCTGTGCAGGTGAGGGCCGTATAAATACAATAGACGTGAGAGGGAAGGGAACAGTCATACAAGATGGCTTCAACAAGAATGGCACTCCTCTCCGTGGGCCTCCTGCTATTTTCTGTTCAAGAGATGCTCACTGTCAAAGGTAATTATTTTGCATTCATTAAAAATAAGCAGGCTTTCTGAAAAGTATTTTCATGTGTGCGTATCTCAATAATGCAATATTTTTCTATTTAAAATACTGAATGAAAATAACATTGACTCACTTGTGTTGTGGAACTTGCTATGCAGGACAGGCCTCACGTTCCATTAGACTGTCTGTGGAGAACGATCTGTCTAACTTGACCCCTGAGACCTATTTGACATCCGTGGTGGAAGGAGGGGTGCTGCTGGGGGCTTTGAGGAGAATACAAGAGATGCAGCCTCACTTCAGGTAACAACTTGCGTGTGTTGATCTCAGCTAGTTTTCTTTCAAAGTCTAGCTTATGCATTGCATCTACTAGTTTCACCCTGAAGGAAGACCCAAACTACGGCCTGTTTTTGGAGAGTGTGAATGGCGTAGCTGGAAGTGAAAAGGAGCAAACTTACTGGGAGATTCTGTCTGAAAACTCGGGAGAATACACGCGCTTGGATGTGGGTGAGTTTCCTCTTGAGAGTAAATCACATCTGAGGGAGACTTAATGAGCTGTAATGAGACATGGGGATTTTGGTTTGCATCCGCTCATTGCTTTGGGACACCCTTTTGTGTAACGGTTCTGCTGTAATGAATTATGAACAATATTAGGTCCAAATGAAGAATCCAATTTCCATCAAACATTATTCCTTTAAGGCGGTTCGGTGGGGCATTGGGTAGCATGTCCGCCTTACAGGGTGCGGGTTCGATTCCACCTTCGGCCCTCCCTGTGTGGAGTTTGCATGTTCTTCCCGTGTCCGCGTGGGTTTTCTCCGGGCACTCCGGTTTCCTCCCACATCCCAAAAACATGCTTGGTAGGCTGATTGAGCACTCCAAATTGCCCCTAGGTGTGAGTGAGAGTGCGGATGGTTGTTTGTCTCTGTGTGCCCTGCGATTGGTTGGCAACCAGTTCAGGGTTTCCCTCGCCTACTGCCCGATAACGGCTGGGATAGGCTCAGAAGCGGTTCAGAAAATGGATGGATGGATTATTCCTTTATAATACAACAGGTAAGAGTTACATTTTAAGGGATGTCAAATGTTTCACACCGCATCCGTTCACATTGTTCCAAAGATGAACTAAGACTCAAAATATGAAGAAGCGGATTGCTTTATTGTTAAAAAAAAATCACCTTTTTTTTGTTTTAATCAACCTCTTTTCAAGGTAACTCGGAAAATGAATGTGAAATTAACTGTGCAGTAAAAAATGTGACCCCCCCCCCCCCCCCGCCAACCATGTTTCTTTCGTGTGTTTTCACAGGAATTGGCTGCTACACGCCAGCAGAAAATGAACACATAGTGCTGAGGTTCAGCAGTTGGGCCATCATCTGAATTATTTGTGACAGTGTCAACTGATAACTTCTTTTTGATTTAATGCAGAAGGCGATACGGTTTAGAAAACAAAAATAGCATCACCTGGTGGTTAACATTAGTAATGAAGTATCCAAATGCGCCTTACAAATCACACCCTAAAATATTAATAAAATACAGCTAAAAAAAAAAATACAAATTTTGCATGACATTTTTTTTTTGCATACCTTTCAACAGTGCTGCGTTTAAAGAAACGAACTATCCAACAACATTGTCTGTGTTAAACGTGCCCTGTGAGCTACTCACAGTGTTGCTCCGCCCTTTTGCAATGAGATTAAGGGTTCAGATCCCTGAGGGACAGATGGACGAAGCAGTGGAGCCACTAATCTAGACAGTTCCATTCCTCTCTTGTGTGTTTAATTTACAATAAACTACACACTATTCAGTGTACATAAACACTAACGTAGACTGTAAATATCATCAAGTCTGATTCTTGGATCAATAATAAGCTTTGAGAAAAGCTGATACCATCTCTTGGAATATGTTGAGAAATCCAAACATTAGCCCGGTCCAATTAATATAGATATAGGCATAATAAAGATTGATTCAATTAATGTTACTTGAGTTGACTTTATAGCTCAGTTACACCAGATGAACAATCTGCTGTCCTTCTGTTCTGCAGGGGATGTCTCCTGTTACTCCATTTAGCCGACAGATACTGAAAATACAGAAAAGAGATGGGTTATACACACTGTGGGATTCTCCTTTAAAGAGAGATTGATATAAAAGGGAAAACACAGAAGTAACAATCAAAGTATATTTGACTTGTAAAGTGACTCTTGGATAAATTGCACAATTACTAATCCTCATAACAACCACAGTATTGATGATAATGGTTGTAGTTGTAGAGCCTGAAGCAACAATTAGAGGGGAGAATATATGAGTTCTGTAGTACGTTAAGGCCCCAAAGCTACTTACGGCATGATAAAGCACAGTCGCAGATGCAAGGGATACACTGAGAGAAGAAACGCTTCCAGCCAGTCTCCTTCTTCTTGCAGTTGTGTATCTGAGTGCAGCCTTGTTTGGGCGGACCAGAGTAGCTTTTATATTCACAGGTAGCGTTGCAGGTTCCATTGAGTTCCCTCTCACTGATTTCAATAGAGCCCTTTTTGCACATTCCTACAAATAAGATTGGGGGGGCAATTATAAGAGGGAGAAACTGTGCTGCAGTGTTTTGATACCATAGTGTTTACATACTGAGGCAGAAAGGTTTCGGCGTCCATAGGCCATTAGATTGGCAAGTCCGGGTGTCGTTTCCCACCAGCATGAAGCCAGGACGACAGGAGTACCTCAGTACAGATCCCACCCACCAGTCATCTCCATCCACCATTCCATTAAAATCCACATCTGGCTTCCCGCAGTTCACTATCATCAAATGTAAAGCATAAGCCCAAGCTATATAGAAATGAGGGCTCAAGTGTCCTTTTATTCTCGCATTACCTCTGCACAGAGACTTGTAACCCAGCCAGCAGCAGCTTGAGTCGCCACAGGGATCTCGCTTGAGTTCACGGTGGCGCGCCTTGCAGCCCGACAGACAAAGTGGGGCTGTTCCTGACCAGTAGAGGTCACCTAGGAAATCTGGTTGGCCAATCCATTCGGTGTCACCTACTGGAAAGACTTTGGTTACTTTTTTTCTTTTTTAAATAACATCTACGGCAGTGACAGGTGACTAGATAAAACTGTTGAAGATCTATACGTGACTGTCTTTCTTCAATTCCTACAAATATGCTGCGGTAGCTAGCTAGCTGTGCAGGGCTAGATTTCACAATCATATCATTGACTCAGAACATGGGTCATTCCAGAATGAGGACATTCTTCCAAAGAAATAGAAATAATTCATGCAAAACAATACAGAAAACCACACTTGGGAGAATGATACTGTACTAAGACAAAATGTAACTTCAAGCAGACAAGAGTACATCAAAAACAGTTCCCGTCATGAAATCAGCTTTATCAGCAAAGTAAACAAAGCAGCAGAATTGATCTTACCACTAACTTCTACCTCTTCGATCCATTCAGACACCTGAGAAGTTGCACTCTGCAAGGATGTAAAAAACAGCAGCAGCAGCAGCAGCAGCAGGGGATGAAGCCTCATTGCTTTTCCGCTCCTTTGCAACGTTTCTGGCAAACCCGGCAGATCTGGGAAGTCAGTCGAGTCATGATGTTCAGTAAGGAGTCAATCCATTATGGTCCTTACACATTAGCTGAGACAGGATAGCTGAGTGAAGACGATGGGAGCAACACACTAAGCTTGTGTGATGCCTAATCTTTTAAACATGCAATACCTCGAATGTTGTGTTTCTGGGGCAAGCAGTGGAATTATTAGTCTTTTTTCTTTTCTTTTCTTTTCATTTGAAAGCAGCAAATATAATAAAATTCTCAAAATAACTTACCTGTATGAGGTCTAAAATGTTTTCTTCATCACTGACAGGGTCGGGTTAACTAAGAGCTGCAATAATGCATACGTGTCGCCAGGGGGCGCAGTAAAACCCTGCACAATACAACAAACGCACTCTACGCAATGTTTCACTACCAGTCAGGGGTCACCATTTACCATAGTAATACTGATTTTGAAGTGCTACACTTTCCTGACATCAGTCAGCCGGGGTGGGCTTCATTTCCTTGCAACCCTGAATGGAATGAGCAGTTAAAAAATACACATGGATAATGAAGAACAAGCATTTCACAGTACCATTTTTAAAACTGCAATTTCATTTAAATTGTGTGTATAGTAGATAAACACGACAATGTGGTAGGCATAACATATTTTCTTGAGCCATCATGTTCCGGAAAATTAACAAACACCAATGTGACGATGCTATATGGGAGGTAGGACACATAGGATGAATGAATTCAAATGATCATTTCAAACAAATACAGACAATCTAGTTGTCCACAATGTTGACAAACAAGATAGGAGTGGGGAATTGCCTAATATAGACTTGTCATTTTGATGGGGAAATGATTCAACTTTACAATCACAGCTTACCAGTTAGTACATTCAGTTTGGCTAGAAACAAAATGTGTACAGAAGCGCCTTGAGTCATCATTCTTCCAAAACCATCACTATCTGTCTGCATGTCATGTTCTTGAAGTATACGTATCCTGATACTGATGTCATTAGGTTAAGATTAGAACAGTGATGCTGCCCAGTCACTTTTTGCAATTTCAGCAGATCGTGAAATTCGTCTCAATATAACATGTGTTATGGGTTGAGCAAAATAAAGATTTCCAAAGAAAATTACAGGGTTCAGATGTAAATAAATTTGTATAGTATAGTCCAAAGATGATTTATTGGCATTTTTTTTTCATCCTGTACAAACAGTAGTTGACTAAATCAAGGCGGAGTAGTTTACATCATTCAGTGGATATGTTACCACATGTAACAGGGTATGAATACAGTTAGACTGAAGAAAACACTTGTAAAAGCACCACACTGGTCATATGGAACACGCCATTTAGACAAAATTATCGCCAGTGTTTGAAAAAAATATATGTTCATCAAATAAACCAGTATACCTAATAATTGTATAAATTATTATTAAAAGTAACAAGCTTTTTTTTTTTTTAATGTAAAGTTACCAAAGTTGAAGCAAGGTTGGTTTAATGTCTATTTGTGATATGTGTAACCTACTTTGCCTGATCCAAATTTGTGGTCAGACTATGCTAACATTACAACTGTTTGACTAAGCAATGGCACAAGTTTAGCTTCTGAGGAATTTCCTGAACATTTCATTATTCAGTAATGTCTGTCTTTCATCTATCGACGTGAACACGGATCACTCAGGCAAACTGTACTGAGTTCATTAGTCACCAAACAAAAATGTCCCAGAACACACAAAAAAAATGTACAGTGCAACTGACATATAAATACTGATCGGCGCCAGATATTAAAGATCTAAAATCCAAACAGGCCAAGCCTTTTTTATGATTACATTTGACACTTGGATAATGATGAAGTAGTTTGTGATAGCCCTTTGAGGGGTATTTTCATAAATATGAAAACTGATAAAAAAATATATATATTTTTGTCTTAATATTTATGCATATTTAGACAAAGCATTTCATAAATAGGCATCTCTTTAAAATTAATATTTTTTAGCAGCAAATACTATTGTAACCAACTTGATAAAATTGCACATTGTACCATAGGCAACCATCATCTTATGATGAGATACAATATTCATCAATCCATTAAATTAAAGGCAATTTTAGTTCATGATTGAGGACTATAATCAATCCTTATATAAAGAAAAAAAATGGAGTGTTTTTTTTTTTTCTGGAAATGTGAGCAACTAAAATGGAAAAAAAATTAATGCCATCTTGTTTGTTCAGTTCATCAACACTGTGCTAAAATTAATGATGATGCCACAAGAAGATCAGAAATGATCATTGATTAGCTTCAGCACTGGATACTTTCATGTCTGGAAACAGCGGGATCCTCTCGATAGCTTGGCACGGAATGATACATTAATGGAGGTAGCAGGCCAATAGTATTGCAATATATCGAATTTGAAATGTCATCAACCACATTTGATGCGGTGAGGTGCTGAGTGTTGTACATTCTACAGTTTTTAATTTTCCCTTTCCTCGTTCATGCTACTGTGTTCTTTCTTACATATTACCCTGGCTCCTTCTGAGAAAAGAAAACCAATTCCTGGTTTTTCTTTAACCTCATAATAAAAAAACTCATTGAGAATTCCTTGGAACCTGTGACTTGTAGCCTAATGACTCACCATTTTCAACTTCCTGCTTCAAAGTGTTATCTGCGCGGTTGGTAGAATTTGCGCAATTCTTCCCAAAAGGACAAAGAAAGGATGGTGTGAGGACCAATCCGAAAATAAGCGGCTCCCAAACCTTTGTAGAGTCCCGTAAGCCCCTCCGTTTTCAGTGTCTTTGAAAAGCAGTCAGTAAACCCTTTATAAAGCAGCCCCTAAAAGGATGAAAAAAAGGAATATTTAATTTGGATTCAATGTGATCATTTGTACTCATTTTTCCGTTACTCGTTTTGTAAGTGTCAGATAAATATGACAACAAGAATTTCTAAACGCTGATGGCGCGTTGAGGGGAAATGTTTTGTGTTGGATGGAGGATTTTAGAGGCGCTTGGAGAGCTCATATTTTTTATTTTTTATTCTCCAAAATGCTGCCCTAGCCACTTGAATGAATGAATAAATAAATGAATAAATAAATGAATAAATAAATAAATGCATAAATGAATGAATGAATAAATAAATAAATAAATAGATAGATCGATAGAGACAGACAGACAGACAGACAGACAGACAGACAGACAGACAGACAGACAGACAGACAGACAGGTAGATAGATAGATAGATAGATAGATAGATAGATAGATAGATAGATAGATAGATAGATAGATAGATAGATAGATAGATAGATAGATAGATAGATAGATAGATAGATAGATAGATAGATAGATAGATAGATAGATAGATAGATAGATAGATAGATATTCACAATTCACACACAGCCAACAACCTGACCTTGCCCTGCAGATCCACAGGCTGGTTGTAAAGCCTCGTGCTCACCACATCAAAAGGAGTCATGGCGAGCACCACCACCACGCTGCTGATCATGCCGGCACTCAGGGCCACCAACCAGCTGTTCTTTGGAAACACCTTAGAGGAAGAAGAAACAAAGTTGTGAACTATTTAGAGACTAAGGGTGTTAGATAAGGACAGATCATAACAATGAAACCACCTAAGAGTAGAGTAGGAGTGTAACTGGACACAAAAAAAAAACAAATTTTGGTGTAGTGGTTTTAAATACAAGTCAAAGAAAAAAAACATGTACGTAGCAAGCTTCCCTCTAAGAACTTGGAGGGCTGGATCTAGGCCGAAGGCCTCAAGTTCAACACCTGTGATGGAGACACCTATTAATATCTATGCTCACTCATCCTCATACATAGACACGGTTTCCCTGTCTTCTACTCTTTCTGTTTGGAAAATTGCAGACGCATTAAAAGTATTTGACACGTGTTTGTGCTCTAAAACAAAAGAACGGTGCTTATTTAACAGAAAAAAAGGGTGTGAGGAGGAAACAGATCTGACTAGTTAAACCAGCTCAGTGAGAAAAGAAAAGGAAACTGTTGTGATGACACTGGGCACTTATATATTGGGGGTATTTTTTAAAGCAACAGTTACATTTACGGCCTGGAAACTCTGGCGTTACTGTTATGCAAGCTCTGAGGGGGCCACGGAAAGGTGTCATGTTTCTGTTCCATAAGGTTGAGCTGCCTGTAGCTTTGTCCGTGTTACAATAACTGCTTCCACTGAACTCTTAACAATAGTTAATGATTTTTGTTTGACCCTACGTCCCCACGCAAACCTTGTCATGTTTGTACATTTGAAATAGCAACACGGTCTAGGATTGCCTTATTATGTATAAACACGTGGACCTGTACAAAGTGTTCACACTTAGCAAAAAAGCAGTCACATGTTCAAACCTGAAGATCAACCACCAGCTCTTTAGCAGAGGAGAAGGTAGACAGTTGAGATGCCGACCCCACGCTGACCCTCGGGATGGAAGCGCTTGCACCCCTCCACAGTCCTTGAATGCCATGTTTCTTATAGATCGTCACCAGGGCATGGGACATTCCCTTTTGGAAGAAGAACAGAAACATCAGGACATCAATATTGTTATTCGTAACCGATTGCAATAATCCAGTGATTCTCAACCTTTATGGAGCCGGGGCACATGTTTGATTTGGTGATGGGCGATGAGATTTTTGTGATGGGAAGATACAGTTATTAATGTGCTGCGGCGCCCTGGGTGGGAATCGCTGGATTAATAAACAGTTTATGTGCTACCTGGTGTTTGTACTGGTGTCCCACAGCAATGGAGGCAGTTGACTGACTCTGCAAATGAGTCTTTACCTGTCAGTAAAACCACATATGAGAACACAGTAAACCCCCACGACAGCAAAAAAAACAAACAATTTGATAATAGTACCTTCTTTAAAAAAACAACAACAGCCATTCTGTTTTTAGAGTATTAGCCTTAAAAATAAATGCAGTTGATTTTGAAGCTATTATGTGCAGATGCATAAGGTGAAGACTTTCCTTAAGTGATAATAACCCAAGTTAAACATTGCTCCACCTTACAATTACGTCAACATAGTACTTCTTAGACACCCATTGAAATTTTGAACTGAAAAAAAAAAACTTCTTTTGTATTATACATATAATATTCCTAAATTTGTACGCGCATCAAGACGGGCTACTGACCAAATACACAGGGCTGCCCATCACCGCTCCAGCCACCCCCGCTGTAGCTCCAGCTATGATGGTCTTAGGTGCACTGACCCTTCCATCTGTGTGGATGTAGCCAGAGGTCTCGATGATCGCGTACGAACCGAGCCGGACCCCGTTCATAAAAAACTGATACCATAGTCCGGGCACGAGGCCTTTCTGTAAGCCAGCCAGTCCGTCCACTTTTGCGATGGTATAGAAAGCGTGAAAGACATTACGGTAATAAACCTGATAGGAACCCCGACTTTTGAGCTCCCCTTGCAGCTGCATGCGAGTCTTGACAACTTCTAACGGGTTGGTTACGAGACACGCTCCACACGCCGCCGCTCCACTAAGGAGAAAGTCCATTATTAGACACCCGGGTGGGGTTATGACGAAGTTTTTTTTTGTCTCTACTTTACTGAACCCGATTGCCCTTCATCCCGGACAGCTAGCTCTCCCCTTTCCATAGTGAGGAAGCGTCCTTTGCGCATACGCATGCGTGGAGACAGACGCACCAATCGCCATCACCGAGAGAAAGATTGCTTCGTGAACGACTAATTAAATCGGAATTTTGAGTGACGAAAACGTTATATGACATTTAAAACAATGGTGTGTAGACTTCTTACATTCACTGTACAAAAGTATGACAAGTATGGGTAAAGTAAATGTCTGAGGGTTAATGGTGGTATGACATGGGTTGAGTTTCAGCACACCTTTACATTTAATCTGCTGAAGGTGATTGTGGAGGCTTGGCAATTTGTCAATTGTGCTTTTGCAATTTGTAATCTTACATATTATTTCATGGCCTACTTGACTTTCAAGGCGCTGCACATTTCCACATGTAATGTCAATGTCAATATTCAACTGTAATGGTGTAAAATTTAGACCACTACAAACCACTTGCAAGAATGGTATACACTACAAATCACTTGCAAGAATGGTATAGAAAGATGCTTTCTCTGGAAGTGTCTGCTTGGAATGGTTATTAACACCCAGTTAATGGAGGATTTAGAAAAAGGAAACTCATATTCTACTGGTTACACTAATAGTTTCTGTCAAGTGGCCCCACGTGTAATCCTGGCCACCAAAGGAAGCACCAAACTGGATTTCAGGCGCACAGAAAAGCTCCACCCAATGTGTCTTTCCTGCACTACACCGTGTGAGGGGGCGAGGAGACAGTCTTCATAGCGGAGATGCTCAAGACCACCTATACTTGTGGTTAATGGAGGACCAAGGAGCAACAAAAATAATATTAAATTGGTCATCGGTTGAGACTGCAGCAGAAAGTTAAGGTAGGTGCTACTCAATATTCATCCAAATGGGCGTCAAATATTGAAGGGAATAAATGGACAGTCAGCATTGCTGTTAAGATGTAATATATATTTTAAAATGTTGTATTAAACGTAAAACAGATTTTGACATTATTATTATTATTATTATTATTATTTCAACTGCAATTTAGATGAGCAAGTATTGAGGGCCACTGTCAGAAATTTGAATGCAAAAATTCTCACTTTTGCGTCATTAAGTCAATAAACTGAATTACCATCAATTTCGCTCAGGAATATAAAAAAAAAAAAAAAAGTATTTTGGGGGTTAATGCCCAAAAGACTTTCCTTTGGTTCCTGAGAGGAATTGATGGTAATTAAATCAAATACACAGACATTGGCACTGAATGGATGATGGGATTAGATTTGTTTAAAAAGAATGTGGGTTAATTACCACTGAGGCCAATCGTCTGTAATTCGCAAGTATCAACAGTCAGTGTTAATTGGATTATGTGGAAAGAGGGAGGCACTTGCACTATCAATTGAAACAAGTGTTCCAGGTCAAGGGGTTTACACCCAGGAAGTGTTAATTAAACAATCCACTTTTCTTGTCCCATTTTGTTTGTTCACCTCGTTAGTATTTGAACAGCAGGGTGCAGCACAGCACAAGACACTGTTTCCTCTGCTGCACAATTGAAAGAGAGCCAAAGCACGAGAACAATATGCCTTTACAGAGATAACATTGCTCATTAGTCAATGAGGGTTATCGTGGTTGGATTTTAAAGTGGAGGAGAAAAGTACTGCTTGACCAAATGTTTAATCATAGTGATTAATTCTAGTTTACTGTAATTGGGTTGGCTTTCTTATCCTTTTTACATGTTGCAGGCAAAAGTCAAGCGAGCATGGACATCGGTGGATTGGAGACGGTGGTGGCCAACTCGGCCTACGTGTCAGCCCGAGGAAGTGTGGATGGTGCGGCGGCGGCCAACCTGAGAGACAAAAAGTTGCGGGCCAGGCTGAAACTGCCACACATCAGAGATTGCGAACACATGAAAGCGTCCGTGGGCAAAACCTTCGACATCATGTGCGTCAATGAGCCCATCGGCAAGCGGCTCTTCCAGCAGTTTCTGGAGAGCGATGCCACCCACAAAACCGCGGCAGAGCTTTGGAAGGACATTGAAGACTACATCATTTGCCAGGAGAAGGACAGAGTTCAGAAGGCCCAAAAAATGGTCAATAAATACTACGAGTCGACGTCCAAGACCTTCTGCAGCTTCCTGGAGGAGAAGGCTGTCACCCGGGTGAAGGAAGACTTCAAAAACATCCACGGTGACTTATTTAAAGAGAGCGAGAAACAGCTCCTCAAACACCTGGAGGCAAAGGCCATGGCGGGGTTCAAGCAAAGCATGTACTTCCTGCGTTACGTTCAATTCAAGACGTTGGAAAGCCAGCCCGTTGACGAGGAGTGGTTCATGGACTTCAGGGTCCTTGGCAAGGGAGGATTCGGAGAAGTCTACGCTTGTCAGGCTAAGGCCACCGGTAAAATGTACGCCAATAAAAAGCTGGATAAAAAGAGGCTCAAGAAACGCAAAGGCTACGAGGTAAGGTGCCAAAGTTAACAGAAAATCCATTTCAAGTTCGGAGTTTAGCGGGTTAGTCTTTACTGTGACAGCTGAGTGAAAAGAAGCTTGTGAAAGACCCAGCAAAGTAGCTCAGTGTAGTGCTTGTACAACCACTGAAGGATTATCGGAAACACTGCTAAAAAAAAAACGATAATAATTCTCCTCATTCTTATCCATTTTTAGGGTGCGATTGTGGAGAAGCGCATCCTAGCCAAAGTCCACAGTCGCTTCATTGTGTCACTGGCTTACGCTTTCCAGACCAAGACTGACCTCTGCCTAGTTATGACCATCATGAATGGTGGGGATCTCAGGTGCTCTATGCACACACACACAGTTGGAACCCATGTGCCCAAACTCTATACTTTACTTGGAGGCATAGGAGCCGCCCCCAATACCTTCACTCCAATGTCTGCTAATTAGTTCAAGTATAGATAAACCTTAAAGCTAAAATACACACTAGGCCGTCAGGTGCGTCACACTTTAAGTCAGACAGTAAGAGTACTTAAGAGGCTCAAGAAGTCTTTAGAGCAATTTTCATTTTGTTAACTCCAAAGATGCATAAAGTTCTCCCTCCTTCTTCCTCAGGTTTCATATGTACAACGTGGATGAAAAAAATCCTGGCTTCAATGAGAAAAGAGCTTCTTTCTACACGGCGCAGATCATCTGTGGCCTGGAGCACCTTCACCAGCACAGGATCGTCTACAGAGACCTGAAGCCAGAGAATGTGCTGCTAGATGATGCAGGTCAGATCTTAGGAGCAAAGAACAACATGGAGACCTTCTTCAACAGCTGTATATATGGCACTGATGTAATCACTCAGGACACGTCCGGCTGTCGGATTTGGGCCTGGCTGTGGAACTTCCACCAGGAAAAGACAAAACATCTGGTTATGCAGGAACTCCCGGTTAGTTACAAAAAGTCTTTCTCGAAAGTGTATTTCGGTGAGTAGTCACTGGATGATCTCATGAAATTGTTTCAAAGGTTTCATGGCTCCAGAGCTACTCCAGAAAAAGGAATATGACTACACAGTGGATTATTTCACTCTGGGGGTGACTCTTTTTGAGATGATCGCAGCTAAAGGACCCTTCAGAATACGAGGAGAAAAGGTCGAGGACATAGCCAAGGGGTCTCTTCCACTACGTGAATACATTTGCTAATTGCACCCTTTCTTCAGGTGGAGAATGATGAGGTGGCTCGCAGAATTCTGAATGATCCGGTTCCGTACACTCCCAACTTTAGCAAGGAATGCAAAGCTATCTGTGAAGGCTTGTTGGAAAAGGAACCGGGGAAACGCCTTGGGTTCAAAAATAACGAGTGCGCTGAGCTCAAGAGCCAATCCTTCTTCAAGGAGATCAATTGGGGACGTCTTGAGGCTGGTGAGGCCTTCAAAAACAATCAGTCAAGTATGCACCCAAACCAGCATTAATAAATACATGTTTTTTTTCTCATTTTCACCAAGGTATGATGCCTCCACCATTTGTCCCTGATCCCAGGATGGTCTACGCTAAAGATATCGACGACGTAGGCGCCTTTAGCACCATTAAAGGCGTGGTCATGGATAACAAGGATACAGAGTTCTTTGCCGACTTTGCCTCGGGCAATGTTCCGATCCCGTGGCAGGAGGAGATGATCGAGACGGGTGTGTTTGGAGAAATGAACATCTGGGGTGAGAACGGAAAGCTCCCTAATGACCTCGACCCAAACTATGTGGAAGCCAAAGGCGGAGGATGTGTGATTCTTTAAAGTAGAATGTGTTTATTGATTTTTTTTTTTTTTGCTAAATAAGACAAAAACTTCTGAAGGTGTGAAGTGGTGCAATTTTACACCACTGTTCGAGAGCTACAACAAAAAATGCTGACAAATGATTACTATCTTGGTCAAGTTTTTTGAAATTCAACTCCTGTTGCAGCTCTCATGAAACTATGCAGCTGTACCCAATAAAATGTCCCGGAAGCATACAACTGTAGTATTAAATATAGTACACTAATCTTTAGCTATAGTGAAACTGTATATACCGTAATTTTCGGACTATAAGTCGCTCCGGAGTATAAGTCGCACCAGCCATAAAATGTACCACAAAAATACAACATTGTTAAAAACCAAAAAAAAAACTGTAATGAGCATAAACTTGTAATTTCATTGTTGCATGTGTGGACTGTGTTAGCTTCATAAATATAATGCATAACAACTAAGGTACTGTAAATGTTCTTTTTATATGTCATAGCTAGAAGCACAATGAATAAAATTTTGCTGAGCATACATATGTGTCCCTCTCCACTGTTCAGGGAACGTGCAAGGCTAGAAGAGAACACAGGTCACGTGGAAATCTGATCCAGCCCATCATTAACATATTGCCTTTACTTTCAGTATGTGCAGTCTGATATCTGAGCGATTCTGCACAAACGAGTGATATATTGCCTGAATGCTGCAAAGGATGCACGCATTAGTGATCTTCAAATCACGTTTATGCACACCTGACGGAGGGACAAAAAGCAGCGGTCATGGTGATGAATCACCTCACCGAAACTCGTCGCATAGTCAAATAATGACTGTTCCAACGCATACACACTATTTAAATATCATTTGGCAACCCAACGTAAGCCTTTCGCAAGTGACAGGGATGTGTTCATAAAAATAAATATATTTATTTATTTATTTATTTATAAATAATATAATTTATTTATTATATCATATAAAAATAAAAAGGAACAGATACGTTTTTGAATGCCCAAAAAAAAAAAAAAATTAAATAAAAGCTTCAAGGCCACTTCCCCATTAAGCAGTGGGGTCAACGGGGACACGACGGAACGCTTATTTCAGAAGATGAAGGGAAGGGCAAGGAAATAAAATATTAACAGAAATATGATTATGATTTAAAGCCTGAATGTCTGCTCAATATTGTAGATATACGGCGGAACTTTGAACTTTCCCGCAGATTACTTGACAACAGTAGAAAATAGATAAGATAAGATACAGACTAAAACCATAAAAAGAAACAGACACATTTTAATGTTTATAATATTGCATGACACCCCAAACTATTCTCAAAAAAAATCTCTTCGTTTTGCACATTTCCATATTCTGATTCATTATAAATAAAAATAAATTAATATTTTGTGGTACTGGCCAATTTCTTTTAATGGACATCAGTTTAGTACAGTATGTCCACGAACTATTTGGAAAAGGACAGACATCATTGTTGAATCTATAAGCTCCAGTAGAAAAAAAATTATTTACCTAGCCAACAATTTCAATGCATCTTTTGTGTTTCCTATTTGTTAATGCTTAACTGGTGCTAAAATAGACACTTTGCCTGACACAGGTTTCAATGTATGCTCTGCCCTCTATTCACTCCACTTAATTTATTAATATTTGCTCATGGAACTTGAAATAACCTCTTGAAAATCCCAAGCTACCAATTGTCCAAAGAGGGAGGGAGACAAGATCATGGTCATGATGAAAATCCAAGTAAATTCACGGAGATTAAAATATTTCCCAAATCCTCACATTTCACTTGGACTGACTTCATTTATCAATAACTAAGGCAGCATTTTTTTTTTGTTAAAAAAATGTGACTATAATACATTTGATCCAGTCATTCATATTACTGAAGTAAGATAAAATTATCCTAAATATTTTGTCAATTAGGTTGAATAAAATGCTAATAGAACATATAAAGTGCCTTTAATGGCAGATCTAGACTGCAAATCTAAAGACTGCCACAGAATCCCAGTAAATTTCACAAGTAGTTACATAACATAAAGCGGTGTAATGTATTTGACAAAATTTTGCCTCTGCGAGATCAAAAGGTGTGTGTGTGTGTGTGTGTGTGTGTGTGTGTGTGTGTGTGTGTGAGTGTGTTGGGGGGGAGTTCCTTGTATGCTTACATTTCTACAGTAACGTGCCAGGCACGTGAAATGTAATCAATTTTGGGCGGGAATAGCAGACATATCATGTAACTACAGCCAACAAATCAATGTTCAAATTAGTCCCAGTATGTTTGAGCGCATGAGGAAAAAAAAAACCTGCGTGCACTTCAAAATGTACATTAGATACAGAAGTTGCCATTAGAGCTCCTTAGAAGGCGAAACCTCATCTGATTAGCTAGAGAACATTACTTGTGGAGAACATTACTTGCAAAATGAGGGACATTGTTGAAATTACAGCACTTGTACTTGGTTTTCTAGGCTGGATCATGGTTTTTATATCATTAGAACACCAGTATTGGAAAGAATCCACCACAGATGGCAGCGTAATTACAACCTCAGCAATATATGAGAATTTGTGGATGTCTTGCGCTAGTGATTCTACTGGGACTTATGACTGCCGAGAATTTCCATCCCTTTTTGCCCTACCTGGTAAGTAAAGTTTTTATATATTAAAAATAAAATGTTGTTAAAAATATGCTGATGGCTTTTCACGCGCTCAGGCTTCAACATTACACTTGCATGTACAGTAATGATGATTCAGCTGTAGGTTAAAGCTGAGTGTGCATTTTCTTTAAACCTCATTAGAACTGCTTGATATTGCAAAACAAGAAATGGAGTTAGTTTAAGATGTGATTTAGTAGAATGTATTTGATGATGTAAATAGGTATTAAGACAAAACTTTTAACTTTAACTTTGCAAAAGAAAAGCAACTTCACTTTCATTGAACTACAGTAAAATGGTAATTTCAATTTTCTTCCAAAACTAATCTGAATTAAATTCTTTATTTTCACTGGACAGTGATTGTTATTTTTTTCAATGTACTTTAAATGACTGATTTTTTTTCTGACATTACTGTATTCTGTATTTACGTTTTACTGCACATAATTTCAACAAATCATCATGAACTTTAGTCCAAAACATTTGATAAAACTTTTATTTGAAATCGTATTGCAAATATCTTAATTTTGTCCAATCTTGTGATTTCATGTGATTTAATATGAAGAAATTGGGATTCACGAGGGAATTGATACATTTTTGTAAGTGGCACACAATCAATTCTAAATAGCTAATATTATTGGGTTCAGAAGCTAAATGTATTGAAGCTCTAAAAAACCCTATGGATTATTTAAATAAACTTTTTTGTTTAAAAGGACAATCAAGCAATTTCATATTTTAATGTTCACATTAAAAAAAGTATGTCAAGTCAGATCATCATCAAATTTCTCATGTAAAATATGACATTATCGCCTCCAAAACATATATACACACAAATTTCGAACCTTTAACGCATCTGCAGGATGCGAGTAAAAATTTAAACCAGAAAAAAAATGCCTTTTTTTTATTTTTTTTTAAGCAAATGGTTTTTATCAGTGGGTGGGTAATTTTTTTTTTTTTTTTAATCAGTGGGTGGGAACGTATTGATGCACCCACACCCCTCACGACCAATGACGTTCCACATCATCCCTTAGGTATTGGAGCCCAACTGGGACTTGGATCCCATCAGTACTGACAGAGATTTATTGACAGTGTTCAAAGAGATTGTCAGAAGGTGACAAATGGCTCTGAGTCTATAGACGTTAGACGGCGGGTGTCGAGGTTCAACCTCACTTCCCTTGAGTTGGGTAAACAAGTGCACTTTTGAAAAAGGTTCAACAGATCTCAGAAATCATAAGGGGGCAGTTTGGGATTAATCATTAATAAGGAGGTTTCTGTGGCACACTGAGAACGCTGGGCCAAAGAAAAACAACACGTTTGTTCTTGAAGATAGTTTAGCCAGGGGAGATTGATAAGAAGCTTTTCTGGAAAGCTATAAGACAGGCTGGATCAAGCACGATAGAGTTATGAATCCCGTAGTGGAAGCGTTTGCTTTCTTCCTGGGTTTTCTGGGATGGCTGATGGTCGGGGTCGCCCTTCCCAATCGGTACTGGAGAGTGTCAACGGTGGACGGTAATGTGATTACCACGTCCACCATCTATGAGAATCTCTGGATGTCCTGCGCCACTGACTCGATAGGAGTTCACAACTGCCGGGATTTTCCGTCGTTGCTCGCACTAAGCGGTATGTGTTCAAAACTTTTCATGTGTCGACTACTTCATTGGGTTAAGGGAAAAAAAGATATCTATTTGTAGAAAGTTATACAGAGCCAGAGCAGCCATTAATAAAGGCTAACACATTGAGAATTAGGTTCTCGTTTTCAGCGGTGATGAGATTTCTCGAGTTGTTTTTCAGCATTGACCACAGCGGCATCTTTGTGTCAGAGTGACATCACTCTGCGGGTGATGCTCTTTAGTTAACAGCAGGTAATATAAGATGGGCACTATAAAAATACAACAGTAAAGGAGAATCATGAGCAAGAATAACCCCAGTAAAAAAATACATAAAATTGTTTCAACCTCTAGGTCATAACCTTCAGACTGGACATGGAAAACCATGTGGTCATAAGATAATATTATTTACATGAATGGCAATTGTATGGTTTCCTTAAGTGGGATACTAATGGATGGTTTGGGGGAAAAAAAGAATGCTTACTTTTTATTTTATTTTTCTATGCTGATATTTTGTAGCATTTCAAGTTTTTTGTTTTTTTTTATTGAGTAAATGCCCCTAAACCTCATGTTTAGTACTTTTTTTTTTCTTTATAAGTAAGCAAAACATTTTCATTTAGTAAAGATTCATTTTGTAGACGCACATAAAAATGATGTCACTTTTATATCAAATGTGGAAATTGCTATTTGATAACTAAGGAACAATATAGAGCAGCCCTGAAATTACTTATTGTGATTTGTTTTGCTGTGTGTGTCTTACCGATAAACTCATCGTTCGTGTTTGTGTGCAGGGTACATCCAAGCATCACGAGCACTGATGATTGCTTCCATTGTGTTCGGGACGTTTGGGCTGGTTGGAACTCTGGTTGGAATGCAGTGCTCCAAAATTGGAGGAGAAAACTACATTCTGAAGGGGAGGATTGCCACAATTGGAGGGGTGTTCTTCTTACTACAGGGTAATAACAAAAACAATTATGAACTTCAGTGGTGCATAACAGAGCAGAAAGGCCAACATTTGAAGCAAATTGTACACCTCCACTTCCTAAATTCTGTCTTCAAAAGAATAGAGTGATATTACAGAAATTGAGATGTGAAAAAAATGTATTGATCAAAACAAACCATGTTTTCCTATTCCTGTGCCCCGCCCCTCCACAAAGTGAAGTACAAATAGGTCAAGTGGCTTTGGCGTAATCATGGGGGAAAAACAACTCCTCAGATTCGACAACAAACTCACAAAGTCAATGTTACATCGATTTTAATTCTTTCCATAGCACAAATGAACCTTTTCACTCTTACCTCCAACACCCGAAAAGCTAACATGTCAGGTACTCTAATCTATGTATGTATACAGGAGACAAGCTATCTTAAACCTGGTCAAGGGTTATCATGACTTGTTTGCCTGTACAGTGTAAAGGCATAGACATTGCATGCAATCAGCTAATGTTTCCTCGACTTAGTTGCGCCATTAAAGGGACAGTGTGTAGATTAATTTTTTCATTGTGCATTCATTTTAAAACATTCACTATTAATTTTCACATGATGCAAAAAAACATCACATCAACATCTTTTTTTTTTATATGTAAAATCGTAGGTCTGGTAATTTGTTGTTTTCCCCTTGTGTTAAAAAAAAAAGACTGGGACCCCCAACAGTGGCTCAACAATTGATTCAAACAGTGTTAGCCCAATTAAAGATATGAAATACTTACAGCATGTTGTGGACCTTTCTAGGGATGTGCACCATGATTGCTATATCTTGGTATGCAGCCAACATTACGCAGGAGTTCTTTGACCAGTTCTACCCAGGGACAAAGTAAGAGTGCGTACTTGATTGATTTTGAAGTTTAACAAGACACAAATCAAATCATTTTGTACAATTTCACTGTGACACAGGTACGAGATCGGAGAGGGTTTGTACATTGGCTGGTCGTCGGCCATACTTGCCCTGTGCGGAGGTGGCTGTCTGATGTTTTCATGCAGTTGTAAGGAGCCAGGTGAAAAAGCGTATGTATCAAAGCTAACGTTTTCCATGAGTAGAAGGTGACGTCGTGTTTAACCACATCTTTTGATTCTTAGGCCTTATCCATACCAGCCATCCTCCAGGGGTCGTGTGCTGTCCACTACATCTCAATCTGCCCCCTCTAACTATGGAAGAAATGCATACGTGTGACAAGTTACTTGGATTAATTATTGAAATATGCTTTTTTTTTTTTCTTTACTCATTTGAACTATTACTCGTAATGTTGATGCACAGTGATCCACCCACCTCAATACATATGAGGACAGTAGTAGAGCAGTAAAGATAACAGTATCTTTAGAGCAACGAAGGCGCAAGTACATTGCATGGCTACTGTGTATCAGGACCTACATGGGAAAAAAAAATCACAAAGTGAAAGCAAGTCATGATTAAGAGCTTATTAGAACAATTATTTTTATACGCAGCATAATGGGAGCTAATCAATTGTTGGGTAATTAAATACACTGATTTAGATGTTAAGACAACAGTACTGTTAAAAATAAATACAGTGGAGCCTCGGTTTCCGAACACAATCCGTTCCAGAAGGCTGTTCGAGAAGTGAATCATTCGAATTCCAAATCATGTTTTCTCATTACAAATAATGGATTTTTTTTAAATACGTTCCAAGCAAAAAAATAAAATAAAAACGTCTTTTTTTTTTTTTCCTTTGCACATTTTGGTCCGATCGCGCAACTACAGCGCGCCGCCGAACGCGCAACCGTAGCGCGTCGCAGACTGCGCAACTGCACCGCGCTGGTCGCATTATTGTGACAGAGCGGTCGCTAAAATTTAGAAAATATTTTTAAAGTCCTAATGGACTTTCCAAAATTGAAGTGGACCTCATTGCGCAGGGAGCTTAATTTGGTCCGATTGCGCAACTGCAGCGCGCCGGGCGCTCACTGTCGCGTTGCTTTAGGAGCGTCTTTGTGTTTTAGGATGGCTTGACTGCTCCCACTTGCTTCATTTGGAGACATGATTAGAGTTGATGCAATCCTCAGAGTAGCGAGAATGTAATAACGAACGGAGTCAGTTGGCATGCGGGTCCCCTCGGCTCATCTCGCGAGGTTCGACTACCGAATTTCGTCCGACATCCAAAGCAAAAAAAAATCTCGAATTTTATGTTCGAATACCGAATTGTTCGAGAACCGGGACGTTCGAAAACCGAGGCTCCACTGCACCGAAAAAACATTAGGGTCATTGTGAATTTGATGTACATTTATGGAAATATTTATATTTGTGACATTTCTGACATATAGAGAATAAACACTTTTCCTTTTGTAATTTTTGCTTTATATGCAAATAAAAAATTGCAGTAATGCTGACGAGAAAATGATTTTTATTGTTAGCAGCAAATGACGAGTCTGTGTGGCTCACCTCAGCAGGTCTATTTGGTGATGACGCCCCCTGTAGAAAAAACGTCAAATCACAACTGGGATTGTTTGAAAAATAATATCGTCAACAACGTATTCTTTTCTACTGCTACAGTGGAAAAGCAGAGCCGGACTATCTGATTTTCATTATTCTATTATTGATTATTTACCAACCACAAAGATCATTATGGTTCAGTTCTGTTTAATAAACCAGTTTAATGCTAAAATATAATTTGTCATTACTTTTCAAATGTACTAATATATTTTTAAAATCATTAAGGATAGTATTATGTTTTATGTCAAATAAGGTATTTACATCAATTTCTATCCTGTAGAAAAAAAAAAACAATTTCTAAGGATTTAATGTTATTCTTGATTCCTTTCTGACTGACCAGATCATTTCATCATATTAAAACCATGAAGTGGTATTACCTTGAAATTCCCCACTCTGGTTCAGTGCAATACCCCACTGCGTGCTCCCTTCATTATACATTTGGTTTTTTATTTTTGTAACTGATGGTCACGATTTTTTTAACCACTTCAGATATATTAGAGAAAATAGGAGACAAAAAACATATTTAAAGAAGAGAACATTTATTGCAGAATTTTAAAATGTGATTACCAAAATGAAAAAAAAAACCCTCAAAAAGGGACATTTTTGTAACATGAGCGTCACATCTAAGGTAGGAGAATCCCTTCTAATTCTTTGGGCCATCATTTGCCAAATCATCCAAACTTTGTCCATCAAAACGTATTAAGTGCCAGCCTTCCTCCACAGTGAGATCCTGAGCTCCTCTAGTAGCATAGAAGTCTCGTGATGGAGTATTCCATTCCAACACGCTCAATTGTAAGCGTGCACAATGGTTTTCTTTAGCCACCTTTCACAAATATGACTTGTTTTAGTTGGACCATGAAGGTGGAGCTTTAGTTAGTCTACGGCAATCTTACCTTAGCAACGGTGCTCATTAAACATTTTCCTATGCCAATTCCTGTCAAAGACATCAATAAACTCATGAGGAGGAAAATATGTTTGTTCCAAAATAGACTTTCAGCTGTACAATGGCTTGTCTTAGTCATACGTACTGCCCTGCAACAGTAGCCTGCAAAAGTGACCACACCCCTTGAGCTTTTGACATTTATTTTCACATTACAAACACAAATGTATTTTATCTGTATTTTATGTGATCGATCAACACAATTAGGCGTGCGATTATAAAGCGGACAGAAAATGGTTCAAAAGTCTGGTTGAATGGAAATAATTATCCCAGTGGATACATTCAACCTTGAAGCACATAAATAGAGTCCTCCTCCATTTCTGACAGTGTGGTTAATATTTATTCCAACTGAGAAAGTTTGACTTACCTCGGAATTCAGGCATCACATACAAATCCTCCAAATGCATCGCCCGTCCCTTCCATGTGCTGTATGTGTAAAAGTAAAGGCCGTATCCAACGATAGTGAATCCTGGCGAAAAATGAAGAGACTGCTTTCATTGCAGCAGGAAGACAGAAAAATACTACGCTTAAAATTGTAAAGTATGAAATTGACATGCAACAATGATAGAATAGAAATGAATGTTTAAATTCAATTCAACATGCACAATCCACACAGGAGGCCTACCAACTACCAACATATTTGACGTTTTCTTTTTTTTGTTTAAACCAGCTCCAAAATACCAGAATATTTTGAGTATTGGAACAAATAGCCCAGCAATAATGTATTTCTCCACACACACAAAATGTAACCCAGTGGACAGATTTAAATGCTTTGTCGAAATATTAGTATCAGTGGGACGCATCAACTAACGTACATTTTACCTTCTCTAGATTTGTTCTCTTCTGGTACCTCGGCGACAACACATTCAAATAAGGGATTCTGGCAGAAACCATCATGCTCGAGTTCTAAATGAAACAAAAGCATGGTTCACCTGAAACGTGCACATCTAGACATGTATCGCTAGAGAAAGAATAGCAATGACAATTGTAAAACAGGATGGACACAAGAGGGCTGCCAGAGAAGAGCTACTAGAGTTGACAGGCCTGTTCTCCTATTTGGCAGCAAAGAACACGTACGTGGAAAAACAGAGGCCAGGCAAGTACTAACTTACCTGGTCACTGCATTTCTTTTCACCTATTTGTGTATTTTCTTTGGAAATCTACCCTCTGTTCCTTACAGAAAAACTCATCTACTTGCTGTTTTTAAAAAAATATGGCTTTGACAATTTATTGTGGCATCAAGGAAGTATGTCGAAGAGACTTCTACTTAAAAATGTCGAAGAGACTAAAAAATCTTTTTGGGTGAGCTTTATTAATTCCAGATCTGTTATTTATGGCAGGGCTCGGTCCCTATTGGTAAACGATATTGACATGCTCAAGTGTCACTTCCCAGTCAACAGATGGGAAATCACTTGATGGATAATCATTACGATATCTGATAATTGCTCACTATGATCGAAAGTGGGGTAAAACTGTTTTACAACCTGCATCAAAACAAAGCACTCGAAGGGGCAGAAAAAAATATATGTTCAATTTGTGGTAGAGACGGCAGACGGTGAAATACCCGAGGACATGGACAGGTCTGACATGGAGGCAGACATTTACACAGCGGAGAGCATAGGCGCGAGCAGAGTGTGGCGCGGGGGTCCCAGACAGGCTACAAGTGAAACACCAGACAGCCAAACTCTGGTATGACAAATCAGACAGAGATCTGCCTGAGTTGTGTATTGGACAGGACATAAGGATGAAGCCCCTGCCTGGGGACATGACGGGCAGGTAGCGAAGAGGAGTGTGCTTACAGCTGGTGGGCCCCAGGTCGAACGGACACCGTACCGCCGTAACAGGGTGGATCTGCGACCTGCGGAGAGTAACACTGCCATGTCTGGGCAGCAGGGAGTGCAGCCCAACAGCTGACCAACCCGGGGATCCACCTGACAACGCGATTGACACTAATGATGATACTGCCACAGTCGCTCAGGAGGTCACACTGCAAGGGTGGAGTGATGTCCACCAGCCTCAGAATGGATCGCCACAACATACACCTGTGCCAGGGAGCAGGACGGCCAGTGGCGGGCTTGTACGAGTGCCGAAGAGACTGGACTTGTGAGCTGTGTAGGTTAAATTTGATCTGCATGTATAAATTACCATCTATAAAAGGGGAGATGTTAGAGATGTTATGCTGTGTTGTGTGACGTCATGACGCACGGGCACCAGTTGAATACAGACACAGACTTGAGCAGCAGCTGTGGTCCTCGGTCTCATTCTTATCAATACATTGATACACACAAACACTCTATGAGGGTTAAGTCTAGGGAGCCTTTGCTTTGACTAAACATCTCAACCATAGCAATACTTGAAAATAACGCAATTAACAATTGAATCAACTTGAGTTTACTGTTGTGAAATAATCATTACCTTCACATGATATCTTGACTTGATCAGTCATCTTTTCATACAAAGCTAACTCCTGGAAAACAAGAAACTGTTACGGCATTTATGTGCACCTGCTTTGTTACTTTGTAACCAATTCTTTGAAACTTCCACTGAGCTCTCAGCAAAAGTCAACATGTAACACTCACCAATATCATTCTTGATATGTCTTTACAGTCTTCTTTAGTTGCAGTACGAATGTTGAAGTTCATGTTTGTGGCAGCTGTGCACGACTTCACACATTAGACTTGGCTAACTCAATTGAAATTAAATCGCTTCATTAAATTCCGAGTTACAAAATCAGGAAGCAGCAACACTGTATCCGTGTATTTCGCATCCCTTCAAAATAAAAGGTAAAGTAACTGATATTTTGGTCGAGTGTTTCTGGTGACGTTAAGAAAATAATAGTTTATATTCGACGTACCTTTACCCCCCATGTCGTTTAAATACAATCTAAACGGAAGACGTTCATGTGCATTACCTGCGAGGTCTTTTTTTATATTCATGATCAAACCTTGGATGGAATGATTGTGCATGTTTTTTTTTTTCTTCAATAATAATTGAATTAATTAAATGATGCAGCAAAACATAGATAGGCACACAAATGTGTATTCCACACTAGTTTTTTAGGGTGTGTTCACTTAATTGGAAGCTTTATTTGTTTTGTACACTAATATGCGTCTATAATAACAATTTTGAAATGCCAGAGGTGAGCCCACAAAAATTGCCACCATGTGTGCTACTGTGTGTGTGTAGTGGAGAATCTGCTGGAACTCTTTTACTTTGTGGCATGACAACAATTGTATGCGCATGTAGCCAAATACAAATGCAAATATTTACACAACTTTGTCTTCTCCTGAAACACAAGTTCTAATTTGTTGGGTTTCATTTGCCAGATGGTCCAAGCTTTGTCCATCAAAATGTACCAAGTGCCAGCCTTCCTTGACAGTGAGATCCTGAGCTCCTCTTGCAGTATAAAAGTCAAGAGAGTGAGTGTTCCAATTCAACACGATCAAGTGCAACCGCTCACACTGCTTCTCTTTGGCCACCTGCACAAACATCACGAGGCTTATAAGTGTTTAGTCTTTTCTGCAAAGCACACAAGGCCAACACAGAAATAAGTTGCCTTTGTTGCCCTCGTAAATTGCCAATCTTTGGATTTGTCAACATTCTAGCATTCTTACCTTGGCAATATTGCTCAGTAAACTTTTTCCAATGCCAAATCCTGATGAAGACATCAACAAACTCATGAGGCAGAAAATATTCCAGTCTGGAACTCAAAGCAACTCGAAAAAGGCACATTATAGTACAGAACAGCATAGGTTTGATCTAGAACAAGCATAAATTGAAAGTAAATTATGGGGTAACGTTTATATGAGATTAACACAAATTAGAATACATATTTTTGATATACTGAAAATGCCAAAACACATTTTACCTCTGAATTCCGGCATCACATACAAATCCTCCAAATACATGGACCGCCCCTTCCATGTGCAATAGATGTAAAAATAAAGGGCATAACCAACAATTGTGAATCCTAAACCAAAATAAAGAGACCATTAAAGACAGCTCCAAGAAATATTCAACAGTGATATTGTGGTTGTACACTCGAATTGACAGACATATTTTAGCAAGTGGTGAAAATGAAAGCTGAACAGCTAAAAGAGACAGGTAGGCCACAGGTTTGCAAACATTTTTACCTTCTTTAGATTTATTCTCATCTGCTACCTCTGCAACAAGACATTCAAACAAGGGATTCTGGCTGAAACCATCACGTTGCAGTTCTATGGTTTGGAAAAAGAAAAAAAAAATCACTGCTGTACCGCAGTGGCTTTGCAACATATTGGAATAATTTGTTCACTGAAATATATTAAAACATGTTTTATTTTCATTTTATTCAAATATATTTAAATAAATTACCCTCGCATGACAGCTTCACCTGATCTGACATCTTGTCATGAACTGCCAAGTCCTGAAAGATAATTAGATTAACATTTTGGTGGAACAAGTAACAGTGACAAGCACTACATTGTTCATTTTATTTTGTATGCATTTATGTTAAAAAAAGCCGGTGAATGACTTACCATTATCAATCTTGATATGTCTTTGCAGTCTCCTTCGGTAGCGACACGTATGTTAACGTCCATATTTGCCAGTTGCAACACGTATCTCATCAATAAGTAACTTCCTTCTGACAAAAGCATAATGCATATCCGTACAATCGCATTCCAAACTACATTACTTGTGTAGTTAGACAATGGCGTTCTCTGGCGCTTTTTTAATGTATTACACCCAAAAAGCCATTGCAGCAGACTTCTCGAGTGCAACAAACAGTCAACTGAAAAGTATTTCAATTTTATTTTGATTGATACATATATATGTATATACACAAGGTGTAAATTACATTAAATTGCCCTTTCTTCCATTTTTCCCAAAAGTATCAAGACGATAAATTGTTTAGACTTTGTGCATCAAAACGTAACGTGTGCCAATCATCCCTGACAGTTATGTCCTGTGCTCCTTTAGCAGTATAGAAGGATCGGGAACTAATGTTTTGGCCGAGCACGTTCAACTCCAACTGCACACATTGTTTTTCTCTCGCCACCTGCAAAATTAAAACAGTATTCCATTAGAATGAATGAATGAATAAATGAATACATGAATAAATGAATGAATAAATGAATAAATGAATTCATGAATAAATAAATAAATAAATAAATAGGGAGAGAGAGAGAGAGAGAGAGAGAGAGAGAGAGAGAGAGAGAGAGAGAGAGAGAGAGACAAATGAAAATGGGTACCTTGGCAAGTGTGCTCAGCAAACTCTTTCCAATGCCAGATCCTGAAAAAAGAAAATGGAGAATGGAAATTTTATGTCGTCCCAGCTTCAGTGTATATATACCTTTTGTGACATTGGTGGTGTGCCCTGAGAGTTTGGTAATTTCAGTAAGACAAAATCATTCAATGACTCATTGAAAGAAGAATGACAGCACTCAATAGGTTTTACCTCTGAATTCTGGCATCACGTACAAATCCTCCAAATAAACTGTACGTCCCTTCCATGTACTGTATGAGTAAAAGTAAAGTGCAAGACCAACGGTTCTAAATCCTAAATGGACATAAACAGAAACATCACAAATAAGATAAGCTTCTACATGTCCTCAGTTATTTGCTGAAAATTTCCGATTGCTGTTCTCGTGCTTGGGCCAAATAAACAAATGTGTTACTTTGCCTTCAGTATGTGGCTTCTGCATACGAAAGAACTATGTCGAAGTGGGATGAGGGCATTCAGTTTGACATACTTGGTGTGATGCCCTGTGAATAGCGAAGGAAACATTTTACCTTCTTTGGATTTATTTTCCTCTGGTACTTCTGCCACAAGGGATTCAAACCAGGGATTCTGGCTGAAAGCATCCCGCTCCAGTTCTACAAGGATATAGCACTCGGAGTGTCACGAGTCAAATAAATCACTGAACACTTCACTAGGCACAGCTACACAATCAATTAAGATGAAATAAAAGAGCTTTATGAATTAAAGTCATTCTTTAAAGAGAACAAAAACTTAAATACAAAGGACAGACCTTACTCGAAAACAATTACTAGGTGCTAAGTTTGGTTATCGTGCATATCAGCAAATCTGCAAGCCTGTTATTGCGGCTTGCCGTACTGTAATACCGAGGCAGGTCAAAACAGATCTTATCTTTGGTTACTGATTAAGCAGTTTATTAGCAGAATATGCATTTCTGAATAACACATTGACAATACCTTTAATTTCATTGCGACATGTTCTTGTGAATAAATGATATTCATTTATGTGAAGACACAAAGAGTTAATAGGTTAATAATTAGAACAGTGGCATAACTGGGGTTTAATGTTGACTTCAATAAGAAGTATGTTTTCTATACTTCTTGACATTTGCAAAGTCTGCTGCTGCAAGATTCACACCTTGCATTCTTTGCAGCCATTTGAGCGAACAATTCCTTCATGTTGATTTGAATAATTGTTTATATGAAGTACTTATTTGAGAGAATGCTCCCATGAGTCACATTTAAGCATTCTAAATTGTCGAGCAAGGTGGATTAGAAAAGAGCATACCTTTGTAAGTCATCATCATATGGTCGAGCATGTTTTCATGAATTGCCAAATCCTAGAATAAGGAGCACAAAAGCTTCACCACACATTTTTTTGTCTATGAAGCCATCAGACTCACCTTGACCAGTCGCCATATGTCTTTACAGTCTGCTTTTGTTGCAGGTCGAATAGTGAAGTTCATTGTTGCAGCACCCAACTTGTTCTTCTGGATCAACTGCACCTAGCCAAATTATGCAGCATGAATTGCATAAGCGGTTACTGCCCCCGTCAAATTAAGAGCTTCAGTGACTCTGCTATCTTTCAAAGATGCTCAAAGATGTTTCCTTTTTTAACTCATCAAACAATCACCAAGGCATTTTTGGACAAAAATTCACTGCTCTGTAGAAATACAAATACAAAGTGAAATTTATTTTTGGGTAAAAAAAAAAAAAAAAAAGAAGAAGAGAGAGAGAGAGAGCATGAAATCAATTTGAATAGTTGAGGAAACACTGTGACACATTGCCACTTGTTGGGCATTAACATATTTACAATTTACGATCAAACAACTGCTTCTGCACCATTCTGGAGTTTTCAGTATATAGTTCTTGAATGCGGGTCAAATCTCTTGTGAAAAATGTCAGTGTGGCGACTGCGTGCTGGCACCGGGAGACTCTGATCGGTCCGACTTCCCCGTCGGTTCTAGTGTGGTTGAGATGGGTGTTGGGATCACAGAGCTCTTACTGTCCATGGAAGAGGTGGACGAGGGAAGCGATACCACAATGTACTTCTGCATGGGTCGTGAACCAGCCAACGCGGGTCCACTTCCCGGTTCTAGTTTTACCAAGGGCTGCAAGGTTGAAGTAGCACTGGGTACGGTGCTTGTAACCGTCGAACCTGATTGGGAGGAGTTGATGGTGATTACCTGCTGGGGGGAGGGATCACAGATACAAATGAATGCATGTATGCGGTATTAGCTGAGTCGCTGTCTCTGCTGGTGATTGGTGCTGAACTGAAACGTACCTGCTGGGTTGAGGCGGACCCTGCGCTAGTTCCCATGACAATATACTTAGTGGCAGGCGGTGATGGCTGGGATGGGGTCCCCGGTCTTGGCGACATCAGGGCGAGGGAGCTGGGAACCTTAATGATGCTCGGAGTGCGAGACACCGTCGATCCACTGAGTCCGCTTTGTGAGACTGAGAGGGTCGGACGAGGCTGGGAGACAAAAATAGTCGCTGCTTTATATACCGGCTCGTCGAATTTCCAATCATATTGTGTGGAAATTTGTGTTGGAAGGACAATGAAAGTTACTTTAATCATTATGTGCCGCATAAGCATGGAACAAACACACAAAACGTTGTATTGTCATCAAGCGTGAGCGTACCTGTGTAATTGTTAACGTGGTTCTGTTGACTTGCTGGGCTTGCATTGCAGCTTGGGTCCGAGCCTTCATGACATGGGAGCACAGCATGGGTGCGAGGTAACCATAATCAATCCGATATTGTTCCACGCTGTCAGGTGGAGGTCGAATCTTGGCAATGACACTGGCACAGTGTTTCTTGGGATGCAGACAACATTTTCAATTAGATACAAACATGGACAGTCATTGAAAGATTATCATTAGGATTATTATTCTTAATAAATTACCAGCAGGAGACTTTGAACATGGTCGGCTCCAATCTTATCGATGTTTGAGATCACTGGTCCTTCCATCACTGCTTTGATGCGAGCGCCCTCTACAGTAAGCCGAGGAAGGATCAAAGTCTTTATCACCTGCGGGGACAAAGATAGAAGGGATGTGCTGATGTAACAACGTTGAGGGAAACACACCAGGTACCCGGCCGGAAACTTACGTCAGGACCCAGTTCGGCGAGTCCGGCAATGCAGCCGTACCGCGTCGTCCATTGAGTTTTGTCATCCAACCAACTCTAATGAGACAAATCGAGTCAAATCAAATTGTTAGAAGAATACATTTCTTTTCACTTATGATTAAAAGGCACTTTTCAAGAAAGCGGAAGTGTGTGGGGGGGGGGTCACCTTAGTAAAGGTCTTGGTGATGCGAGACTGGATGTTGTTGGTAGTGGTGCTGAAGGTTTTGCAACTCTGCGCCATAAGGCGAGCAGCAAAGTCCCGTAAAGCCCAGTGGTTGTCAACATCTGGTCTCAAGCACAACTGCTTGCTCACGATACATGTCACCACGGCCGGGATGAGCTCGTGCAGCTACAGACCAGAAGAAAACGGACGCGAAATGATATCAACTATTAACATTAGATATCCCAACCAATGATAAAACTTGGTTTCTTTTACTGACATATTTCTCCAGGTATAAAGTGGGGTTGTCCATTAGTGCTTTCACCATCCGCATGAGGTAAATCAGCAGAGCCAGGTTGTTTTGCACCACGTTAACACGAACCTATCAAAAAGCGAGCATTTATGAGCAAACAGTCTTGAAAATTCATGTGACCATTTTTTTATTTTTTATAAATGCTCACCCCTTCTGAAATAAAGGTGCTGAATCTTGGTAGCATCTGATACAGCCCTGGATCAGTGGCGATGCTTTGCAAGGCTTCCTGAATGGCAACAAGAGAGGAAATAAGTCAGGACACGGAAATCACACCAAACTAAATCATTTTTCTGCATAAAATGTGCCAAATGGGTGTTCATCGTGCATTCAATCAAACATTTATTTTGGTCAAGATGAATGAATATAAGATAAAATAATACACACAGCTCTCTTGGCTTCACAGGATCCGACACATGCTTCAGTGATCTCCTTGTAGTAGAGCTGCTGTTCCACAGAAAGCTCATGCGTGCTGCGAGGTTTCAACCGTATGGGACCCTTCTCTTTTCCTAAAATACACAGTCAGGATCAATTAGAAAATGTTTGGTTGCAAAGACTAAACAGCTATTTATGAGAGAAGAATTAAATGAATGTTACATTTGAATATAAAAACTAGATAGTGACCTTTACCATCAGCAGCCGTTGCTCCCTGATTTTTGCCTTGAATGTTACCATCCTCCTCCTGACCAGGTTTGACAACTTTGAGGGGTTCTGTGGATTCAGCCTTTTGTTGTTCTTTTGGTGCTACAAAGAAGAGCATTCAGATTAAGTCATTATCTTTTCCCATATTTTTTTTTTTTTTTTTGATTGCGTTAAGTTTTAAGACAGTCTAACCTGGTGGTGGATTTTCTGGAATAGAAGGTTGAATCCCTTCAATACTTAACCAGTGGGCTGGAAAGAAGCATAGCAACATGAGAAGACTGCGAAGCCATGCAAGTTGTAAAACAAAACATTCAGCTAAAATAGTACATGTACCTTTAAGAGACACATCCAGCGGAACTCTGGGGAGGGGTGTGTTAATAATATCACTAAGGTCCACTTCCTTCTCCTCATAGAAATGAAGCTCTCTTCCACCACCACTTGCGAAACGAAAAGGGATAAACTCTTGCGACTGGAATCCATACAGGGGCTATTTGTAAAAAAAACAAAAACAACACACACTGTAGGTCCAAACAAATAAATGCAATTGTTTCATTTAATAACTACGTTCTCCCTTACCTCCACATTTTTAAGTTTGAGGGCATTATCAATGTCACTGGTGGTTAGCTTACGTCTCTTTCCGTGATGCATGAATTTAAGAGCATCCTTTAGAAAGCGAGAGGGGGTAACAGACATGAGATGAACAAACCCATTGCAGCAAAAGGCTATATATATAATAGTGATAGAAACTTTCATTTTCCCCCCTCAGATCTCTGTGGTGTACCTGTGTAATTTCTTTAATTCTGTAGCTGACTTCTTCACTTAGGGCTGTACAGCTGTCCTCCTGTAACTGTCCCACTCCCATGGACTCCGCCATCGCCTTCATGGACTCTGTTGGCAGGACTACAGAGCACTGCTTCTGACGCCTTTCCTCCGCCATCACTAATATAACACACAGGTTAATCAATACAATGCAACGACTCGTGATTCAGGAAACATGCAAAATGCAAAGTTAACAAAGATACAGAGAGGAGGTCAAACTCCAACGACGAATTAAGAGTTAAGGAACTTGATCGTAAGTGAGTGAGTGAGGTAAGAGAGCAAAATATGATCCGTGATGTCAGGGCAAAAGAAGGCGGGTAAATCGCTCTAACGAAAAAAAAAAAACTTTCAATGAACTTCACGCACATCAACTCTGTAATTCAAACAGCACAAATAAAAAAGAGAAATAAAAATAAGGTATCTCGTTTGTATATAGCGTTCATTGTGAAGCTGTAGTAGGCTTGAGTATGCAGTTGTGTGTTAGCCTTGAAGCTAACTGACTTAGCTTTAGTGGACGTTTTTCACTTTACCTGCAGAAAACGTTCTCCTTTGGGTGGGTAGGGGATAACTTACACTAATACAAACACTCAGTGTTGAAATATGCAACGAGACATGTTTCGCAAAGCTAAGCGATCACTGATGTACTCCATTCTCAATACAAATAACTAAGCAAATCGCAGAATGCAACAGGAACCTCCATTCTTGATGGAACGCTTGTGTTCCGTCGCCATTTTCAGTCAACTTCCGGTTGTGTTATCGCGGGACGACGGGACGGAATGAACTTTGTCCAAGACGTGTTTTAATAACATGAGAAAATACTTGTATTCGTGTATTTGATAAATATGTATTTATATTTGGGAGCTACAAATCTAGTCGAATATTTTTATGTGCCCTATAATGTATCCAACGTTTGTCTCGGAACTTCTACTACCACTTGAGTTTACGGGGAACTGTTTTGCGGTTACAACAAAGACGCACGTTAGGCTTGTGGAAGGGCATATTTTGACGTAATCATGTTCAGATTTTTATCCCGCACATTGCATGCGGCTCAAAAATCATCAGTAAATATATCAGGGTCGCGCATTTCGTTAATAGATTGTGACACGGCTACAGTTTTAGTTTGGAGGTGAGTTGCTTTTTGCTATTGCATGAGGCCACGCACTATTTACCATTATAATTTTATAAATACTTCAAGTTTGACATATTGATCCTTCAATGCATATACATTACTACTGACTGATGAATGCAGCCTGTGACTTGTTACATTTGACATCACAACGTTTTGCTTTTCTCATAGGGTGTCCAGTGTTTGTACGGCCAAATACCTAAACACAAGCTCGGTCAAATTATGTGACAATGCACGCAATTCCAATAAAACAGATAAAGAGCCTGAGCCCACAGAAACGGCGAGTGAACAACCAACACAAAATTCCACTGAAGTCAACAAACAGGATGAGACAAATCTTGGAGACAATATTAAGAAGGGCGGCGCTAAGGGAAACGAAGCTTCGCCTGTTGCAGCCAAGAGTGGAAAGGAGAATCTTCTTGAACTTCTCGGAGCTATGAAGGTGGATGTCACCAGCAAAAAGAGGCTTAAAAATGTGAAAGTTAAGCAAGGTGTCTCCCATCCTAAGTCCACCCCATCCACTATGGAGAGCACCATTAGCATGTTTCAAAAGGCTTCAGATGAGGCTTCAGCTCAGACGTGAGTTTTCCCCCCCATCATTTTCTAAACTGTTCATTATTTCGGCTGTTCTGTTCACGGCAGTGTGTTTGAACAATTCTGTCTTTTCTTTTCTTTTAGTCACACACTGAATTCAGAACTGCTTGCAGCCGCTTCCGCTGCTGCTTCTACATTCCCTAACCCCGTTCAGGCAGAGTCTGAACTGCTCAAGCAACTGAGACAGCACGAGTCCATCACCGAGGCTCACAAGAAGGGTGACGTGAACAACTTGGGGTACATTAGTGTCAATCGTGTCATCAAATTAGAACCTAACACTCACCAACCACCACATTATTTTGCAGTTGTACACTGGTTTGATTTTAACCCAAGGATCTTTGAATTTCTTAGAGTGCTTATAGCTGACATGAAAGTGGGAAAGAAATCCAGTCGACAGAATGCTTGGCCAGCCAATCAGATTCGGTTTGATGAGGATGGGCGGGGCTACACACACGATCGAGGAATCACTGCAGAGCTGGACAGCGTTCGGAAGAAGTAAGTTGTTTGATATGGGACAAATGTTGTCTTCAGATATTGCTGAATAAAAAAAAAACATTGTTGTTTGTTTATTTTTAGGAAGAACCTGTTCACAGGTAGAAGACTTAACATCTTCTCATCCACCATTGATGAAGACAGAGTGGATGCAACATTTGGTGATTACTTAAACGCACTTGTGCACAGGGAGAACATGCAAGCCGGGTTTGAGTCAATCATGTCTTACTAGATTTTCCCGCCAATTTTCACCCTATGCTGCTTTTTTAGGTCGACCGACCCTGTGGGATACCGAATTTGCCAACCAGCTGGCTTCTTCTGTGAACCAAATGCCCCGAAATGCCTTTGAGGAGATAATTCAGTGGACCAAAGAAGGGAAACTGTGGCACTACCCAATTGACAATGAAGCAGGTGAGTTAATAACCGCTGCGAGTATGTAGAGGAAACAATGAATGACCGTGGTCGTTCCTTTTCTCAGGCCTCGAGGAGGAAGCCAGCGTTCCTTTCCATGAACATGTCTTCCTGGAGAAACACCTGGAGGAGGGCTTCCCCAGGCAAGGGCCAGTACGACATTTCATGGAGCTTGTGGTGACCGGTTTGTCCAAAAACCCTTATCTGACCGTTCAAGAGAAGAAGGAGCACATTTCCTGGTTCAGAGACTACTTTAATCAAAAACAGGATGTCCTCAAAGAGGCTGAGGTTTACCTAAATTAAATTGGGACATTTTTATGTCATTTCGACATGTCTGAAATAATAAGAAAAGGACAAGATTGTGACTGATCAAATCATGTAAAAGAGCATATATGGAATAAATTGAGTGTGCGGTATTGTCAATACATTCAATCCACAATCCTCATTTGTTTTTTGGGGGGGAAATTTCTCCTTACGAAAAAAGGTAGAATGCATATTTGAAAACAAACAATCTAAAAGTGTACCACAGAGGGAAGCCTGTCAAGTAATGTACTCTGAGCAACATTCAAATAAATCGTTTTCAGTTGTAGTGTAACATCATTAAAATAACATCATCAATGGTTGTTTGCTCATTATTTGTGGATGGGATGAATTGGTTGAACGTCAGTGTTTAAGGGGCTGTTGAGAACCGTCCGTCATTTTGATCGATGACGTTTTTCTTGGCAGGCAGTTAAATAGGTTTATGTTGGCATGGAGGGCCTCAGCTCGTTTACAGTGTTTAAATAAAGCTTCAACTGTGTGCCCTTTATGAGGAAGTGCTTTTCAAGTAAAAAACATATGAAGAATGTGGTTACATAGTGGTCACTCTCTGCTGTATTTATTAAGGTTGCTTAAGGGAGCGCTTGACATTTGAAAACACTCCTGTTTCCAAATTTCACACAAAACTAATATTGACTAAATATGGGATCATTTCTATTCAACTACTTCAACAGATATGTCTTTTCTGTAACACTTAAGGGCAGTCAGACAGTCAAACAAACAGTCTCAATCAACAACAATCCATAGATAGAAGATACAGAATTGATTAAAAGAGAAAGAAGTTCCTTTGAACTAAACAGACTACTTTTTCAGGTGCGAGGGAGCTGCGCTCATAGCTAGTGAGATAAGAAAGGAGGTTAAAGGAACTCTCTGGAGCTGGACAGAGAGCTTTGTTGAAGCAAGGGACTCCCAACTCGTAAATTATGAGGCCCTCGGTCAGGCCGACCATCTAATTATTCCAACAAACCACTTTACTGTGATTCTAACAGTAATATACATGCACTCCCCATTTTTAGGATTCATCCTAGTCTTTTTGCATCAATTATTGCATTCAATTGCATGAATATTACAATATGCTTGACGTAGTCGTTTCCTGGCAGACACAACAAAGGTAAACAGACTATGAATACTTATCAATCTCTGTCTGGAGCTGTCTCATAAGAGGAAGATAGTCACATTGTAGAGGTGTATGTTGAGCCTGGAGTAGTTGTCCTCTGGCATCCAGTGATATTAAGACCTGGGAATAACAAAAATACAATCAGACACAATTTGCAGTGATAACACTATGAAGAGAGTGCATTCCATTCCTTACCTGTCGTAATGCATCCTGCTGGATGTACAAACTCAAAGTTGCAATGGCGGCTTCTCTCACTACATTGTGGGAATCTGTGCATGCGGCTCTCAGAAGTAGTCTGGACACGCTTTCTTGCAGCAGCTCGGAGATGGCGCCTTGAACATGTAGCAGGTTTCCCAGAGCTGCGCAGGCATGGTGACGAGTGTGGGCATTCGGGTCAGAGGTCAGTGACGCCAGTGCGGCTCCTGTCATCCTGGCTTCTTCCAGCCATGGTCTCATCTCATCATCACCTGGCTTGTCTATATTCTCTCTGCTTGAACCCTTGTGTGCTTCATTGTCCTTCATTATTTGCCGCCTTCCTGCTTTCACCGCAATATAACCTAACCATTTGCCGACTGACAAGCAAGCCACCTGCCGCACATGCACATTAGAGTCCTCGAGAAGGTCTATCATGCTTTTAAAAATGATAACTTGTAAATTGGGCAATTTAGGTGACCTGAATGGATATACATTTCCCAAAACTTTGCATGTGGCGGCCTTGATTGGGTCATAAGCATGAGTGAGCGCCTGCAGTAACACGGACGATTCAATGTGAAGCTGGAGGTGACCAGAGTGAGGGAAAAAACGGCCGAGGAGGTAGAACAGGGAGAGGAGCTCTACGGCAGAGTCCCCGAGCTCACCTCGCTGAAGCAAATCAGAGAGCAAAGAGCTTGCAGTTCTGGGCGGTGTCTGCTGACCCGAAGGACTGAGCGCCGGTGCAGAGAAAAATCCACGAGCAGCTTGACCGAGGTGGAAAACAAAGCGTTGACGGTCGCGCAGCAACAAGCGGCGCAGAAGTGACAGTGGCAGCTCCACTAATGAAACAGGAAGCGTTTGAATCACCTACCAAAATATAAAACACACATCAAAATAAGCCGATAAAAAAGAATACTACAAATAATAGAGAGAAATATCCAAAATAATCAAATGTCTGATGTATTTTGCAAATGTCATCCTTCGTCGCGTCACTGGATTATGATTATTTTGTACCGAAACAAAATGAGAGTTGAGATAGAGGATCTCTCCTGTTACGAAATCCTAAATTCACATTTTGTACTAATGTTTTTTGCTGTTGTGTTAACATCAGGATGCACTCACCTGCAGAAGCCCTTTAACCACACCGCAGCTGTCATACAAGTGCAATATTCTAGAACTGGTGTGTGAATTCAAGTTCAACGCAAATGGAAGGCACAGGAAATGGCAGCTCAACTCGATGAAGCTCTCGCCACTCAAACCCTCCTCCAACGAACCTGAATCAGTATCTGCAAATATACAACTTTTGGGAGGGGGGGGGGGGGGGGTTGATTTTTAGTTTTAGTGTTGTTCTACGTAGGCAACAATGAAACATTTTGAAGACATCTGAAGAAATGATCAACACCAACCATTCAGAGCTGAGCAGCCAGCCAAGAGTGGATAACATTTTTGAGTTGCTCTCAGTAAAGAGGGAAATATACCAATATGGATCCTTGGAGAAGACCAACAATGAGACAGACATAAGAAAATGCAGACCTGAAAAAAACCCCATTGAAAATGACAAGAGTATTCTCAGAGATAAGAGATTTGCTTCATTAATTGTGTATGTTTACCATTTGCTGAACACAAGTCCATGTCTGGCTTGGTCTTTGCCAGCGCAGTGCCAATCCCTTCCCAAAGGTGATTTAACACGAGTGCATCCCAACATAAAGAGGCATCATCATGCTGTGAGGAATATTCAAAATGATTTGGGATTGTGCTCAGTGGGGGCCAAGAACCATTTAGTCATTTGTGACTATTTGCCGAAATAGCATATGAGAACGTTCACACTCTAGATTTACTGACCTCATCCACCGTGTGGAATAGCAAGGCGAGGAGGCCGTCACAGAGTCCCCGTCCTGGCGGGAGTGGAACTTGGAGCTGTTGAAGTAGAACATTTTTCTGTCCAAAAAAAAACAACTAAATCCATAGAAATAAAAACTTTCTCACATTGCGTACCTGACGTGAACCACTGACAAGTTCTTTCAGCAAGGAAAGCAGCCTTTTCACATCAGCTTGAACAACAATCTCATGCTGGCTCAACACAGATAAAATACCTGCAGCCAGAGGCTTAAGGAGGCAAGGCAATCATGTGACCAAATAATAGAGGACGATTGTCTTTTTACTCATTGAGTACTCACTGCTAAGGGATTGAGTTCCTCTTGGTTAAGGATGGTCATGAAAGGCTGGATGAACCGTTCGGGTCTACATGCACAAACATTCAATGAGTTCATGTGCAGTGGTTATAAAATCTTTTTTAAACTAGGTTTTAAACATTTTTGAACAGGGGTGTGTAGACTTTCTATATCAACCGGAAACCACAGAAGGGAAAATGGATGCCCAAACCTATTTTCTGCTCTTAAGCTGTCATCGTTTTTCTCCCAGTAGATCAGCAGCACAACAACCATTTCTCCAAGTGTTGGCAGACTCCACGGTTGCTGCCCAGTAAAGTGATGGACAAAATCTTATGACATTTTTATCAGAATAAAAACTAGTCATTTACAGAATATCTTTTTAACTCCCACCTCAGTAAGACGCGAGTTTTCCACAAAGTCGTGAACTAAGTCAATGAGAAGACTTGGCAGTCCAAGTTCACTGCCAATGTGGTTCCTCATGGCAAGGTCAGAGGTCAGAATCAGGTTCTGTAGGACCTTGAGCGGAAGGTGAATGGACCGCATGTCTTTCAGCACACCATCATCTAGCTAAACAGAGAACCAAGACTAAAATGAATGTGATGACATGAAATTAATTTCATGTTCAGTTGAAAACGGCACCAAATTACCTGCTGCTTAAATGCTAAAATTGTGGATTTCACTTTAACAATAACAATGCGGTAGTTTAATGGGTCTTGCGTTTTCCCGCTTGGATCGGATTCCTCAACAAGCTTCAACCAAAAGGCCTCACTATCAGCTGCCTGAAAGAACAAGATTCCACCCACAGGTGTTGGTTTCATGTCACTCGGGTCTTTTCAATTAGCAAAGATACAAACTGATATAAATTCATTGGCCTTACTGTAGAACTTGACATATTTGCAGTGACTTCAGGTTTGTTCTTGAGTGTCCTTTGGTATAGTCGTGGCCCGACTTCTATGGAGGGGAACTCACGTTCGTAGTCCTGACTGATTGGATCCCTGAAGAAACAGTGAGTACAGTACACAATCTAGGATACCAAAATCTTGTGTAACGTACAAACAGTTCAGGAAGACCTTTTTTGCAGGGTTCCAGTATGAGTCCTTGGTAATGCACTTGAAGAGGCTTTAAAAGATGACGGGATTGAGGCTACAGAAGTGTCAACAGGGGGCGCTACTGTCAACACAGAATTGGTCCCTTCACTTTGCAGTTCATCCATCATATTCTGTAAAAGAATACAAATAGTTTCATTGTTGGTTTTAAATGGTTTAAACAACATACTTACTTTCGCACTGTCAGATGTTTTTTTTGTGTTACTTTTGCTCCTCTGCTCTTTGACCTTTCTCAATAGTTTGCTCTCCCCAGAGTTTAGCGACGTCTTTTCTGCCATTTGTTTCAGTTTCAGTGCCAGCATATCTGGGTCAGGCGTGACTGTCAGTGGACTGAAAACACCTGTGTCTGGAATCACTGCCAACACATCACTATGTTAAGTACACGTATTAAGGACAATATACTGCATTAAAACAGCACATCACCTTGAACACCATCAGCAACAAAAGGATGATGGAGGAGCTCTGGCCATGACAGTCGCTTCTGAGGGTCTTTCGTCAACAAACCTTTCAGAAAACTCTGGAGGGTGAAAGTATATCAATACGCAATATAAATTGATATGAGGACTAAAGTTGCAGTTGTTTTGTACCATGCATGTGCTGCTCATGGTGTCTGGCCATTTGATGGGGTCTTTCACAATGAGCTGCACCAGATGGAAAATGGAATTGGTGTAGAATGGAGGCACCCCTGTGTGGAGTTCATAAAGGATGCAGCCCAGGGACCAGAGGTCAGCGGTGTGGTCATAAGGCTTCTCTGCAACTAACTCAGGGGACATATAAAGTGGTGTTCCTTTGATAGAAGTCAGCACCATGGTAGAGACACTCATTGCCCGAGCAAACCTAATAAAAACATTGGATCACATTTATTTTAGGCAGATTACATACAGTCACGTCATTGTGTTGATAAGCGTACGTACCCAAAGTCACATAATTTCACCACGCCGTTTTTATCAAAGAGGATATTTTGTGGTTTCATGTCTCGATGCAGGATACGGCGGGAGTGCAAATAATACAAAGCTGACACGAGCTGGCAGGCAATCTCACAAATCTTAAAAATGTAAGAAATTAAAAAATAAAAATATGAAATGGTGGCACTACATTCATGTTGGATGATGCTAGTACCTGACTTTCTGGTAAACTGCCATCATCTTCGATAACCTGGAACAACTGACCCTCTGCATACTCGGTCACAACAACAACCTATTAGAAGGGGTAAATTATCAGTTGAAGGAATTGAAGCAGTCTTCTATACCAGTTGCGTTAAATGCTGTTCCAGTCGCGTGCAGGAGGAATGGCAATTAAATGCTGTTCCACTAGATGGCAGAACGTTGACTGTGAATCCACCTGTTCCCATTAATAGGGCAGAATAATCAGATTCACGTTTCACACTATGTACATTTGTGAGTAACGTGAGATAAGATCATCCTTGTTTCAGCATTGATATAAGATTTTTCAATAGTTAAATACAGTACGGCTCAAAGAATGGGAACCTTGCGCTGGTAGGGTAAGAACACACCTCTGTTTCAGTTTCAAAGCTGTCATAAAATTTCACAATGTTTGGATGCTGAAGGTTACTCATTATTTCAATTTCCTTCTTTAGACTTTGCAGTTCTTTGTTTGAGCGACCCATCTTTGGCATGAACTTGAGAGCCACCACCTGGACACGGATGGAAAACAATGTTCGTTATTTTTGTGGATAAGTTTGCAAATAAAAAAATTCCAAAGCAACTTACTTGACCCGTACATTTCTTCATTCCTTTGTGAACGCGACCAAACGAGCCCTCTCCCACCAGCTCTAAAACGTGATACGAATTCATATTTTTCAGGTGGGGTTTAGCAGATGTTGATCAAATGTCAAAGTGAATAAAATTATTCAGCATATTAAAAAAACGGAATATTGTACACACGATTGGCTGAAAATGACGTATTAGCGCGGCTGCAATTTGTAAGTTTGACAGGATCATTACAACTTGGGGACGCTGAATTTGGTAAAAAAAAAATCCTCGTGTAAAAGTCCAGCTGCCGTGTTACAAAAGCGTCGATATAAAATTTCAAATACAATTGTCTTTGATATTTAACATAGGAAATTCTTTGTGAATGTTATTTCACGGTTTAATTTGAAATTAAGTTTAATTTGATATTTATTTACGTTTGAAGGTGAAAAATAAAATCAGGCGTTTTTACGGGCAGCTGTTAAAATTAGGTCCATAGCCTAGCAACAGAGCAGGCGTTCCTAGCAACAGGCTCAAACTGTAAACAAGTCTGACAGATAATAGTAATAATACATTTTATTTGTAAAGCGCTTTTCCTAAAAGAATCCTAAAGTGCTACAGAAATAAGACTAGTAATAAAAACACAAAAAAACAGAATAAAGGCATAAAAGCATAAAAACACAGAGCGATCGGAGACATCTAAGAGGAGCCGGGTAAAGCCTTTCTAAAGAGAAAACGTTTCAGCCCCTTTTTAAAATTGTCCACAGACTGGGGTTGATGAGGGCGATCTTGTAATGAATTCTTGATGTTTTTGTGCCATTTGTTCTTGGTTTTTGTCTACATTTTCATGGATCAAAAATAATAAAAATCAAATTATAAAAATGAGTTGTCTTTGTATGCCCCCGTTGGTAATACATTTAAGCTTGTTTTCAAAAATATCCCGTCAATGTCTTTAGAGTAATGCATTTGTGTAGCATAACTAGTCGCATTTCAAATGCAAGTCTTTTGAAAATCATGGAATACAAGTGTGGGTTAAATAATTAAGAGTTTGTTACGGTTACATGATATGCTAGAACGGGCCCTACTTGAACAAAAATATAAATTTAAAATGCCTCAGTCAAGGACACTTTGACATGATCACCAGGTTTGAGGATTATCACTAAAGGGCCGCAGACCACCGTTTGACAATAATTGTGTTAGTGGACTGTAGTACTTTTAATATTCACTAGATGTCGCAGATTTATCATGTATGTACAGGAATGACAACTCAGCCCGGGCATGCACATGCAGGGGAAACATCCATGCCATCCTTACTGCTTGCCATCATCAAGTCAAGTTACACTTTTGACTCAGTACGAGAGATTGAGCCAAGCCAATATAAAGAGTCATGTTTTGCACACGTCCTTACAGTGTCATTTTGTTCAAAGTAGCAAGCTTTTCCAGACAATTAACATAAAATCTATGACAACCTGGGTTTTCTCTCAATTAACTTTCAGTTGTCTGATGAGAGGAAGATAGTCACAATCACAAGGTGCATGCTGTGACGCCCGAAGAAGTTCCTTTTCGGCATTTAGGGACAGCAGAACCTTGACATAAAAGAGGACATGCATGGACCAACATGGATACATCATGAATTTTGTCTAAAAAATTCAAGAGATAAGTGGGCAACAATTAAGTAACCGGGTTGACTTGTGCTGCTCATTTCTTACCTCGAGCATTGAGTCCTGCTGTGCGTACAAAATTAACGTTGCAATGGCATTTTCTCTCACTGCCTTGTGGGAATCTGTGCAGGCGGCTCTCAGAAGTAATCTGGACACTCTCTCTTCAAGCAGCTCGGGTATGGCGCCTTGAACATGCAACAGGTTTCTCAGAGCTGCACACGCATAGAGCCGAGTGCAGGCATCAGGGTCAGAGGTCAGTGATGCAAGAGTGGCACTCGTCATTTTCGTTTTTTCAAACCACATTCTCATATCGCTATGATTCAACACATTCTCTGCAGTCCCAATGGCTGTCTCTCGGCTTGAACCCTTGTTTTCATCACTGTCCTTCTCTTTTAACCAGTTGGTAGTGTTGCCGACATTTCCATTGGGCCTTTCTGCTTTCAACTTTGCCTGCACTGCAATATGACCCAACCATTTGCCTACTGATAAGCAAGCCGCCTGTCTCACCTGCACATTAGAATCCTCGAGAAGGTCAATCATGCTTTTGAATATGTCCGGATGTAAATTGTGCATATTGGGGGACTTGAAAGGACACAACATTCCCAAAATCTTGCATGTGGCGGCCTTGATCGGTCCATAAGAGTGACCGAGCGCCTGGAGCAGTACGGATGATTCAAGGTAAAGCTGAATGTGACTCGAATCGGAGCAAAAACAAGTGATGAGGTATAACAGAGAAAGGAGTTCTACAGCAGAGTCCCCGAGCTCATCATGCTGCAGCAAATCAGAGAGTAAAGAGCTGGCGGTTCTGGTCAATGTCTGCTGACCCAACGGCGTGAGCGCCGGTGCAGAGAAAAAGCCGCGAGCAGCTTTACTGAGGCGAGAAACAGAGCGCTGACGGTCACATAGCAACAAGCGGCGTAGAAGTGACAGTGGCAGCTCCACTAATGACACAGGAAGAGTTTCAATCACCTGGCAAAATAGAAAACAGATGTCACAATCATCACACAAATTGGATGCCAATTACAAAGACGTGTCTGTGCCTCGTGATCCCTCTGTCATATTTTGTTGCATCTCTGAATCATATTTGCTGTGCCAGGAGTTCAAAAATAAGAGTGTATACCCGCAGAAGCCCTTTCGCAATGCCACAGCTATCATACAACTGCAATATCCTGGAACTGGTGTGTGAAGTCAGGTCCAAAGCAAATGGAAAGCAAAGGAAGTGGCAGCTCAACTCAATAAAGTTCTCGTATTGAAGACCCTCTTCAAGTTTCACTGGACTGCCTTCAGCAAACCAAGGAAGACTAGAAAAAACAGACTCATTGCAATGATTCTATTCGAACTTGAAATGCAAAAATAAAATAATCAACACAAACCATTCAGGGCTCAGCAGCCAGACAAGAGTGTAAATAAATGTTGACTTGCTCTTAGAATAGAGTGAAATATATGAATATGGATCATTGCAAAAGACCATCAGGGTGGCACACATGAGGAAGTAAAGTCCTGAAAAAATAAAACACAAACAGGTAAGTTGCACTGTGAATCTCTTTCAAATATTCATGTTTGTTACCATTTGTTGAACAAAAGTCCATTTCTGGCGTTGTCCAAACTAATGATGTTCCAGTCCTTTTCCAAAGACGATAAAACGTATGTGGATCCAAACATGAAAATCCACATCCATTCTGTTAAGAGTGATTCAAAACAAGCAGAGTTAAGAGCCACTGATGTTTGACAACCTCTCCAAATGTCATCTACACAAGCACATTTTGTTAGCTGACCTCAGAGAGAGTGTGCACAAGTAAATACAGAAGGCCGTCACAGAGCCCCCCGTCTGACGGATATGCAAATTGGAGCTTTTGAGGTGGCGAACACAGACAAACATGTAACAAACAAAATGTCAACTCATATCCAGAAGATTGCACATTAGCTCCAAAAAACAGATCACTTACTTGATGTGATCCAGATACGTGCTCTTTCAGCAAGAAGCCGAGCATGTCCACGTCAACATTGACAGCAACCCCGTGTCGAGCAAAGAGGGACAAAACGGAGGCCGACAGAGTCTAAAGGAGAACAAAGTCAGTCAATAGTCAATTAGCCGTTAAGTCACTCAAGTGGCCAAAAAAAACGTCTTTGATGAGAAACGAATATGACCTAAATAACATTCCGTTATTCTCAGAGGCCCAATGACGTATTCGTACAGAATCTGCATCTGATACTTACAACTAAAGGACTGAGGTTAGCTTGATGAAGAATTGTCACAAAGGGCTTGATCAAGTCTTCAGCTCTACAGGTAGTCAATGAATGAGTTTCAATAATGCGGGACTGACACCTCGACATAAACAACACCATTGTGAAGAAAAATGAATGCTTAACCTATTTTCTTCCTTCAGCCAATCATTGTTCTTGTCCCAGTAGAGCAACAGCGCAGCAATCATTTCTCCAAGTGTTTGGAGACTCCACGGCTGCTGCTCGGTTCGACAAAAGGTTCCACGATAGTATTCGGGCATTCTTATATTGGATGTTACTCACTGAATATTTCGAATGACCACCTCAATGAAGTGTGAGTTCGCGACACAGTCATGAATCAAGTCGAAGAGGAGACATGGCAATCCGAGTTCACTGTTAATGTGGTTCCTCAGGGCAAGGTCGGAGGTCAGAATCAGGTTGTGCAGGACCTTCAGCGGGTAGCCAATGTGGGACGTGTTTTTTAGGACACCATCACGCAACTTAGCAGACAAAACCAAATAAAATGAGTGCCATTATATCAATTGTGTCATTTGAAAACAACATCAAATTACCTCTTGCTTCAACACTAAAATGGCGGATCTCAGTTTGGAAATAATGGTACTGTAGTTGAACTTTTCTTGGTTTTGTTGGCTTGGATCTGACTCCTCAAGAAGCTTCTCCCAGAATTCCTCACTGTCAGCTGCCTGAAAGAATGAAAAATGCATTTTCAGTGATCTACCATAAAGTTATGAGCAGTGCTGGCGAACAACTTCATGTATTACTGTGGAACGTTTGCGTGTCCTTGTCTGTAGTCGTGGCCCGACTTCTACTGAGGGAAACTCTCGTTCATAGTCCAGACTGATGGGGCCCCTGCAGAAATCATACAACAAAAATAACCAATGTAGAGCTGAAAAAAAAAAAAAATAGACAATAGCTAATGCTAGCTCCACTAGTGTAGCAAACGCCGGCTCCGCCAGCGAGGTTTAGTTACGTGAGTGGAACCTGTCTAATTGACTTGATGTAGTCTCAATTTGGTTGGTTTGATCAAAACTTGGAGGTGCAAAAGTTGAATTAGCTGAGGCGATATCAACAGGGGCGGATGAATCCAAAAGTTGCATCACTGCCGCTCCGCAATCTCCTTCGGATACCACTCCATCCCTCTTTTCCTGTCAGACAGATCAACCTTTATATAAATGCACATTTCAATGAATCTTTTTCTGGAATGTGTTGCTTTAAAATATCTATCTGGTTCACATTTGTGCTGTCCACCACTTTCTTCATGTTGCTTTTGTTTCTTTGCTCCCGAAGCTTTCGAAATATTCTCCTCTCTCCAGTGTCTGTTGACGTCTTTTCTGCCATTTGTTTCAGTTTCCGCGCCAACATGTCTGGGTCAAGTGTGGCTGTTAGAGGACTAAAAATAGCTTCGTCTGGAATCACTGCCAACACACCGCTGTGTTAGTACCACACAAATGCCAGATTATTATAAAAAAAAAAAATTATGTTGTCACCTTTAACACCATTAGCAACAAAAGGATGATGCAGGAGGTCTGGCCATGACAGTCGCATCTGTGGGTCTTTGATTAACAAACCTTTCAGGAAACTCTGGAAGAAAAACACAATATTTCAATTTGCTCTTTGCGATGACAAAATTAATAACACTACAGATGCGTTATACTTTGCACGCGCTGCTCATATTGTCTGGCCACTGGATGGGGTCGCTCACGATGAGCTGTCCCAATTGGAAGATGGAATCGGCACGAAATGGTGGAATTCCTGTGTGAATTTCATAAAGAATGCAGCCTAGCGCCCAGAGGTCAGCCGTGTGGTCATAAGGCTTCTCCGCCACCAACTCGGGGGACATGTACAGTGGCGTTCCCATGATTGAAGTCACCACCATGGTGGAGATGCTCATTGCCCGAGCAAAGCTAGTCAAGAAATCGTGACATCATTTTAATTGTAACGTCTCATGAGAAGAGTGGAAATCAAATCATATACATACCCAAAGTCGCACAGTTTCACCACACCGTTTTTATCAAAGAGTATATTTTGTGGTTTCATGTCTCGATGGAGAATACGGCGGGAGTGCAAATAATACAGAGCTGACACTAGCTGGCAGGCAATCTCACAAACCTTGGAGAAAGCAAAATGATGATTCAGGTAATAGGGGCGTGATTATGCGTGGCATTCTATTACCTGGCTTTCTGGTAAGTTCCCATCAGCTTCAATGATCTGGAATAACTGACCCTCAGCATACTCGGTCACAACAATGACCTGTGAAAAGCAGGGAGCAGCTTTTGTCTAGTTAACATGTTTAGGTCGTGTGAGAGAAACGTACCTCGGTTTCCGTTTCAAAGCTGTCAAAAAGCTTCACAATGTTAGGATGCTGAAGGTTACTCATAATATCGATTTCCTTCTTTAAACTCTGCAGCTCTTTATTGGAACGTCCCATCTTTGGAATGAACTTCAGAGCTACTACCTGACGGGTACGCAGACAAAGAGAGGACGCTGAACCAGGGTGAATCATTTCAGTTGCTTCTACTACAATAAATCAACTTACTTGGCCTGTAAATTTTTTCATTCCTTTATGAACTCGGCCAAAGGAACCCTGCCCCACTTGCGCCAAAACATGGTAGGAATCCATTTTAGTTACGTTGCTAGACTGTGAAGTGAGACATAAGCAAGTGGAGTCAAGTGGCCTACATCACAAAGCTTTTTTATGTTTGCCATCGATATGTCGAAATGTCATTCGGCATCAAAGCCACGTTTTACTTTTAGAGAACATCACGAACAATGCAATGCTTGCCAAGATAGTTTTGGCCAATGAGACAATTATAGATAGCCGTTATGTCATTCGACCTTGTTCCACTTGAGAAATGTACAATATTTCCACTATGACACAGAACAAGTTCCTCTGGAGGGGTTCTTCAGTTGACCACTAGAGGTCGGACGACAGCTTTTGAAATAGTTCAAGAAATAACCCATGTTGGAGTTTGAGCCAGTGCTTGTTTGTTTAGAATGGGTGAATTAAATACATAGTTGGAAACATTCTTGAGGTAAATATGTCAAACATAAAACAGTCACAACATTAGGTATAGCTGCACTGGCATCAGAGCTGTGTCAATGACTGCCATTACAAAGACAACACAATAATAGTTTTAACCAACAATAGCCAATTTATAAGTCCACTCTCTGACATTTCAGTGCGTTAGCACAATGACTGTTTTTTTGTGGAGCATATTTCCAATAGTTTTCCTTCTAGTTCTTGAAAAAAATGGTAAAATTCGTTATGGAAAGCCGTTTGAGGATTTCTTCATGAACTTTTTCTAATTCAATTTACATCTTAAGCTCCACTCCTTGTCATACTCACGAGAATGGAGGACTAAAATGTTTAAAGCACTAGACTGGATCCTCTAGTCTAGTGACTCAGCCCTGTCCACGACAATAGACTAGAAGAGCACGTTGCATCCAATGAGTGTCTCCTCCAGCGGACTGCCCCCTCCAAAAGTGAGATAGAGTTTCCATCATTTCACACAAGACGAAAATGCATAAAGTGCACTGAAGGCAGCAGTGGAGCGAGCACACAGGTGCGGGCCGGGAATGGGTCAGGATCAGGAGGAATTTGCACTCTTGTAGAAAGACGCCTGCACATTGGATATGCTCTCCCTGAGCTTTTGGTCCTTGCATTCCAAGTTGAATGCAAACATGTTTGTCAGAACAACGTGTCTGCTCCACGTCGTGGTATCGTTATCCAGACTGGTTCGCTGCATGGAAAGTGAACTTTGCTTCCCGTTCATCCTGGACACGCAACAGCAGTATAATGACAACGACGTGGATGCGCTCCACGGCAAATGTGTGCTAAGAATTCAAGCTTTCCACCAGGAATTAGTGGTGGATTTACGGCAAGATTCCAACTTCATTGGCCCATATGTGTCCAGCCAAGACGCACCGTGGCTCTCCGGTACGGACGTCACTATTGAGCTGAGTCGCTGTTTTTACTCTGGTTATGTGAACGCTGACCGTTTTTCGTATGCAGCCTTAAGCCTCTGCAAGGGCGTGCAAGGTGCATTTGGCTACCAAGGCTGGGAGTATTTTATCAGCCCGGTGCGTAACGCCACCTCGAGCGCAAGCGGTGCGCACGTCATCCGGCGCAGAAACAGCGGCAACCTGAAGCCGAATTCCACTTCCAGGTGCTCAGTCAACAGTGACATAAGTCATCACGTCGCGCACATGTTGGGGAAATACAAGACCGTTGACGATAACAACAAAGCGACTGAAACCATGCTGAGGGGCACGGGGAGAAGCAAACGCTTTGCGTCGGTTCCCAGGTACGTGGAGACGCTGGTGGTGGCGGACCAGACCATGGCTGAGTTCCACGGAAACGACCTCAAACATTACCTCTTGACACTCATGTCAGTGGCGGCCAGGCTCTACAAACATCCGAGTATCCTCAACTCCATCAACATAGTTGTCGTGAAGATTTTGGTGATATCCGATGTGGATAAAGGACCCAAAGTGTCCGGGAACGCAGCTCTGACGCTCCGGAATTTTTGCACTTGGCAAAAAAAGATGAACAAGAACAGCGACAAGCATGCAGAATATTGGGACACAGCGATCCTCTTCACAAGACAGGTAAAAGTGATTACATGGAGGTGGGCTACATCTCAATAAATTGCACTTATATGTCAAAAAAAAAAAAAAAAAATCTTGTTTGCAACAGCTTGTATCTTGAAAATTTTCTCTGTCAAGGCACTTGCACCTCAAGGCACCTCTGTAATTGTACCTTCTGCCATCTAGTGGAGGCAAATTTAATTGTTCTGCCTGTTAAAATACATGACTGGCATTGCTGATAAAAGTAAATAAGTAATTTGTCCAAGTCCGTAAAGCAATGCACACAATACATGGCTAGATTTGTTTGGTGTTGATGTGAAAGCCTTGACCTCAATTTCACCAGATCTTTGAGCCAACATGCCCTCACAATATAACTTTGAAGCTGGTTTGGGGGCCAGAATTAGGAATACAACATGACACATGATCTACAAATGCACCTGTAACTTCACCAAGGCAGAGCATCAGCACCTTCTGGGGTGCCCCCGTTGGCAGTTTCTCATAGCCGTTCCCATTTCTCCTGCTCCAGCTGCGTTCCCTCCTCCCCAACTTGCCTGCTCCTGATTAAACAGGGACCTAAAGGGGAAAAAAAGGAGGAGGAGGAGGTATAATGTAGGTTGTTCACATTTGTTATGTCACATGGAGTTTATGTGTCACCTGCTCAATCCTAGTTAGAAACCTCCACTTCCTCACAGCTGTAGTCTGACCACATCATGTAAGCGCATCCGTATTCATTGACTTCATACTTCCTGTCTGCTTAAAGAGTTGAACTGCTCGCTGTGTGCATTTTTCATCACAATACTTTAGGTACCATCGGTCTCACTTCCGCCAAATAGCAAAAGGCCAGTTGGCTTTTGAGGCATGGAAAGACTGACATGTTTCTTCTCAAATATAACTTGCAAATTGTATTTACGTTGCGGCAATACACCAAAAAGGAAAAATGAGATGACAGATGTGGGAAGTAGGTCATTGCGGAGAATCAACCCTTAGCCCCCTTTTTGATTCTTGCCTCTATTTTCTTTTCTCACTAATGACCAAACCATCTCATGAACACATCTGGAGTTAATTTGCACCGCCGAATAATTTTGGTTTAGTTCTTTATTTGCAAAAATTTAGTTCGAGCATGAAATGTCATGAAGGTGTACATAAGCTATGTATGCAACAGCTGCCCGAGCCTTTTTTTTTTTTTCTTCTTTTTCTTCAGAGAGTGTATGCAAAGCAAGAAGGAGTAGGCAGCCGGGCGGTACTGTGTGGTTAACGTTGTCGACTTGTCCTGTGATTAGGAGGCTCAGTCGAGTGCTCCGAATGGATCCTCGCTAAGATTAGACTTTGGACTAGTGTGGTGACAGAAAAAGGCCATTTGGAAAGTGCTCTTGCAAGAAAATGCAATGATTGGAGACCAGTGCCATGACGTCACATGGGACCATGTGCTCCAGACGCTAGTCAGCCTCATTTAACAGCGGAGGGAGAGAGAAAGTTTGCTCTTGTGACAGGACAAGAAACAAATATTGAGGGAAACAGACGGGGTTTAAACAAACCGTCTTGAGTAGAAAAACAGCTTTGGGATTGCAAACAAACAATCTGTTGTAAATATCTACCAAACTTTTGGGCCAGTTCGCTTGTTGCCAGGGAATTTTCCATCAATCATATGGACGATTGACAAAAGTCTCGAGACACATTTCTTAATCAATAACAATGAAGGGTTCTTTCACAGAGTTTTGTGTGGAATAATTTAATTTCTGGATTGAAGTAGAACAGAGATTCCGAGCCAGGCCCCCTCTCGGGTCCAACGTTAGTCACCCCTGACCTCAGACATCTGGATGAATGGACAAAAATTTCCAGAGACACATTCTGAAATCTTGTAGAAAGCCTTCCCAGAAAAGTGCAAACTGCTGTAACTGCAAAGGGGCCCGACCATCTCCATACTTTTTGCTCCTATTTTCCAAGGAGTCCCAATAATGACGCTAAGTGCAAAAAACAGGACCCATACTGGGGAAAAAAATAATTTGAATAATATTTTTCAGTTATTTGAATGTTTGTTTGTCCAGGACTTGTGTGGGGCTTCCACATGCGACACCCTTGGAATGGCCGACGTCGGCACCATGTGCGACCCAAAGAGGAGCTGCTCCGTGATCGAAGATGACGGTTTGCCTTCGGCTTTCACCACAGCTCATGAGCTCGGTGAGCCATACCAGCTTTATGAATCACACATTAGCCAGCGTGCCACCAGGGAATTGGGGCTTGCTGGAAAAAAAAAACAACCATCATCACCACTGAAAACTGTATCATTTGACAATCAGGGCTGGACTGGCCATTTGGAATACAGGACAGATGCCCGCCGGGCTTAAGTCAAAATGCCAGAGCCAATTATTGGTGCCAGTCCAAGCACACATAAACTGGCAAAATAAGCAAAGTCAAAGACATGCGTCATCCGGTTCCCTCTCTGCAGGACACGTCTTCAACATGCCCCATGACAACGTGAAGGCCTGTGAGGACGTGTTTGGCAAGCTGCAGGACAACCACATGATGTCTCCCACGCTCATTCAGATCAATCGCACCAGCCCGTGGTCGCCCTGCAGTGCTGCCATCATCACCGAGTTTCTGGACAGTGGACACGGTGAGTTTCTATGTGCAACGCTCTCCAAAAACTTTGGATTGATGTGAAACCAAAAGTGGAAATGATCACAAGCTGTTTTAATGGGCCTTCAGGCAGTGAAATATTTCAATGATGATCACATTCATAAAACACATGTTCCTTACGAATGACTATCCTGTTCACAGTAGCATTGCCAGTGAAGGACATTTGCAGTTTTTTTTTTTTCTCCTCATCTGTACAATCATTTCAGTTAAATGCACGGCTTAGTGTTTGCATTCAAGCATTCTTTCGAAGAGCAAAAATGGACCCAGACTGTTCTCCAACATCCCAGACCACAGAGCTCGGCCTCGGAGTGATGCTAAAGCTTTATTTTAAAAACTGCTCCACATCTGTCCCAAATTAGTGGCTTTGTTTGGAGGAGCGTCACCACAGTGCTTTGGAGAGCGCAGCTTTAACCAGCCTGTGTTTCCCATACAGGTTGAGTAGACACTTTTGATTCATGCTCTGACAAATGGGGAGCAAGAACCAGTCAGGATTGCATTGGGTTTTTTCAGAATGACCCTTTTCTTCACATTTTTGACACTAAGTCTAATAATGTTGTAACACGGCTTCTTGGTGCCATCGCTCATAAATCTTGACTGACAGAGCAGCCTGGAGATTGAAGACGTGCCGCGGCTCGTTTGAGACAGTTTACACATGCCGTGCTGCGGCCACGATTATTTTCAGGATAACCTCAAACATTGTTTTGGGCAATGCGCTTTGGAAATCCATGAAAACGTTTTTTCAAATGATCTAAATTTGCAGTGTAATAGGAGGAAGCAATTTAACACTCGCTGCTCCATTTGTGGCCTTTTCAAAAGGACAATTTCCCCGCTAACATCCTAAGCTATACAATTTGATGCATTTTGGTAAATTCCTCCCGCAGGCAGGAGTGATTAAAAACCTTCTACAGGAATCTCTTTTCGATTGATAATAACCTTTAATTTTTTCCAAACACCTGCTGGTCCAACTCTTCCTATTATTATCCAGTTCCTGGAAAGGTGCCTGAGTGTCCTTTCTTGAAACTGCAGCTCAGCTTAATTTGACTTGTATCACTAAATGGAACATTTAAAGCTATTAAAAACCAATCGGAAAGTTTGGGAAGTATACTTACACTGTAATTAATTTAATTTCAGCGTGAGGGGAGAAATTTCCGTCAAGAGCTTACAGATGAAGGGATCGGGGCGGGGTTTTGTGTGGTATTCCTCATAGTACATTGCTGCAAGCCACCCACCACCAATTTATGATTGGTCTCGAGTAACTTCTCACGGGATTGTGTCCATTTGGTGGAAGAAAACGTTTGTTGTTCAAGACAAGAACTGATGATGGGAATCTTTTCCAGGGGAGTGTTTGTTGGACCAGCCCCAGAAACCATTAGGCCTCCCCAACGTGCTTCCCGGAGCATCGTACCTCCTGGAGCGTCAGTGCGAGCTTGCCTTTGGCGAGGGATCCAAGCCCTGTCCCTTCATGCAGCCGCCGTGCGTCCGCCTATGGTGCACAGGCAAGTCCAATGGCCAGTTGGTGTGCATGACTCGCCACTTCCCCTGGGCGGATGGCACCCACTGCGGAGAGGGCAAAGTTTGTGACCGAGGCATCTGCTCTCCCATAGAAGAGCAAACTTTAAAGGTAAGGGTTAAGAAACTTCAGGACTGACTCAGACAAACAAATTCCAATGTGTGTATTTTCTAGGTGGATGGGCGATGGGGCAAGTGGGGTACGTTTGGTTCCTGCTCACGCACGTGTGGAGGTGGCGTCCAATTGGCCAAAAGGGAGTGCAACAACCCACTTCCCTCAAATGGGGGCAAGTACTGCCAAGGGGTTCGGGTCAAGTACCGCTCCTGCAGCCTGAACCACTGCCCTGCTACAGGTTTCAACTGCTCAAAAACTACATCAGGTTTCCTCCTTAAGATGGTTCCAGTTCCTCATCTTGTTTGCACCATCTTACGTCTCTGTGCAGGCAAGACTTACCGCGAAGAGCAGTGTGAATCCAGAGGCCGCAGTTTCAGCAGCAATCATATTGCCCCTTCTGTGGTGTGGGTGCCCAAGTATTCTGGAGTGAGTGTCGAAGACAGGTGTAAACTCATCTGCAGGGCCAATGGAACCGGCTACTTCTACGCTATGGCACAGAAGGTAAGAAGCTATATGTTCATTACAAGGAAGGAAGGAATGTCACACACACACCACAATAAATGTGTCTCCCTTCAAACGTACTTCTTCGGGCGGCAAGAGGCTCTGCAAAGCAAAACAAAACAAAACAAAACAAAACAAAACAAAACAAAACAAAAATGTAAGAACTGGAGGTGGTTAAATGTGGAAAAGAATCCTGGAAAAAAAATCTGAAAATAACAAAACAAAATCTGACAATAACAAAAAAAAACTACTAATATTTGGCCTGGTATCTGGGGCAAGCATATTTCAAGGGAGGCCCCGTCCATCACTGCCAGTGTTTATAGTATGATTCCAACTTGTTTCATAAATCCAACCCCCCAAAAATGACAATTCATTCTTTTAGACATTTAGACAAGATTTTGAATTCTCATGAATTCATCCTATCCAATCAGATCAACAGGCATCTAAGATTGACGAGCAGCCAGTGTCTCTTGCTGGGACCAGATGGGAGGGAAGTGAAAACCATAAGAATCTTAAACCAGGACATGCCACACATTGCTCCAACACAGTAGTCGTAACCACATTATCGAATCTCTACACTTACATGCCAAACCTACCAGTTAACAGCTGTGTTATTTTCTTTTCCTTGCACTATTACATTTCAAATGGTTTCCTTTTTTTGCTTTATTGAATGTTGAATGTCTTTTTAGGGCCTTCTCCCTTTTAGTCTGTTTTTCTCTTTACTGAAAAGATTTTCACGATTACATTACATTATCTAATGGCAAGCTGTCATCCCTTTCAACTTTGGTTTTTAGGGATTTACATTTCCACTTTTTCAAATAGGATTGTCAAAACTCACGAGTGTATATTTCTTTTCATCACTCCACACGCATCGGGATAAGTATAAGGATGTGAACAATGTGGCCGAAAATGATTTCATTTGTGAGCAATGTGAATTCATGTGAGCCTCTGAGGGAAAACAGCAATGCATGGGACGATGGAGAGGAATGGAGGGGGGTTTATCTCCCTGAGATAATATGGGTGTGGAGTGAGTGTGAGCAGCCGTGAGAGAAAGTTCACACTACATCATACTGAGTTAAGAGGACATGAACACTCAGGGGACATGTAGCACTCAATCATAGAGCAGCTGCATGCTTGTTCGAAACATCTGAACCGAATATCATTTTACGCCACATCCTGTTCCACGACTTCGTGGAAATACACTCATCTCGGCTTTTAGAAATGATTGCCATATAATAATAACACCTAAAAATATCATCACGCCACGTACAAAGTGAAATAGCGCATTTTGGGGGCTGTGTTTAATGAGCGGTCTCATCTAACTTGCACACCACAGGTTGTGGATGGAACCCCGTGTTCCCCGGACTCTACGGGAGTGTGCGTCCAAGGAAAATGCATTAAGGCCGGGTGTGATGGAAAAATTGGATCAACTAAGAAGTTTAACAAATGTGGAATCTGCGGCGGTGACAACAAGAATTGCAAGAAGTTCTCAGGACTCTTCACCAAGCCTATGTGAGTACAGTAATCCCTCAGTTGGACAAATTTGCCTATTGGGTGGGTGGGCCAATGGGGGTCTATAGAACATATGTGTTCAGAATGATCTTTTTAGCTCCATGCATACTGTAGAAGCCCATAAAAAAAGATTGTTGAGAAATCTGCAAGATAACTTTGTCTGTGTGGTGTTATGCAGGCATGGCTACAACTTTGTGGTGATGTTGCCAGTGGGCGCAACCAACATCGACATCCGTCAACGCGGCTACCAAGGAATGTTGGGTGACGACAACTACTTGGCGGTGAAGAACAGCGAGGGTCACTATCTTCTGAATGGTGACTACGTAGTGTCAGCCGGCGAGAGGGACATCATTGTTAAGGGCACTTTGCTGCGCTACAGCGGCACCACCGGCCTCTCGGAGACCCTCCAGTCTGTAAATCCCCTGAGGGAGACACTCACTGTGGAAGTGTTGTGTGCGGGCAATTTAACGCCCCCTCGCATACGCTACTCTTTCTACATAGCCCGGCAGAGCGACAAAGAGGACAAGACTCAGAAGAAGGAGGAGCGAGTGAAATCCCACAACAGCGTTCTGGCTGATGACAGCGTGAAGGAGACTCTAAAGAAAGCTTACAGCAAAGAGGAGCCCCTCCTGGTGAAATGGACAGTGGCAAACTGGGACGAGTGCTCGGTGAGCTGCGGAAACGGTTTCCAGAGGCGGATGGTGCAATGCTTGAGGACGGACGGCAAGCCGGGAATGAACTGTGATCCTTCCAAAAGACCCTCGGCCACCAGAGCCTGCGGAGACCCGTGTCCAGGGTGGTACGCCGGCCAGTGGTCTTCGTGCTCCGTAACTTGCGGGAAAGGCTTTAAGAGACGACCACTGCACTGCAAAGCCCAAGCGGGACACTTGCTTCCCAGGGACCACTGCAGTGGCTTACGTAAACCACAGGAGCTGGACTTCTGTAAACTCAAGCCTTGCTAGGGACTTGAAAAGCTTGAGTATGACTGAACTTGATTCAATAGCTCTTTTCCGCACACTCTCTCCTGCATCACGAGACACTTGCACAGAAGAGCCCAAATAGATGGTATCATGCATTTCCCCCACCATTTAAAGCAAAACCACCTGAATCCTCTTCTGACAGCACAATCACATTGTACAAAGTTACTATGAAGCTAACTATAAAAGGTTCTATTATTGTAGAGTTCAATTATTTAAGAGTTGACATATGTTAGTAAGCAATTTATCTTACGTATGAGTTTGAAACCCATTTAGTGTCACATTTAAAAAAAAAAAGGTCTTTTTAAGACAATTGTGTAGCCTGCCAGGTGCATGAAAACAATGACAACAAAAAACATTTTCATTTTCCAAATGAATCCTTTATAACAAATCACAATCGGATGTCTTTCTTCCTTTTCTAATCGGTAAGGGAGCTGTATTAATTAAATGACGCCACTTTTTCCACCCTGTCAGGGAAAGCCACAAACAATACTAAATACCTGCGCTGTAGAAATACTTTTTTTCTCCAATTTCGTCACCGCCAGTCACTGCCAAAGAGACCACACCACTTTCTGTGCACTCACAGTTAAATCCTGTCAATCGATTATATTCTTGTTATATTTGTGAAAAGGGCCCACTATGTCTTATACAACATCCTGCCACAGGATGGATACTTTTATAGTCAGACTTTGATTTTCTATTTTTTATTCTTAATTTAGTAACTTTTGCACTTTGTACAGCAAAAGAAACAGATGACTTATATGGGCTGTACTGTATACTATGTATACATTTATTCAGCTCTGTGCAAAATTTCATGTAAATACTTTAAAATCCTTTTCCCTTTTTTTACACACAACTGAAATGTCTGAATATATTTATTCCAAATAAAGCCTTGAATCAAAAGTTTAAAAGTTTTCCATGTTTATTTACATGATTCATTACGCTGGTTGTGTAAACCAGTTAAAGATGAATGAGAAATTCTAAAAGTGTCATTTCTCACAGATGCTCTTATTCAGCCTCTCAGGGTGTTTTTTTCCCCTTAAATAACATTTTTGAGAGAAGTGTAGATACATCACGATAAAGGCTCAATAGTCTGACCTACATAAGAGCAGATGAAGGAGAACCTGGAGGGCAGCCAATGGACATATTTGTTTGTTCCCCCAAAAGTCTCTTGCCCGACTGAGTTCACGCTCAGATCTTGCTGCAGGTTTGATGACATTCATTTTATAAGACAACATACCAAAAAAAAAAAAAAAAAGTCAAATACTCCCAGCAAAGTTTTGAATTTGGAACTGTGTAAACCTCTAATTACAATGAGAACCAATAGTCAAGTTTACAATACACTCACTAGAAATCTACACTTGTACGTTGTAATGCCATGACATTCTGTTGACCCAAAGAAATTCAAAAATAATTCTTCCACATAGGTAGAAAATTACAAAACAGAGAAACTGGCACATGGAAGACTGGTATTGTTTTAATTCACTTCAATGTGGTCACTATAGCTTTTTTCCTGAGCAGACTGATCCTTGTAAACATCAAACTCATACGAACCAGGTGAAGATGAACACTTCTAAGAGCTTCTAATTAGACTGAGAGAACAAAACCATGACATAACAGATGTGGCGTCTGCCTGCCTGTTGTCTGTCTGTGTGATCAGCAGCAGATGTGCCTTTGCAGATAGCGTTGATCGGAATGCTCGGCTGACCGCAGTCACCATCTCAATGAGTTGCTTTGTGGTGTGACGGTAAGTGATTTCATGGAAACCTCCACTCAGGAGCATCACCGCTGATGTGTTGACTTCAGCATTATTTCCACAAACAATAGAAGTGACACATTCACAGTTGACCTCCATGTAGTGCCAACTATTCAAATGATTCAATCACCAGTGGCAGAGTTGGGGCGGAAAAAAAATCCTTTGTCATGTCAATCGCAGTTTAACCTCACAGTTGATCTTAACCAAGTTGCCTTGGCATTTTTTACCATAGCATTTGGGAGAAGCAACGAATAATATTGCACGATTCATTACCATATGTCTTTTGTCATCTCTTAATCTTTATCCTAAAAAAATACAATAAAGCAGCACTCTGAAAAAAATTAAACAACAAAAAAAAAAACACACCTGTCTCGTCGTGATCAGTGTAAAAGTTAATATTTCAAATCTATTCACCGTTCAGCTCGTGTCACAAAACTTCAGTCTATGTGAAACTGTCCCTAATATGAACTTAATAAGGTTAAAGATGTATAGCAACTCAAATCACCCATCAAAGGCAACAATCTAAGACAGCGGTTACTGTATTTTTCGGAGATAAAAAGAACAACAGTTCCAGATGTTTGCGTTTGAGAAAAATACTGACTGGATGTCATCCAAATCATTTTTACAGAAAGGCAATAATAAGTCACAATGAAAGGTTCCTAATCAAAAACAGCAAGTCAACGGCATATGAAACCATTCCATGTGTCAGCTGATATTTTGATCTGCTTAAGTGCATGTTACACCGTTTATTCATAGCTCACATTAAAGCACATCATACAGCAGAAGAAAAACTCAATCTGACAAGCAATGTTGTGATTTTAAGGAGGGTTTTGACAAATGACGTACAAGTAGAACTACAGTACTAAAAAGAAGGACATGATGCTCTGTCGATGTTTGAACTCAAAGCTGTCCTCACAGGTGGGGCCATGACCACCTATAAAGTTCATTTTTTATTTTATTTAAACATCGAAGCGTGCTCCCATGCCTTCATGTGCTAAATTTGAAGTCTGTTTGAACACTTCCCTTTTATCATTCACAACACAAGTGTAAAAAAAAAATAGACGAATGAAAAATCCCACAAACCGTTTTGCTGTGATTATAATCAAAAGACGAGACCTCGAGATGACTGCTTTCTCATAATCTCACTCATTAATGTTTTGGGTGGGCCGGTGTCTGCAGATTCTTTTTTTTAATCCCGCTTTGGATTTTCCAAAATGAGCCTGAGAATAGTCAAGAGCTAGTTTTCTTTTATGATATTTAGTCGGATTTTATAGAAAAAAAAGTAGTACAAATAACAGCAGGAGGTTATGTCATTTGTCATTTTCTACTTAGTTACTTAGTTGGTTGGTACCCAGGAAAGAATATGCCGTAACCATTCATTTCAGTCTGCTCATCTTGAGGCTGAGATGGAACTTTGGTAGAATCACATTGCTTTGAGCTGCTACTTTTATACCTACAGTATTATAATCCAAGAATTTATGAGGCCCATTCTGACCTTGAGTGCCATTCAAGTTCAATAATGTATTATTTGAAAATAATTTGACCTAAATTCTTAACTGCTTTGAATTCTGAGGGAAAACATACAGTCAGCATTTTATGCAACGTGATGTTCATTCCGCTTGAAAAATAGCTCAGTTCAAACGTAATCTAAAACATCACTTGCGGCCGCCGGCAAAATTCTCATGAAAATTTATTTTCAAGAAGCACATCTGAGGAGGCAGACGTGCAAAACGTGATTGTGGAAGTAATACGGAGCAAACGTTTTTGCACTGTCGTAAGATGCTGTCTGACAGATGCTGCTAATTTCCACAGGCGTTTCGAGGGCAAATAGATCTTTTTCCTCCAACGTGACGTCAAAGTTCCTGGCAGAGTCAAATAATCTGCTCAGTTTCAAAACGCCACCTATGCCTTTAAAAATTGGCCCAGCAAAATCTTGCTGCTTGAGATTAGAACGCATTTGGATTTTGGCCACATGGCTCTGTTTCTCAACAGAGTGAGTTCATGTCTTATAGGTCAAGCACCTTAAAACGGAGCAGTGGGACGATGAAGTCATTTGCTGATGCTTTTGACTGAAACGTTTTGACTGTACAGTCACACTAAAGCCATTCGATTGTACTGGATTAATTGATGAACCGAGACAATGCGGTGCTCCAAACACAACTTTGCAGTGCCTACGCAGGCAGACCTCCAATTATAAATTGTGATTTATCAACAAGAGCAAAGGAAGGTATGATCCCACCCATTTAAACCTACTGGAAAATGCATCTAATCTGGTCTTGTTCAAGGCTCTTTGAAAGGTCACACACACTTCACGACGTGCTACGCTCTGTTTCAACGGGTACATCACGCTCAAATGAGAAACAAAGCACTGATGTTACGTTCATCGAATTCAGTACAAATAATTGCATACATTTGCTATCTCGCCTTTCAGGTGATTTGATTGACCTCTTGACCACATGATGAGGCTGCAATTATGCAAACCGATACGACACAAAAAATACAATCAAACAGCACGCAGCTGGAGACAACAACATTAAGCTCACAACAGAAGAAACTTGAAACAAAGCTAACGAAAATACATCATACGCATACGAATGCTGATTAATACATGTATTTACAGATTGCTAAAGACACTTTTGGGTTGTTGAACCATGCAGGTTCTAACCAACCAATCAGATGACGGAAAAATGCTGATGTTATTGTTGGCCCAGTGAGGCTGATTCCAAAAGCCCTGGACAGATTAGATAGAAATGGCAGCACAGAGAGGAGGCCGGAATCTGATTGGACAAAAGAAACAAAAAAAATCTAATATCCACATACACATACTGAAAGGAGTACAGCCAAGAAAAACTTTGATACAATGAGTAGAATAAACTGTTGGGATTAAATGAATACTACATGCAGCCAATATTTGAAGGTATGTTGGTAATGTAGGTCAGAAGGTGGAATGTGAAGAAAAGACTTTTAGCTATAGTAGCAGCTTGCACTCTTCTGGGAAGACTCTGTGTTACTGATAGAGGACGTGATAGCTCATGACCCCTGATTGAGTTCAATGGGTCACTCATGATCATAAGCAAGTTCTTCCATATTAAATCCAGCCATGCCTTTATGGACCAACAACAAAAATGAGACTTTCGAAAGTTATTCCCACCAATTTGGAAGCATACAATTGATTAATCGTTAATATTAACAGAGGAACGACAAGGTCTTTTCAAGAAATGTGTCTGGATATTTTTGTCGCTACGGTGTTTGGCCAACATGGCCTCTAACGAAAACATGAAGAGGTTTTCATCAGGTCACCCTGCTGAGAAGCAAGGGAGAAGAGTGAAACGGAGCAAAGCAAAAGCAAAGTGGATGCAAAAAGCTCTCAAAACAATGTGAAACAAAAGTGGAGCCCAATGCTTCCTGTTGGCGTCCAAATGTCAGCATGGGGGGAACTGGAATTCACATCACAAAAGGAGCAGCGGTCATTAATCGTGCTTGTGGATACATTTGAAAATATCTCTCTCAAGTTTTGCCAAAGTGTACGACCGGTGTCTTCCTGTTTCTAATTTCTTGCTTCGATTCAGCGTATATTGAGTCATAGTATTGTCACAAAGCATCACAACTATACTTTCCTGTCTACCGCTTCCAATGAAGATGAAAACATTCCGTTGAAAAACCGATCACTTGATGCAATTATTCAAATTGGATATTAGACATTTTCTTTTCCATTGCCAAAGTGGAAATACGTGTTGAGGAAAGCAAAGCAGACAGCGAGCTTGATAAATGATTCTCAGGTGTCTGTGGGTGCTTTAAGGCTGTATCTCCCTTGGAATATGTCGTCCCTGGGGTCCGCCTCCGATTGTGAAACTCCAAAACTGTCACGAGTAATGATTGAGACGACCCCGATGAATAATGTCTGTTTTTCTAAATGGGACCGACAACAGCGCCATGGCTCACGGCCAGAGGTGCTCGGGGCAAAAAGCAAAGAAGCAACAACGGCCCATTTCTGTGAAAAGGAATTTCCAACAAGACATGTATTTGTCATGTATTTAAGAGTAGACTTTAAGTTCCTGGAGAGAAGCGATAAGATTTCCTATTTCCTCTCAGCATTCTAAAAATGCGGGATCCCTTTCAGAAAAGAATGAAAATAAGAGAAGCTGACATGCGATGGTGGTCCTGACCAAGACTAACAATAAATGATCATAAATGACAGGATTGGAATGAAGTAAATTTCTGTGGTATCCAAACCATGTATATGAAACAAAAAGTTGAATGACAACAGGGAACATTTTGGTTTATAGATGTGTGACAGTTGGAAAACAGAAACTGTAGAAAAGTTATAATGCTGGTGTCACAGTTTGAATCCACCCCAAAAAAAATCTATACTATTAATCTTAGCAGTGTGTTCAAGTGTGGTTCCACTTTGAAGAGGAAAGAAATCTGCACATCCTGACAGTAAATGCTCTCAAGATGCTCACATAACAACAATGGAGCGATTTACCACTCAGCACTTTCAGAACCTACCGACTGATTTTTGTTCATTTGTCAGACTCTCCCGCACGCTGATGAGGATGCCGTGCCGTCGATGGAGGTTACGAGAAGGCAGCCGGCTGCCGCTAGGCCTTTTGCAAAAAGCGCTTGGGCTGCCAAATGTAAAGATTGAGAGTGTAACTCATCTGTCTGCTTTACAGATGGCCGCGCTTCAACCTGAGCTGACCTCCTTTGGCTTCACAAATGTAACCTAAATGAGTGCATACATAAAGAAAATGACTTTGACAAGAACAAAAAAGTATGTTGCTCACCAAATTGAGAGCCAATCAAAACTGAGGATTTAATTTTTTGGCCATGCATTCAGAATAAGAAAATATTTAACAATATATATATATATATATAAAACAACAACAACAACAACAAGAAACCAGATGTTGCCAGTTGGCGGGAGAACATCCTCACCATACGACGTATCATCATATTCATTGTTTCAATTTATTTAGTTTTGAACTTTTCAATTGCCCTTTACGGTCCTCAAAAAGACGTGTTTAATACGCTAACATCTGCTCATTAGCACAAATGAGGCATTGGTGTTAAGGTTTCGGCTATGTGGTCATAAAGCCAAGTCTAGCGCTGATAATTGCACAAAAATAAACATCAATAAAGTTTATCGAATGCATGGAAACATGTTTCATTTCAGAAAAAACATATTGTTTTGGAAGAGTTCCCCCCACTCCCATTCTTATGGCTCTTATGCTGCAAGTATTTCCATTCCCCTGAGGCAACATTGTTTACTGATGAAAAACTGCTGCTTCTTCAACATAGCAAGAAAAGTCCTCGCCCACAAATCACCTCTGATGACTCACAGGATGGGGGAAGGGGCGGGGAGTCGGGGGGGGGGGGGGTCTTTGCATTGGTGCCTGGAACATCCGTCAAAAGATGTTACTTGTAGACATCCTAAATGACACGGGACGACACTTTGTTTTTGTTGTCGTCACAGCTCAAGGCATTTTGCGCCACCCTGCTTATTTTGACCTTCACTCCGGGACGCCTAATTACTATGATGGACTTCAATTTGATCCAGAGTCACAATATGACACTTTCTCTTTGCTTTGAACCAAAATAGATGACATCTTTGTTTTGTTTTCAGTCCCAGTACAGGCAGCTATTAACAAGAGACAGCCTTTGTGTGCAAGGATCTAGCACATTATGACTGACAGAAACAAGAGCGTCACATTGTTTTGGTTGAGGCTAAGGTGGGTGAAGACCCCCCCCCCCACCTCCTTTTTTTTTTTTTTTTGGAACCCGCACCAATTTGAGCTGAAGTCTGCTTTACGTCCCTGCATGAATATGTCTACTTTGTAAACATGCTCTCTCTTTTTGGTGACCCCGCTTGCTCAAACCACAATCAAAGAAGGTCTGATTTCTATCAATATTGATCAACCCAGGACGGCTGTGACCAATCAATTTCTGCGCACATTTGTCTTTCAAAACATTTCAGATAGAAAGCACACAACCTTTTCACCCCTTTAAAAGAGCACCTCTCGAAGCATTCCACTTCTGATTCAGTCTTCAAACATGGTGAAAACTGCTGAAATGATTTATTTGTAAAATGGACCAAGGAGGAAACAATATATTTCACCCCACCATTTGTTGTTGTTTTTTGTTAACACTGTCCAAAATGTGTGTGTCATGCACAAATCATAAGAATAAAAACTATTTCTAAGTGTCCTCAAGAGGGTGTTAGTTTGTACTCACTTTCTTTGCAGTTCTTTGCTTCTGCACGTAAAGTGTTTGGTTGTCATTAATGACAAAAAAAAAAAATCGATTGTAGAAAAAAAAACACGCATTCTTATCAAGTTAATACAACAGAACCAACATTTTTGAGCTGTGTCTGAAAAGTTCCAGAACTGTCATATTGCTTTTTAGTGATGAATATTCAGTGAGATTGCAAAGATAATCTTTGTCAGCTTTTATTTGAGCTGATATTGCATACACGTATGTTCTCATGAAAAGGGAAGAAAAGAAAGGAAAAGCCGCAAATCTGTCTGTGTTAGTCTGGCAACAAAGCAGTGAGTAACATGCTTCAAGGCGAGCTGTTTAGTCTCACAGGAGAAGGTATTCTCCAAAGGGGCCAAATTATGAAATGATTACAAAACTAAATCACTGAATTGCCTTATCAGCGCTGTCAAAAATAATAATTGATTTTTATTGGCATCGAATGAGAGTCTAAAGCCAAATGCCGATTGCAAAACTGTTCATAAGATTATTTATTGCCGTTAACAGATTGTGTGAGACGTTGAGACTGTCATTGGAAATTCCTTATGGTTTGGAGCTGCTTTTTTTCCCCCCGAATATTTTGTCTCGATAAATTCCTCTGGGGGGGAAGGGGTCTGATGGTAAAAAACAAACAACGGTGGAGGTCTTTCGATATGTGCTGCTTTGTTTCAAAGTATTAAGTATGATTGATGTTGGTGTTGTAACTTGGGGGAGTGGGAATGGTCCCTGGAGTCAAGGTCTTGACACAGTGAGCTTTTTTTTTTTTTGTGGATGGGGGGGGGGAGACTAAACGCCTTGGAAGACTTTGAATTCTGACAACAACATTCCAGCTACAAGGTCTGGCTTGCCATAAACGACCAGCTTGAGCCAAAGTGGCCAATAGTTTCAGGGCATCAGCACAAAAAAAATGTTTATCATCATGTGGTAGGTGTAATAAAGACGGTTGGCAGTGTTTGCAATGTTACACAATAATTAATTCTCTCAACAAATCTTTTGTATTTGGTGAATTCATTCCTCTTTCATGTTTTTTAATGATTGCTTTTGACACCAGTCGGCCACAACAATGACGTATGACGTTCGCTTGCATTTCTACACCTTTTCTTACTTGTTTAAAATAGAATTGTCTTTTTCATATTCAGGCACAAGACATCTCTTTGACTGTTTCACCCTCCTGGTAAGCTAAAACAAGAGCACGTGTAAGTTTTGTGTGAGCATGCGAATCCAATTTAAAGGCTCAATAATAATAGTAAAATGTTTTATTATTGTGGTTGTTATCTGCACTGGTGTGGAACTGTCAAGCAGCTGTTCCTAATAATTTTGTTCTCACTATAGCAGCACGCTAACTGAGCTAACCAGAGAATTTACACATCTCATAAGTATACTGCAGTACTGTTCTAATACATCATTGCAAACAAAAACCACAAAAAATAATAAGAATGACATATTCAGATACTTGTGTTTTAAGTCAATGTGTGTGTTTAGGTTCTTTTAAAAAGTTCAACTTTAGGGAAACAATTGACATTCCATTGTGATACATTCAATAAGTGCAATTGCACAACATTGATGATACTTTTTGTTTTTCTGTCAATGCCAGATTTTTTTCAATTCCATTGTTCCACGCATTTCCCTTTGTGAATTTGCAGATGTGCTTGACTGTACAACTCTTATCAGATTTCTTTGACTTCACAAGTCACAATTCAAAACAGATGGCTTCTTTGAAAATCCAAATAAAAAAAGTACCTCACAGAACTTTTAATGCATGTTTGGTGAGCCATTGGAAATATTGTCATTGTACTTTTAAACGTGACCAAATATCCACACGTTAATCAAGTGCACACATGTCTGGAAGGGCAAGGAGGGGGGGTTCATATCTTTTGTGTCCTTCATTCAACGCCCATTGACCCACAGGCTATGCCTGGCTGGCTGCCGGAGGCGTCACTCTGAGTTCATACAAAGCGGATGCGAATGTCTTCATTAAAGCTGTCACAGCAGCTCGGAGGCCTTTCAGTGCTCAGCCGTCTTCGCATCATCCCAGCGCAGGTGTGGTTTGGGACTGAGCCAATGCGCCAGATTACCAGATCACATAAGTGCTGGAGTTCATGTCAACACAGGACAAGGAGTGCTTCATTCTAAGCCTTCAATTTCCATACATGAAAAAAAAACGAAAAACGGATATATTCTTATCGTGACATAAAATGGCCTAATTCCTGTTTTTAATTTTTCTATAACAGCCAGCACTAACTCAGACCGATGAATTCTAAAAGAGCACTTTGCAGCAAACGGGCCCTATAATTGCTTCTCCGGCCTGCACATGAGACTACAGAGAACATGTTACATTCCTCATTCAGTGCTACGGCGCTGTCGCCGTGTTGTGTTCGGGGCAAAACACGGTCATAGACTACAGCTTGGTAACAACATGGCCGGAAGGCTGTTTGGATGCTGGAGACTAAATTAACAATATGATATTTTATTATTTAAAACTTACGCTTCAAGTTAAACAGCATACAATACATAGTGGTGTATTGACTTTTGCAAAAATAAATCAAATAGATTTAATAAAATAAATGTTGGTGTTCATTTAAGGAAGCATCAGGTAATGAATGCACAATGACTGCATTGTCAGCAATGTTAGCTTTTACACTTGTGTTGCAATTGCGTAAAAAAGAGAAAGAAATAGAGAGAGAGAGAGAGAGAGAGAGAGAGAGAGAGAGAGAGAGAGAGAGAGAGAGAGAGAGAGAGAGAGAGAGAGAGAGAGAGAGAGAGAGAGAGAGAGAGAGAGAGAGAGAGAGAGAGAGAGAGAGAGAGAGAGAGAGAGACAGAGGAAGAAAAAGCAAATCAAAGATTAAAATGTCATCACGCTTCCTTTCAATGATGACAGGAGCGTTTCGGATGAAAGAGAGCAAACCGAAGTGGTTAAAGTGGGTAAAATAAAAATCAAATTTCTCTTGGTTCAACACAAAGCGTTCCTGGTTATTTTTACAAAAAAAAGAAAAAGTGGGTCATTTGGGAAGTGACTCATTGTGAGATGAGTCCTACAACAAAAAATCCAATGAAACCCACAATAGCAGTGAAACTAGATTTTTTTTTCTTTGACTGTTTTGGCTGATGTCTGCATATCTACAACACATAATTATCATCTTGGATCGGATCCTTTTTTTCGTGTCTGATTTTGTTTTTCAATAGGGATTGATCATTTGGAAAGGTAGCGCAAGCAAAAGCACCAAACGTATTTAGACACCTGAGCAGGATGTTTGGATGTGTGCGGCTTTACTTTTACATGGACTGAAACAAATGAGTCATAAACAGATTGATTGGGTCTTCCAATGTTAGTCTTCAGTCCGTTGAGATTAAATGGAGTCAGAGCGGGGTGGATAAGAGCGATGATGTTTTTGTACTCAATATTCTTCCTCATTGGCTTACTGTCTATTTTGGCATCAAGCCTGGAAGCCATCATCAATGTTTCAATGTCAACTACTTGTCAGAAAAAAAACAAAACAACAACCTAATCAAACGTAATCATTTCCATACAGCACGTAGTATTTCCGTCACAGCACCAAACTGTGAAAACGAGTAATATCAGTTGTAAATGATGTGCCATTGTTTTCCAGATCAAATATTTACTGTTGGTTCCTCCAAGGAACAGGTGGCTGATGTTTGTTTCATAAGGTCAGAGCTCATAACAAACTAAACATTTATCAGTTCAGACTACGCTAAGGACAACCGCTGCACTCAGTCCACTCGGCAGACGAGACTTGTTTGTTCGAAAAAGGAAAATAAGTTTGAAGGCCATGTGACTAGTGTTACTGTTAGAATAAATCAACATTTTACTATGTGTGTGCTCATGAAATGATGAAACGTTGTACAGTTGCGTGTGTGCTAGTCTGAGCTCGAAACAACAGCTTGGGTCCAGAAGGCCCTAGTGACACTCACGGTGCCAACACACCAATAACACACACTAAGCACACACGTGCACACACACAAACACAGAAACACACATGCACGTACGCACGCACGCACGCACGCACGCACACACACACACACACACACACGCTCAGCTGTGAGGACTGGCCTGACATCACCCCACCAATCTCCCTGTGACTCATTCAAAGAAAATCCTAATTTCCCTTTTTGTTCTCCAAGACTCAAATGGTCTATTACGTGTATCTTGCTGTTGCCTTCGGTCAAGTGTGGCGCAACACCAGTGTTCAAATCGGACAGCAGTCGAACATAAACATTCAAACCTTCCATCTTGAAAAATGACAAAATAGAAAATCCATCATGCATCTGCCCCAATTTAACGAACCAAGAATTAATCAATGCAGTGTGTGACAGGCGCACAACAACTACAAGCGTGAAAGTCATTAGCTCACAACACGCAAAACATTTCCACATGGAAAGACGCATTCCCACTAAATGGTACAAAATGTACATCTGGCTGTGAAGTTTCATGGTAGGGGCAGTAAACCGTAATAGCAAACGTAAAAAATCGACTCAGAACTCAGCACCACCTGTCCCCTCCCACTTCATTCTCCCAAATTAATAAATGAATGATTATGCACCACAACGGCCTGGGATGGGAAGTGCCGACACACGACGGTAACAATCGACTGACCAAAACCAGAAAACAAACAAAAAAATACTTTACTTTAGTTGGGATGGAACCACATAGTGTGGTTGCAGGTGCAGCGTTGTTACTTGTCCTATCATTAGATTTTTTTAACTTTGCACAAACCTCCAATTAACTCTAATAAAGTTACAACTTCCACCTGTGATCTGCGTGCACACTTTTTTTTTTTATTTCATGTGATGGTTTCAATGACAGTTATAGACTCTTAAGTATTTGGGAAGTTTCACTCTCCACCTCGTATTTCTCTCCAGGTGTGTAGCCACAGACTTGCCTTGAGGTGATCATTTAAAATTTTTTTAAGTGTGCACACACGTGCTTCATAATGTCTTACTATTGCACGCAAAAACCCGCGCAGAGTCGGAGAGCCCCACATGAAGAAACAACCTTCCTGCTTCTAGAACTAAAATAAATAAAATCAACCCTGAACGCTTATTTATATTAATTGACAAGGATGACATTTTTGCCATTTTTGCTATAATTGGTTTTATAAAATTTGGGGTTGTTGTTACTTTTTTAATCGTTATTGTTTTCAATCATTCAAGTTTGTATTTGACAAAAATGTCTTTCCGATTTAAATCTTAGTTTTTTTGGTTTTCGTTAACTTTAATAACCTTGGAATGCATTAATCAAATGAATGAATCAATGTTTCATTTTATTATTAAAATTTTTGCAGCAGAATTTAATTCAATGTGTTAGCTCGTGTAATTGTTTGCTGTTTGACGTTCCAATATTTTTGAGGCCAGACAGCTCAACTAAATGAAGTTTTTCAAAAGACGCAAACAAAATATGAGGGGCTGATTTTGTTGTTTTGCTTCGTAGTGAATTCTTTGACCTCTTTTTGCTGGGATTTAATCCGTGTACCCGCTGATTTAGATTATGCAATCCTGCAAGAAGAGAGCCTTAAATGTAAGACACATGGAATTGGCAAAACTACAGAGGTATTTTGTCTTCATCTGCCATGTACAAATATTGCAGTGCACATGTTAATACTTTTTGTAAGTTATCAGCATTACACAAATGTTGGAAGCGTTAGCTTTTGTTTCATCTCGATGTTGGCCAAACCAATTTTAATGCTGTGGTCTAAAATGTTTCTTAAGTGTTTCATGGTGAAAATAAGAACAATGCAAAACGTTTTTTGCACAATATTTATCAAATTAGACATTAAATCTTCACTATCATCCCGGCTGTTACGCTCTGGGCGGAGAGTGATGATCGCGTGTGGCATCGAAGCTTGCTGTACAATTCCAAAGGCATGTGCAAAACACAATCTGTGTGTGCCTTTACTTGTGCATTTATATTGCAACGCTATGAGTTGTATAGCATTACATAAGGTGTCACTCAATGTGTCAACTTGCTGTTCACATGCAATTAAAGTTTCTGGATTTTGCCCCAAGACACTGTGGAACTACCTCTGAAAGATTCAAAGATGCAAAAGACTTTTTTTTTCCATGCTAGAGAAGACATATTGTGCACTTTTGCAATTTAAAACTATTCCCAGATGTCCTCTTAAAAGATCTCTGATATCCACCCATCCTCATCCACAATGCAAATGAATGGCACAACTGGCAAATTTTGAGGAAATCTTTAGGGGGGAAAAAAAATACAAAATTTTATCTTCATTTACCGTTCTGTGTTACTCAATCTAAGCAGCAGGAACAAAAAAAAAAAAAAAAAAAAAAGGGACGCGCATGATTGCAAACTGGCTCACTCGCAGATGATGACAGCAATAAATAGCAGTAATCAACTTTTCAGTAGGTAACATCATAAAGTGACAAGTGAACTATTTCTTTTATTTGTTATGGAGTAAAACCAAGCATTGTACTCAACGACCTCAGCGTCTGTTCACAATGTTTTGGCCCAAACAGAGCTGTACGTGCAGACGGACAGATATTCACCTTCTAAATAATCCCACTAGATGACATAAACAACTTCCTGCGCAGGCAGACCAGCAGCAGCTGCAATCAGTGTAGTTAAACTAGTTAGTTTACTTAAATTGGAGTGGGAGGTAATTCTGTCAGTAATGCAAGACCATGCGTAAAAAGCAAACAGGAAGGAACATCCCCCATTCAGATACTGGACATTGCCAATCAACGACAGGGTTTGCACTCGACAAGAGAAAGAGTTCTGAAATTGGCCCATAGCAATGAGCAAACAATGCCAATGCTTTTAACACTGCAAAGGGAATGTGCTAGGAATTCCCCACTCAGGACTCCTCACTAGCTCTTGCTGATAATTGGAGGGCCCCGAGAGATGACCAATGTTGGACTGTACTCCAAGATTCTCTATAATTCTGAGTCACGTAATTACTCCCACATCAGCTCCTTGTCAGTTTGATGTAAATGGAAAGTGTGTCAATATATTGCAGTTGGCTTTGATTACAACCAAAAGTCACATAAGCTCTGACGTCTTGAAGGCAACACTTGAGTACAGCCGACAATTTATGCTTCAACCTATGCACTGGAAATAAATACTTTTTCATTGTGTACATACCAGAGCTGTCAAATTCAGGTCCAGAGAATAGAAACCTTGCCACAGTTTGGCTTTAGCTACGGGTGCATGAGCTTGTTTACCTGTCGTGTGGGAATATTTAGCTTTTACCGATGAGTTGGAACCTCGTCTGTTTTTGGCTTTATCTGCCGAGGTCTCATCTTAAAGTGGATTTTGGGTGAAAATGGAAAGACATAAGCCAAAAGCTGAATACTATATCCAAAGGTGAATTGAGAGCGCCAAGCAAATATGGAAACAATATGCAGCACGTGTTCTGTGTCAGTCCATACAAACGTCTCACTTTCATATCATTTCGCTGAAAATAAATCACTCGATCCTCCTATTTGACAACAATCTGCAGCACAATTGCCGGACATCGATGCCAGTTTTCCCTCCGAACGCAACTGCGGCCATGCGTGTCATTTCTTGGTCAGCAACTGTGTGTAAAATGTGTTGTCAATCTCTTTTGGGAGAGAGTCAGTCAAGTTGGCAGTGGGAGGCCGCACACAACATGCACACGGCAACGTGCGGGCCAGCCAGTCTATGACATAGTGTTGATGCGCTGGCTAGCAACGGAACTCAAACTAAATGTTGTTTTCAAGTATGGTTTAGACAGCTCCACGTGTCATTTTCCAACCAGGATTGATATTTTTCTAAGCAGAGGTTAAAATGAAGAATCTTCATAAAGTGGACATCATCTTGAATCTTTGGAATGGTCTCCATGTATTTGTACATCTGCCTTAATTTGAGATGTTATATCATCTGGCACAAATGAGAAGCCCTAAGGTTGTAAATGTAACATTTTCTGACTTAAAATAGATTTGTTTATCAGAAAGGTAAACCTCACATCAGACGCTAGCCTTGTAAAGTCTCCTCGTGTAGGGGAAGAGCTTTTTCATTTCCATTTCTTCTCAGCTCAAACTATAGAGCTCTGAAGGAATGACTTGAAAACTGGAATGATGGGATCAATAAACCAGCAAGCTTGTTTCCATTAACTCAGAACCCTGGTGATGAAGAGCGCTTTATTTTGCTATTTATGAAGAAATAAATGACACAATAGTAATCTTTGGACTCAACAGAGCTCCATGTAAGGACATTTTATCTTGTGGGGGGAAGCAGATTGAAAGCACCTGGTTGAAAGTGCACCAGACAGACATTCTCCAGGCAGTTGTTGGATAATATTTCCACAGCCGCTTGTTCAATGGCGGAGCAAGAGGGGGGGAGGGGGCTGTGGGGGCACTGCACCCCCTAAAATATGCTTGGACCCCCCCAGGTACCAGGCCAGATAATCAACTGTGGATATTGTCACATTTGCTTGTCACACACCTTTCACAAGTGTGTGCATACAGGAGTTATCAATCATGGTCATATACATTTGCCTGCTTTGCATGCACATGTCCCCCAGACAAGTCCAAAAAGCGTCCCAGAGTAGCACAGGCAGGAAGTCTGCTCCTAAAGTCGAAAGCACGACGAGTCCCAGCATTAAGTGTTCCGTTTTTGCAATGACAGAGGACTCGTAAAACAACATCCAGCAGCGCGCGTTACTAAAGTTCTTTTCAAAAAGCAGTACTTTCCGGCAGTGCACGCCCATTCACGTGCCAGATGACACTGGGAGCACAAGCGCAATATTTTGATTCATTTTTACAACAACTTGAAGCAGCACAGGATTTATCTTCTGTTTGGGATGACTGAGGGAAGTTTGTCATAAAACTCGGGCTTTTTAAACATATCACACACAGGTTCCACCAAAAAGATTTTTAGAGCACCAGAGGCCTGTCAGGAAACTGGCACTGTACTGTAATAATATCATGATTTACTCTATCACGGGTACATTACAACAATTTGTTTGCACAGGACAGCTGCTCTTTAGGCATGGTTAGGCCTCGTTGATGAAAGAAAAAAGAAAAGTCAAAAGAATGAGAACGAAAGCCTTCCTTACATGGAAGAACGTGAGCTGAACACCCAGATTGCATCATCACTGGCATTACAACACATAAAACCTGAAGGCTGCCATTTTATATTATACTGCCGTTCTTTTATTCAGCCGTGGTGTAAATCTTGACGATTTATGAAAGGCTTTTTGAGCGAGCGTATAAAATAAAAGATGATCAAACTAATTAAGAACAGTTGTGCTTGAAATTCGTCACACTTTTGAATTTCTCTACAGGGAAAATTGTTTACAATATTAAAGTAAGCAGGCAGGGATGGATAATTCCTTGTGTTGGGTCACATACCACATCCGCCAATAAGTTTGCCGCATCGTTCTTTAAACTATTGGACAAAATGTTTCTGTAGACTTCAAATCTCATTTGTTACTTTCATAAAGATTAATGAAGACATCTCAAAAGACACCATGTGAGGGAATTTGGTAAAGCTTCAGCTTTGTCTCATCAATCCACAAAACGTTGTCCCGGAATTTTTCAGGCTCGTGTCTGAGCGAGGTCTTCCAGTTCCTATCCGTAACGAGTGCTTTGCATTTTCTTTCGTCACTACACCAATGGTTCTTCAGGTCAGTCCAAACGATTCTATTGGTTATTGCGGGAATTGAGTTTCCATCTTCTCTTCACCTCGTAAAACCCAAATCAGAAACGTCACATTCCGTATTGTTTTGCGTGTCGTTCCCCGTTTCATGGCACTGGTGTCTTGCCAGTTAATCTCTTGACTCATGTTGTGTAGCTCAGCCATGTTTTTCAGACCCCGAAGCGTCGACCTCAGTGTTCTTGGAGGCTGACTCGCAGCCCAGCTGTAATGGAGTCACATCACAGCGGCACATTTCCAAAGCTTGGCAGTAAAAAGAGCCATCAAAGCACAATACACACACACACACACACACACGAGTTCCAGCAAGAGCTCCAGCATCTCTGATAAACCCCAACTGGCTCTTTGCCTTCCAGCTTTCACCCCTGGAAAGCAAAACCAAATGTTCTGAGGGGACAGAACATTTTGGACGAAAGACATCTTTGTGGGATGATTCAACTGCGTCTCGTTTTTCTAACCTGGCAATAATAATCCGCCTTGCTGCACGTCAAAATCAGTAAGTAACGCATCCATCAAGATCGAGGAACCAGCAACCTTACTAGATCAATTTCTGCTGAACTAAATGACAGCTACACTTTGCATTGGAACGACACTGCAAACCACAATAATAAAGATCCAAAAATGAGCATTATCTTTTTAAAGCAGGGTTTGTATCCGCTCTCTGAGTACCATTTGTGTACAATTTAGATCCCATTGTGGCCATTTGTCTAATTGCAAGAAGTTTATTTGCATCTGCAGCTGACGCAACGGCAATACATCATTTTGGTTGCGATCCATAAGAAACTGGCCAACCATTGTAAATGTAAATGGATTAATGAGCATAATGGATTCAAATGAGCCACTATGGTTCATTCTAAACAAAGCATGGGGCCAAAAACCTCGCTCTTTAACGGTTGATTTGGTTTCACATTTTCACCACTGCAAAACATGACACTAAAGTCCAGCAACAAAATGTCGAGCTCAACAACTCTCGTCCTCATCTGCACCTTAAAAGTTCACCAGGTCATCTCTGACCAAAAACTCCACCTCCCTCACATGCGAGCGAGGAAAATTCCCGCTGGTGTGCGATATTACAGTGAGGAGGCCCACTGTGTGAAAGACGAGCGCTTTGGTTTCTCATCCAGTACCCAGCAAACATTCACTCATCGAAGGATTACTGCTGATTCGTCAAAGTCAGAGCTGGCCCAGAAGAGCGAGTATTACATTTTCGCCACGACAAATAAAAGATCAGACCAAAGAGTGCCTATCACGTAACCGCCAGAGTGAACAAGATGGAACAGAAGGTCTCGAGGTGACGACAAAGGGATGAGCTTTATCCTGATGAATGTTGACAGACAAAAAAAAACGACAAAATAGTTTCTACCGCAGCCCTGTTTGAGAGGCGCGGTTCTCACGAAACAAAATGCTTCCTGAACGTTCCGTGACAAATTTTGCACGTCCGAAACTAGATATCCTCATAGGTAATGAAGGCCTCAAAACAGAGAACATACTGGTACTATCCAATATTTACATCTGAAGGTGAAGCTTCTCATCTGTTCCAAGATTCTTCTCTGGACCGTGCCAAGTTGTCTGACATGTCTGTCATGTGTTGACCGATCAAAGGCCTCGTCATCATTCAAATGGCGCCTTTTAAGAAACACTTGACTTTGCCCGCAGACAGCATGAGGGTTCCCACCACATGAATGCATGCTTTACCTTCTGCTACCAGCTTTTCTTCCCAGAAGTGGCAAAAGTAGCACTCGGTGAAAAATAGGAGTACTGAGAGAAAAATAAAGGCGGGAAAAAGACTGACCCCGAGAAAACAAAGCATGGTATTGTCAGTTCGGAACAATGAGATGGTAAAAGTTTTTTTCTCTGTTGCGGCCTATGTGTTTTTCTTTTTTAAAAGCCATCTAATTGTCCACACATTGATATTGTTTTTACAAATGTATTTCAACACTCCTTCTGCCCGCTTGCAGTCTTTTTCGAAGGCCGTGATCATGAAATTCATAAACAGGAAAAGTCCTCGCTTCTTGTCTATAAAACTTTTAAACAGAGCATGTGTCAATGTTGCTCATACTTTCCAAACTCTGAGAGGGAACATGGAAAATGGAACCAATAAAAGTATGTTCAGTTCAAATTAGTTTATAAAAGCAAACTTATTTTGAATTTTGTTTGTTATTTTTTGGACGTATGCGAGATGCTTGAACAACTGAGGAGTGTAGGGAACTCTCTTATGGCTGGTTAAATACTCAAATGTTGTTCAGGAAATTGCCCGAAGCTTGAAAAGTCAAGCTCACAGCCGAAGATGTTATGTCCTTTGAGAATAAAATGCCCGCCCCGTCCCCCGTGCCCACACGTGCCTCCGCCCTGACCCGGCTCGTTGGCGAGTACACTGCTAGCGCTGTTTTACGACGACAACTCCAGTGCAGAGCCTCCCGACACCTGTTCAATAAATCTTCCCTCTCCACTAGGCATTACATAAGCCCGCAGCGCTTTGCTGAAACCAAATACGAAGACTACGACGGAGGCCTGAAACGGGTGTCAAGGGTCAACACATCATTGCCATGCATAGGTGGCACGACTTTGTTTTTACAGGTGCTATGCTTTTCACCAAAGCTCTCAAACTCAAGGCCCGGGGGCCAGATACGGCCCGCCACATCATTTGATGTGGCCCGCAAAGACCAATTGTGCACTGACTTTATGTGTCAATCCTAAAATTGTAAATTCACGTCACTTTTAAAAACTACAGATATTGCTAGCAATTTTTATTAACATGCAACTCTTTTAAATATATATATATTTTTTTTTTACTTGTGTCTGATTTCAAAGTTCATTAAAAATAAAAATAAACATAAGCATAACAAGCTAAATATTAATTCATCATATTCATATATGTATATACATAAACAGATACACTATAAAAATAAGAAACAAGCGAAACAAAATAAACACTTAGCGATGTTTAAGCAATCGAAGAGACACCAGGTAGGAATAACTAAGAGGGAACAAAAGAACTGCGAAACAGAAAATAACAAAACAAAGAAGAATCAGAGTATGAATTGTGGTTTAGGTTGATGTTCTTAGTATGGATCAGTTGAGTGCCGTGGAATAATTATGGACTGGTAGGATCATGAGTGGAGAAGGTGGTGTTTCAAGTGCTTTCTAAAAGCAGCCTGTGAAGATATGGATCGGATATGGACTGGTAGCTCATTCCAGAGTGAGGGCCCTCTAAAGTGGATGTTGTATTGATGGCGTGATGTTCGACAGGAAGGTGGGTAGAGATTGTCCCTCTGTCTTGTTGGATATGAATAAACGTCTGATACAAATGTGAAGAAATTATGAAAAGTGGGTGGAAGATGGTGTTTCCTATATATGTATTTATGGATGGAGTAGACAGGTTTGATGAATATTTACTTTATCAATTGACAGTAGTGAGTAATTTCTAAACAGATGGTTCATATCGTTTTGAAAACGAGATCATTCTGTAGTTTGTTGAGTTTGACACGCCTTCCTTTTACAATGTGTTTCATTTTGACCAGAGCTAAAAGTATTTCAACAATTTGGGACTTGTACAGAAATGTGGTCTTCAAATGAAGAGGCGCGTCACACATTTGTCGCCTCTCTTATTTTGCAGCGGGAAGGCTCACGAGTAAGCAAAAACAAGTCGTCGGTATGTTTGTGACGTAAAGCCATCAAAACCTCATCAGAATACAATGTGTTTCTTATCACCAGCAACATGGCTTGATGTTTTTCTTCTTTTGTTTTTCTTTTGTTCAATTTTGCTGTGTGAATTCCAGCAAACATGATGTTTGAGAAAATCCCCCGTTGGAAAGCCAAGAATTGTTGCAACCCTACTGCAAAGAGGGCGAGAGAGCGAGAGAGAGAGAGAGAGAGAGAGAGAGAGAGAGAGAGAGAGAGAGAGAGAGAGAGAGAGAGAGAGCGAGAGAGCGAGAGCGAGAGAGAGAGAGAGCGAGAGAGCGAGAGAGAGAGAGAGAGAGAGAGACAGAGAGAGAGAGAGAGAGAGAGAGAGAGAGAGAGAGAGAGAGAGAGAGAGAGAGAGGAATGATTTAGATACAGCTCAAGAGCGGCACCCAACATCTCCTTTTCCTTTTGTTTTTTTTTGCTTCATACTATATGCTTGTAATCACAGTTTTAAAATATAGTATTGGGACACCTGGTCATTATGGAAAGCCCCTTGGCCTCCGTAAAAGCTTCCATTTTCCTGGGAAGATGTTCTTTATGGTTTCGGAGTCTGCCTGTGGGAATTCCTGTTGTTCCATTCATCCAGTTGTGACGTCAACTAGCAGTTGTGAATATAAACTTGATACTAATACTGCTAATCATCACGATCATAATATTTATGCAGGAGGTACAAAAAGCACAGTTCAAAGACTTTAAGACTTTTCCAAGCCGCTAAATTCATTTTATGACAACATACCATCTACAAAGGTGTCAGAAGATAATTTTTATTTTACAACCAACTAACTACTTTGTCACTGATTTAGCGTTGTGGTTGTCCTCACGTCAGAATAGTCTAAAATGCACACATTTCCACTTCCTTTACGTTTGGCGATTGGCGTCTAATGCGGTCTACTTGAAATGATTTATGTTGCCGTATGGAAACACTTTATGTACGCTGTTGGTTCCGTAGCTCATTTTTCTCAATTAACTATTCCGGTCAAATATAAAAAGAACATTACTCCACTGTCTCATGTTTCATGTTGGATCGCATTAGTGCCAAAGGACAGTTTTGATTTTTAATAGTATTAAAACTTCATCAAAGGGTTGTCCGAGGAAAATGTTGAAACGATCATGGGAAGATCACAATGCTGCCTGGACCACACATTGACTTTATTGATGAAAAGAACTCTTGGCTTCTTCGACTTTTGGTGTCTTTTCACACGTGCTCTTGTAATACTGGTCGCGTTAACTTGAACGCTCGCGTCAACATGACAGAGATTCGCTTGAAAATATTCAGCAGCTGTGAACAATATTATGGGTTCATTTGTATGACAATACACTGCATTGAATTCAAAATGCAAATGTTTCTTCAAATTGGAATGAATAACTGAATGCACCACAGCCCTCAACCCAGTAAAAAGAATAAATCACTGACCACAACTTATTGTTCAACATTTAGATGGAAAAGTGGATGATATTGGATGCATCAGCACAAAACAAATAAATCAACAAAACAACTTTTGTCACTCGGTGACATGTGTGGGACGGGATACGGCATTAAAACCAGCTTTCAGCATTGCTAATGATTATAATAAACATAATGCTTCCAGGGCGGCTCGATGGGGCACTGGGTAGCACGTCCGCCGAACAATTAGGAGGGTGCGAGTTTGATTCCACCTCCACCCCTCCCTGTGTGGAGTTTGCATGTTCTCCGCGTGGGTTTTCTCCGGGCACTCCGGTTTCCTCCCACATCCCAAATACATGCTTGATAGGCCGATTGAGCGCTCCAAATTGTCCCTAGGTGAGAGTGAGAGTGGTTGTTTGTCTCTGTGTGCCCTGCGATTGGCTGGCACCCAGTTCAGGGTGTCCCCCTACTGCCTACTGCCCGATGACGGCTGGGATAGGCCCCAGCACGCCCGCGACCCCCGTGGGGACTCAGCGGTTCAGAAAATGGATGGATGGATATTGCTTCCAGTGGCACAGTAAAAATACTTCACTCCGAACTAGCATAGCATTTAGCCTGCATAGGATAATGTAACTGTTTTGTTAACTCTGATGTGTGCGATAATGCTACTTTACGCCATGCTTGATTACTTTGACATTTCTTGTATTCAAATTTAGCTTTGAAAAACAATTTTATAATGTCAATAAAAACTGAACATAAACTTTTTTAAATGCATCATATTTTAATGCTTGTTTTGGATTTCATGTCATTGCATATTTATACCTCGTGTGCACGTTGAGCAATATTTAAAAAAAATACATACACAATATATCTGAGCACAAAAATAAGTTTGTCAACCTAAAACGTACGATCTGTGGATACTGACCAAGAATCTAGTGAGTCCTTCGTGGCCTTAACTCACACAGCCCTGGTATGAATCCGTCATGTCAGCGTGGACATCCAGCTGTGGTGAAATGTGGCCGTCAGGCGGGAGTATCTTTGCACAGACTTTGCAAAAGAGATCGCTGGAAGGAGTTATCACTTGATTCTGGGATCAGAAATTCCAGCAGCAAGTCACAGATGCAGTAAACCAGATGCCTGCAGACCGAGACGATTAGGACATTTGAATCATGCAGATATTCGACTGTAGATGGAAAAAGCAAATCCCACTACCATCAAAACGACTCACTTGTTTATGTGGTGGTCCTGTAAAGACTCCAGCGTGGTTTCCAAGCTCAGTCTGTACTTGTCACTGCCTAACATGTCGGTGACAAACTCTGTAGCCACCAAAATCAACACAAACCAGACAGAGTAGGTCAAAGTCAACGCGTCAAGCATTCACTGAGCTCCAATGTGTGGCTTCACAAACCCGGAAGTAGCTGCAGGAGACATTCCAAACATCGCTCCTTGGTTTCCTCTCTCTCTGCGGCACTGCGTTCCGGCTGCGGCTGGGCAGGCAAAGTGCCACCGGGCCACACGGCCTCCTGCAGAACTTGGAGGTAAATGACCCAACAGGGGGCGCTAGTCAGGTGAGCCACGCCCACGTCCATCCATCTGGGGCAAAAATCAGTGGGAGACAGGAGTCCGAATTTGCGGGAATATCGGCTTCAAACGTAGGTGTGACATCTCGAAGCCGTGCGTGCAAAGTGATGCAAGCGTGCTTACCAAGTTCAAAACATAACAGCAGCTTGAATTACTTAGTGACCTGCTCAGTGAATGCTAAGCAAGTCAGTGATGTTAATGACAGCAGAACACTGGAGCCTAAACAAAGGCGGTTCCCGCAGACGTTGCGGTAAAACAAGCCCAGTGGTAATCATAGACATGCTTTTGTTGAAATTTGAATTAAAAATTTGGCATTAACCTTGCATTTAAAATGAATAACAATCTCTTGGGCGGCTCGGTGGCGCACTGGTTAGCACGTCCGCCTCACAGTTAGGAGGGTGTCAATTCGAGTCCACCTCCGACCCTCCCTGTGTGGAGTTTGCATGTTCTCCCTGTGCCCACGTGGGTTTTCTCCGGGCACTCGGGTTTCGGCCCACGTCCCAAAAACTAGCTTGGTAGGCCAATTGAGCACTCTAAATTGCCCCTAGGTGTGAGTGCGAGTGCGGGTGGTTGTTCGTCTTTGTGTGCCCTGTGATCGGCTGGCAACCGGTTACTGCCCGATAACTGCTGGGATAGGCTCCAGGACGCCCGCGACCCTCGTGGGGACAAGCGGTATAGAAAATGGATGGATGGATGGATGGATGGATGGATGGATGGATGGATGGATGGATGGATGGATGGAACAATGCCTTGGATTTTGTGCCATGCAGCATTCAAAATTCCCATTTAACTCTCCTTACTGTAGAAAAGGCCCAAACGATGATCATCTTTGAGGAAAAAAATGATGTAGACATGATCATAGAAATATATATTGTCAACATTAGTGGTGATACCTTTACCTTTAAAGTCAAAATATAATGCTTAGCTATGGAAGTACATAATCAAAGAAAGATTATATTCATGACAAACAAATCTAAATAGCAATGGAAGCTTTCAGTCCAACCTCTCAATAAAAGTGCCAAAGATAAGTCTGATGGCCTTCTGGATGTTCTCGGTGCACAGCCAACTCCACTGTTCCTTCATCAACAAACACAAGATGTTCAGCGCAACATCCGCAACAGCTGTGTCTGAAAATAAAATAATAATAATAAAAAAAAAAATAATCAACTAACTAAAAGGCAGCGCAAGATGTAGCGACACTTTCGTATTTTTTTTTTAAACACAAGCAAATGCAAGATTTGGGGTTCTGCTGCCCTCAAGTGGCATCACACTGTACTGCCCAAGACACCAGCGGAAACAATATGAATGGAGTGGTGGAAAATAAACATTTCATATAAACAAATGCAGTTGACTTGTGGGTGGGAGGAAGCACCTCATACCTGCATTCTGACTTTTCCCTAAAGTCTTCTTGTCTGTGCCCGAAGACTCCCTGCGCTTGGCTTGCTCTCTGCTTTGCGGCTGGCATAAAAGTCTTTCCTGCTCCAAGACAAAACTTTCCAATCTGGATAAGGACATGCCGTTAAGCACCTTGAACAAATCAGAGAAACGAGTGCAGACATGTTTGCAAATAAAAAGGCATTTCATGAACGACATGAGAACTTACGGGGCTGCCTTCGCTAAAGCAGTACGTCACTTTAGGATGTAAGTCGGGTATATTGAGGGACGGAGACGCTTTGCTTGGGAACATGAGCCGCCTGATACAGGGAACACAAAAGCAAACATTTGTAACCCCCCAAAAAAATGATTCACAAGAGATATATAAGTAGACTTTTCTTTTTATGGAACCAACTCTCACCTGTACTTCCTGCTGTCCAGTGTTCTCCCATCAGAGTCTCCCTCAAGGTCCTCTGTTGGACTCGTGGCTTCAGGGTAAGGAAAGGCTGTCTTCAAAGTGTCCAAGGCGTTTTCCATCATCTGTAGCAGCAATCACGACAGACATAATGTTGGATCTCGTTTAAAAAATAAACTAAGATGCATAACGCAGTTGATTTGTACACCGAAAGACTGCGGTCCAGAGTACACAAATTCCTTGTCACCTTATCAATTCTTGACTTGGAAAAAGGCCTTTTTCCAAAATATGTGCAACCCCCTGAGTTTAGAGACAGGAATTCCTGCATGTCCTCGGTCCTCGCGGTCTCTGGTATGCTGTTCAGTTGCTACAAAACAAAATTCAATTCAACGATGAGCCAGTTTAGCTATTTTACCCAATTTGGGCTACTTGTCATTCACAAGAGTGTACCTTAAGGAATGTATCCAGTTGACCTTTACGAGCTTCCACCTTTTCGCCATCCGTGTTCCCAAAGGGGAGGTCGGGAAACATTTTCTTTGGACCTTTAACATCTGTAACACCAGACAGTCGCTAAAAGTGGTGACAAACCAGTGGCGAGATATTCAAAATAAGAGAACTTAAATCAAGTTATATTTTGCTCAATTCTCACTCTTAACAAACTTCTTCACTTCTGGGTTCTCCTCTAAACGTGTCTGCAGGTTGAGGAACTCGCTGTATCTGCGGTTGACTGAGTGACAGGTCGGAGGTTGCAAAAGGTCACTGTTTGCGGGGCATGTTGCTGTCTCAAACTGCCAAAGATGAAATGACAAAAAGTTGTGCTGGAGAAGATGATAGAAATCAATCGTCACAAACTGTGTGACTGGATTTTTACCGTGATAGTGTAGAGAGTATAAGGATGTGTTCCAGTGCCACGCTGCTCCCTCGCACTGACTGTTCCCGCAATTTGCACATTTTGGATGCCCGGTGATGGTTTGTTTGGAGCCTCGAAGTTGAAGGGGCTAAGGCAAAGCCTGCTTGAAGGACCCGTGGGGGTTCTTTCTTGAGCAACACCTGCAGGCCAGGGCGAATCCACAGGCACCACCACCTTCGGCCCGAGATTCTTCAACGGGGCCAAGCAGCCAAAATCATCAGCGTCATCCTTTATATTGCAGAAGTTGGGTGGACCGCAATCGCACAAGCGTCTGGTGGTGTCTTCTTCCGTGTCGGACTGCGTCAGGGAATCCAGTGAGAGCATCTTGGAGCCTGCAAGCGGAGAGTAGTGGCCAGATGCATGGGAGCAGCAGTTGACCTTGCAAGGCGCAAGCAGGCCGGCGTGGCAATTCTCCGCTTTCCCGGAACAAGTCTCGAGGCTCAGCGTGCTGCATCGAGAGGAATCCTCCTCACTCACTGGGCTGAACAGCTCAGAGTTGCTCTGGCTCACTCCATCCGACGACGACAGGCAGGTCGTCCACGAGTCATTGAGGGCGCACCGGTACAGGGCGCCGTCTTGCGGTTTTTGTGACCTGGTGAAAACATCCACAATGGTTTGGTTGAGCCAGTCGGGATCGGAAAGCCTACTTATGAGTGGCAGAAGTACGTTGCAGGTGATGAGTTCGCTAACCATGTACCCTCCGGTTCTGGTTTCCATCTGAGGGTATGGGACAAGCACGTGCAAGACCAGGTTCACCAGAGCTCTGGCGTAGCCCAGCTCGGTGGCTGCATTGCTCACAGCTGGATGAGGGCTGTCTACTTCCTGGTAGAGCTGCCAAAGGCTAATCTTGGCATTCCGCGTCTCCAGCTGCATGCGTCTGGCCGTCATGTAGCTTTGCAGGTGGCGGCCATAAAGCTCTAAAAGTCGTTGGACCAGTACTTTTCTGTCAACCCGCCTGGCACGTTCCTTCAACTCCATCACCGACTCCAGCATGGAATTACGCACTGCACGCTCAAACTCACCTTCCACTTCTGGCAGTAGAGTGCGATACCAAGAAGATACGAAATCCCGCACCGCCTTGTGGACTGCGCTATGGATCTCCTGATTGAGCCTCCACTCTTGTTCAGCTGAACACTGAGGCGGAGTTGGACCGCCGAGGGGCAAAAAATGCTCCAAGTGGAGAAGGTTGTTGGCGTCCAGAATGGCGCGGGACCCAAGCCAGCCTCCCAAAACAACTAGCAGACTGGTGAAGATGCAGAGGAGCCAGACGTTGACCAGGAGATGGAAGAGGACCAACCAGGCGAGCAGAGCGCCAAGGCCCAACAGTCGTCGCCGTTGGCCCAGAACCTCTGACAAGGACCACTTATTCATACTCGGAAATGAAGGCATTCTATCCAGCAGATGAGATATAGCCTGCCGAGGAAATATACATTTTATGAGTTATTACAAAACATCAACTGCAGGATTCGTGAATGACTTTCTGTACAGGTCAGTAGAGTAACAAAGTGATGCTTAAAACATCTTACACTACATTACATCTCACATTTTACTGCAAGGTTACGTTTTACTGCAATGTTTACATTACATTACGTTTACCTTAGTGTATGTGCCATATGTTTGCCCCTTTTGTGATTTCTGTTTTTTTTTCTTTGCATATTGATCACCCTTAAATATTTCAGACAACCAAATACGTTTTGATATTGCACAAAGACAATGCTGACTCAATAAGTTGGAACTTTGGGTCATGCACCAAGTCTTAACATGAAGCATCTTGTGCAAGTTCATCCAATATTTTACTGCCAGGGTGATTTGTTTTTAAATGGAATGTAATCTGCAAAGCCAACTTCAAATCTAGGAATTAATTATAAAAATGAATAGTTCATCTGATCACAGCATTAACAAATCATAAACGGCAAAAACACAATCACTCCACAAATCCAAATGCCAAGAAAAGCACTGCAGTCTTCTCTCTATATGTTTCCTTTTAACAAGACAGTGAGCAGGTTTGAATCTAATATGACTGGGAAACCTTTTGACCAAAAAACAAAATAAAACGTCACCTGAATGGTTAGAGCTTCATGTCTGGACCTCAGGCAAGCCTCCTTGTGCTTTAATCCTCCAACTAAGATTAGAAGGATCAGCATGCAACTTGGTTTAGGTGTCCACTTTATCTGCCAGAGTGTAATTCTTGCCGTATTCATTCTAAAAGGAAACAAAAACAGCGTGACGAATGCTTTTAAGGACTGTGAAACAAACAACTAGATAAAATATTATTCACCCCACCTCCCTTTTTTGATTACAGTATGAATTTGAATTCAATTGAGGTTTTCCCTTCATTTTTTTAAAAATACCTTCGCTTCCATACAGATTATTATTTTTTTTTTGTGGACTGACAAATATGACCTATCTCGTGAAGTCCGAAGTTCCATAATAGGATGATTGGCAACCTATCCGTTGACCTCTATTTGGCATTTAAGTCAACAGTGCGCTCTAGTGAACAAAATTCAAACTGCAATCCACGAGAAGAACAAGTTGGTACATGCGGAGCGCAGAGCAAGTTATACTATTGAACAGCCCAAACATTGAAAGCAAAAGCCTTTCTTTCTCCAAATTTCTTGCATCTTTTTCCAAGTTAATTTGTTAAGTGAATACATTTCTATTGTGAACACGTAGCACATAAAAACAATGACTTGAACAATTTCCAAAACTAAATTTTCCACATTGAATCACCTGCTGCCTGTCCAAAAACTATAGGAAGAATTATTAATATCTAATTATTTTATTTAAATGCTACCTCTTTTCCATTTCCCAAGATAAAGTAGAAGTGGTATCCTGATCACACAAGGGATACAAAAAAAAATCAACACCTGTTAAAATATTCAGTTGTTTTACAGAGTTCAGAGTTGAATACTAAATAAAAAGCAAATTGAAAGCACTCCAGCTACATTAGTTTCATAATATGGTGCTTAAAAACAAAATAAATAACTATCAGAGAATGCAATTTTCAAGTAATCATCCCAAACCAAGAATTAAGACTACACCATGTGACTAAACAATGCAACAGCAGCCGAAGAGTAAGTATCTACTCGTGGTCCCTCATTTAGACGCTATGGTTAGTAACCATGGTTACCATGCCATTGTGCCTCACTGGGTTACGTAAAAGCATCATCATGTTATGTAACCGCTCTGCAGCGTGTTCCCTTGCTGCACCACCGCACTCGCGTCTGGCTGTTTTGCCTCAGGGACTTGATTTTGTTTGCCAACGGACATGGCCCCAGTCATTCATTCAGGTAAGACGCTAAGATGCTTTTTGCTCGTCTTATGTCGATCATAACACCGCACTGCTCATTTTATTTCTGAGCTACAATATGACTGTGATAGCTGACTCGCTTTGCTTCCCCCCTCCCATCACTGACCATCTATAGAAGAAAACATCTCATGTTTCAGGCGCTTTAAAGTATTCTACTTGCGAGACTGCTCTACATTAGGAATGCAAAGAACGTACATTTAGAACATGATTCTAATCCTTGTCGCTACTCTACTGTACATATTTAGACCCAGGGTCAACATGCGCATGGTGTCATTACAAAAAGTATTTTGGGAGTAAATTGTAAACAGGCCTTGTACGGAGTACACTGTGAATTGTATTGCCGATACTTATTATTAAGTTAGGCTGGAACAACTCGGACATAAATTATTGACATTAATGGATATGAGCACAACAAAACTAGCAAATTGTTTGCTCCAAAACTCGTATTGCAAAAGTTTTCAAAGTGTGCTGCCTTTAAATGTTGAATCTACCTATCAAGATAGATCAAGTGTTCCTTATGAACAACCGCTTGCAAGCAAAGAGTCTTAAGCTGAATTCAAATCAGATGTCTCTTTTAACAAAATTGCTTTGGGAGTTGGCTTAATGCGGCAAAGCCAGGCAGGCAGCATGCGGGTTTTCCCTATGTGAGTCAAGCACTCCACCCCCCCCCCCCCCAAATATTAAATACATCACTGTCATCAAACTATCCAGGTTTCTTTTCTACAGTTGCTATCGTGCAACCGACTAGTCAAGGCATGAATATTTCCTGACACAGAAAAAATCAGATTTGTCCAATGTATGCATGACCATATAAATAAAAGAGCTTTTGGAAGTGTGACTTGGATCACTATCATATATGCTTTATACATCCACAATATTATTGAAAGTATTGCCACAGTTACATTGATTTTTTTTTTTCACTTAACCATACTAAAATAATGAACTAATAACTTCTGGATTTCGCTTAACATTTGTTATTGTGATTTGCCATTTGTGTATGCAGAAGATACCAACAAGGAGGGGAAGGAATGTACAACTGCACGACCGAAGGGTTTGGAGACCATCGCACCTCTGGTCTGCTCTGCCGAGGAGAGCCCTGATCCAATCCCTGCTGAGGTACAAGGGATCATTCCCCACTGGATCAACGGCAGCCTCCTCCGAAACGGCCCGGGCAAATTTGAGTTTGGAGACACTCAGTGAGTTCAACCAGAGTGTTTTTCAGTTCAAAGGCCCGCACCTGAAAGTTTTTCTTCCCCGACAGTTACAACCACTGGTTTGACGGGATGGCCATGTTGCACAAGTTCAAGATGGAGAAAGGCCAAGTGACGTACACGAGTCGGTTCCTGCGCAGCGACGCCTACAAGAAGAATAGCGAGCGGAATCGAATCATGGTGTCTGAATTTGGTACCGTCACAATGCCTGACCCTTGTAAAAACATCTTCCAGAGATTCTTCTCTCGTTTTGAGATGATAAGTGAGTATGTCTGGTGTATTATTGTCAGTCCATAATACCGTATTGGCCCGAATATAAGACGGTGGTTTTTTTTGCATTGAAATAGGACTGAAAAAGTGTGTGTGTGTGTGTGGGGGGGGGGTTGTCTTACATTCGGGGTCTAGACATTATACCCATTCACAACGCTAGATGGCGCCAGATATCTTGAAAGTGAATGCTGAACTTAACTCCCCAGGCCAAAGCGAACACCTGTCACGAAGAACAAACATAAAAATAGCGGTAGCACGAAGATGAAAAAAAAAAAAATAGCAGTAAGAAAGAAAAGAGAAGAAAATAAGAGAAGAGATAAAAGAAAATGGAAAAACAGAAGCCATTCATTTACAAATGTGATTGCACTTTAGTTTACATATTTAAATGTTCAGATATTAAGATGCGATAGCATGATTTGAATGAGGCAAAATAACATGCTTTTTCTCTCGAATATATTGTTACAATCATTTGTTTCAGATGTACTGTAATTATTTTCTGTATAAAAATTTAATTTGGTGTTCAAAAAGTCGTTTTTCAAACTTGAGTCTTGAAAAAGAGTGGGTCGTCTTCTAATCAGGGTCGTCTTATATTCGGGCCAACACGGTACTTCTTTTTTAGGGCAAAACAAAATGTGCTCAGGGCAAACTGTCCCAATACTTTTATCCATGTTTTGTACCATTATTGTTGTAATCCTCTACGGTTGTCCATCATTTGCAAAACATGCAAGGATGGTATGTAAAAAAAAAAAAAAAAAAGTTATAATGCAGTGGCGAAATATCCTAAAACATTTTGTGTTTGATTCTGTACAGTACACTGTGTTATGAAACAGAATGAGGTGCAGTGCGGGAACCCGGCCATTTGTTGACAGACTTCTTGGAGTCATGACCTTCAGAACATACATCCCACACGTTCACGCTGAGTATTTGCCTGTTGCAGAGCCCACAGACAATGGAAATGTCAACTTCGTAAAATACAAAGGAGACTACTATGTCAGCACAGAGACCAACTTGATGCACAAAGTCAACCCAGAGAGCCTCGAAACACTCCAACAAGTACGTACGCAAAACACGATCTATTTAAAACTTTCCTCTACATAACAAAATAAATGACCCCCCAAAAAAAACTGAAGTGTGGATCATAATAGCTGCTCTGTTTTGTAGGTAGACTGGAGCAAGTTTGTTGCCGTGAATGGAGCCACCGCCCACCCTCACTACGACCCTGACGGCACCTGCTTCAATATGGGCAATTCTTATGGAGGCAAAGGTTACTTTGCATTCTGTCTTGCCTTAAAAATCAAAAGTGTCTCCATGCTCTGAAAAATGCACATTTTTCAGGAACTACGTACAACATAATTTGTGTACCTCCTGAGAAGTCAAACGCCCAAGACACCCTGCAAGGCGCCAAAATTCTCTGTTCCATCACGCCTTCTAATAAGTCCCAACCGTCATACTACCACAGCTTTGGTAAGTCAGCACATGGCGGGCGGCCAGTACCGCTGGTGCTTTCTTCTGACCATCCTTCTTCCCTCCAGCCATGTCCAAGAACTACGTGGTGTTCATTGAGCAGCCAATTAAAATTGACCTGATGAAGATCGTCACATGTAAGATGAGGGGCAGAGCCTTCAACGATGCCGTTTACTGGGACCCCAAGCTGGAAACCGTCCTGCATCTTATTAATAAACACACGGGCGAGGTCAGAGGTCACAGTCAGGCTTGAAGGATCATACAACTGGATTCAAATCTAATGCCTTCTTGTTTCCTCAGGCCAGCCCGGTGAAGTACTTTGCCAAAGCTTTCTCCAACTTCCATCAGATCAATGCCTTTGAAGAGGACGGCTTCTTGATATTGGACCTGTGTTGCTCAGACGACGGCCAAGCCCTCGACATCTACTGCCTTCAAAATTTACGCAAGTCGGGAGAGGCGCTAGACGAGGTCAGCTCGCTGTTACGGAAACATTTGCTCGTTGTTCTTCGTGTTAATACTTGACACATTTCGTTTTCCCATTAGGGACACTATTCCACATCTGATTTGTGTCTATATGAAACAAACGTGTACAAACAACTTAACTGCTCTACAAGATAATGATGTCATTTGGATTTAAAAGAGCACACCTCCGATTGTTTTCATCCAGGTGTACAACAAGATGAGCAGAGTTTTTCCTCGCCGCTTCGTTTTACCTATGCATGTGACGGATGACACGCCGACCGATCAAAACCTGAACACTCGTCCTTCCAGTACGGCAACATGTGTCAAAAAGAGCAACACGAGGGTAAGTGTGGCTTCATTCCGAGCGACTCAACTGTTCCCCTTCGACTTATTTGAACTATTTACAGTATGAAAGGTTTTGCAATAAATCTGCTTTAAGAGTTAGAAATGCAGCTCGACTCAAAGAATTCAATTGAGCCAGAACAAAAATTTGCAGTCCTGAACTCACACTGAATCTTTTGACCACACATGACAACGCCACACTGATCCATCTCTTTGTCATCAGGTATTTTGCCAACCCGAGGATCTCCATGGTGATGACCTCTCGCAGTACGGCGGCCTGGAGTTCCCCCACATCAACTACGAGCTCTACAACACCAAGCCTTATCGCTATTTCTACGGATGCGGCTTCAGACACATGTTTGGAGACTCGCTTCTTAAGATGGACCTCAACCACAAGACGCTTAAGGTGTTTGCCATGATGCAATGGAACATAATGTTGTTGTTGCAACATTTTTACATGGCTCCGATTTTGCTCATTCGTTCTCAGGTGTGGTACCAGAAGGGTCTCTTCCCATCAGAGCCGGTTTTTGTGCCCTCACCAGACGCCGTGGAAGAGGACGACGGCGTCATCCTCTCTGTGGTTCTCTCCCCCTCACAGGTAACATAATGAGAAATATTTTTTCCATTTGTTAGCTAATTGTGTCAAGGAAATTGCAGGTGTCAATCTTCCAATGAGTATTTCAATGACTGCGTTCAATTAAAGTGTTCAAAAACTTTTGCACAATGTGTCTCTGCTAGTTCACCAATATTTGTTTTGCTTTGTTTTGTTTTCCTGGGCAACATTAGGATAAAGGCACGTTCCTTCTGGTTTTGAATGCCAAGACCTTTGAGGAGTTGGGAAGAGCCAATGTGGCAGTCAACATGCCCTACGGCTTCCACGGTGTCTTCAGCGCATCTGTTTGAATGAATACGTGACAGTACATAAATGACATCAATAATAATATGAATCCAAAAACGCTAAGTAAGTACGATGACTCATTTGTTTGTATTGTATTGAGGGTAGTGGGCTGATTTGCCACTTTATGCCTTACAACGCTACACTGCTCTGTTACCAAATGAAGACCATTTTTATTGTGCCAGTTTTTTTTTAGGATTATTAGTGACACAGTTTTTGTATAAGCGCAAAACTACTACAGCTCAAATACACCACCAGCCTTCCTTTTACAAATGTGCTTTCAAACAATATAATTGGTGTATCTTTTCTATGCAATTCTGATAATAAAATAAACTAAAAGTCATCTTGTTCGAATTTCAATTACATTTGAAGAAGAAAAACCGAATGGTATGTGATGTGACTGAACGAGTGTCAATCATTTAGTTTTTGTGTGACCTCATTTCCACACTCTGTTACTAAAATGGAATGGATTACGTAATGGAGATGTTATTCAAAAACGCCAATGTGTGCTCAGCAGTATTCATCACTTCAGGTGAGAGCACACTGCAAACATGTCCACAATGAATAATGCAGGTAAGCCAATTCCATTCTAAAAATATTGTCATTTTAACTAATATAACATGGAAGAACTCTTCTCTTTTGCTCATGTAGTCATAAATGAAGGGAACAAAACTGGTTTTGCGCTAGCCGACATTCACACGGAGAATCATTGACTGCACAATAGCAATGGTAGAGAAAAACGTCCGGTTAGTTTGATGGTTATAAATGTATACAATGTTTGTGGAGAGAATAGATTTGACAGTATTTCATCCTTCGTAATATTATTAGCGAGCCATTTGCGTGTGCAGAAGAATCCAACAAGGGAGTGAAGAAAGGTTCGGCTATACGACCAAAGGGGTTTGGAGAGCATGGCTCCTCTGGTTTGCTCTGCCGAGGAGAGCCCTGATCCAATCCCTGCTGAGGTACAAGGGATCATTCCCCACTGGATCAACGGCAGCCTGCTCCGAAACGGCCCGGGCAAATTTGAATTTGGAGACACTCAGTGAGTTAAAACCAGAGTGTTTTTTTTTATTCAAGGGCCCGCACCATAAGCATTTTCTCCCCGACAGCTACAACCACTGGTTTGACGGGATGGCCATGATGCACAAGTTCAAAATGGAGAAAGGCCAAGTGACGTACACGAGTCGGTTCCTGCGCAGCGACGCCTACAAGAAGAATAGCGAGCGGGATCGAATCATGGTGTCTGAATTTGGTACCGCCTCAATGCCCGACCCTTGCAAAAACATCTTCCGGCGATTCTTCTCTCGTTTTGAGACCCATCCGATATGTAAATATTTCCATCAGTAATAGAAATACACTCATACGCTGAGTATTTGTCTGTTGCAGAGCCCACAGACAATGACAATGTCAACTTTTCAAAATACAAAGGAGACTATTACGTCTGCACAGAGAGCAACTACATGCACAGAGTGGACCCAGAGAGCTTAGAAACACTCCAACGGGTACACTGCTTAACAAATAAGAAAATGTACACCGAAAATGCTGACGTAGCATCCTGTTGACTGACATTCGCTATGTCATCTCATGTGTCCCAAAGTTCCGGCCACTGAGAAAATGCATTTCTCTGCTCTGCTTTGTAGGTTGACTAGAGCACGTTTGTTGCCGTGAATGGAACCGCCGCCCACCCTCACTCCGACCCTGACGGCACCTGCTTCAATATGGGCAATTCTTATGGAGGCAAAGGTAAGGCCTCAGCAAAGTGTCGGTACAAGTCACAAATGTACTTTTTTCAGGAAGCATGTACAACATCATACGTGTACCTCCTGAGAAGATCAATGCTGAAGATACCTTGCAAGGTGCCCAAATCCTGTGTTCCATCCCCTCCACTAATAGGCTCCAACCCTCCTACTACCACAGCTTTGGTAAATCAGCAGATGGCGGCCAGTACCGCTGGTGCTTTAATCTGAGCAGCTCTCTCCACCTCAGCCATGTCCAAGAACTACGTGGTGTTCGTTGAGCAACCAAGTAAAGTTGACATGAGGAAGATAGTCACAAGTAAGATGAGGGGGCAAGGCGTTCTGCCAGGCCATTCACTGGGACCCCAAGCTGGAAACCATCATGCACGTCATCAACAAGAGTACGGGCGAGGTGAGAGGTGGCCATCAGGAAGGAGAACTCACTCAATGAGGTTTAGATCTAATCATGTGGATTTGTCTTCCAAGGCCAGCCCAGTGAAGTACTACACCAAAGCTTTCTTCAATTTCCATCAGATCAACGCCTATGAAGAGGACGGGCTTTTGATGATTGACCTGTGTTGCTACGATGACGGCCAAGCCATCGACATCTACTCCCTTCAAAAGTCGGGAGAGGCGCTAGATGAGGTCGACTTTGCCGATTATTATGATGTCATCATCCGTTCTTTTGTCAACCTGCAATCTATACAGGAAATATTGAAGAACCTTTCTTCCATTCAGCCATACAAAAGCTCAAGCAGAGCTTTTCCTCGCCGCTTTGTTTTACCCCTACATGTGACCGATGACACGCCGATTGACCAAAACCTGAACACTCGTCCTTCCAGTTCAGCAACATCGGTCAAAAAGAGCAACACGAGAGTAAGCAAGGAATTTCACTTAAATCCGATGCAAGAGTCAGCTGAGCAACTTTTAATCGCAATCTAATCCAAACAAAAATGGAACAGACTTAGTTTACCAAAGGCTAAAATTCACGCACCAGATATTCTGCCAACACGAGGATCTCCATGGCGATGACCTCTACCGGTACGGCGGCCTGGACTTCCCCAACATCAACTATGAACTCTACAACACCAAGCCTTATCGCTATTTCTACGGTTGCGGCTCCAGAAACATTTTGGGGGACTCGCTTCTCAAGATGGACCTCAACCACAAGACGCTTAAGGTGTTTGCCATGATGCAATGCAACAACAGAGCTGAGATGATGCATTTTTTTCAAATGCTTTTGAAATATTGTCTCTTTGCCTATCTGAACATCCCTTTCTGCAATCATATTCATGTTCATGTGAGCTCAGGTGTGGCACCAGAAGGGCTGCTTCCCATCTGAGCCGGCGTTTGTGCCCTCACCAGACGCCCGAGACGAGGACGACGGCGTCATCCTCTCCGCGGTTCTCTCACCTTCACAGGTAAGATGTTTTAAGAAGGACGAATATCTTTTCAGCGTGCAGGTGGTGTAATATAAGGTAGAAACGTAAATATGAGAGTCCACAGAGCCCCTACTTATTGACAAAATAAGGCATGATGGTCAAGGTCACCACCCAAAAAATTCACTGACTACACCTGTGTATTTCGGAGACTGAGACTCTATGCTGCGCTTTCGAGACACAGAAATTAGAGTTAAACAAATAAAATTTTGGGTTGTGTTTGCTTGTCCAACTTTAGGATAAAGGCACATTCCTCCTGATTTTGAATGCCATGACGTTAGAAGAGTTGGGAAGAGCCAATGTGCCTGTCAACATGGCCTATAGCCTACATGGGCTCTTTAAAGCATCTGCATCTTGAAGATAAAATGCACAACAACTGATTAGACGTTATGACTTTTAAATCAAATCAGGCATCAACTTCATCTCCCTTTAAAATGTTTTCCTTAACCTCAGGCAACCTTTGCTTGAATTAGTTTAAGGAGACGAGAGGAATGTTGTTGGATAGCCGACTCTTCAATTCCGTTTTATTTAAAGCTCAGTTATGCTCAATCTTGCGCAAGCAAATGAGATGAATCCAAGAAAAACAGTCCTTTGCTTGACCAAACAGCTGAAATGGTTCCAAAAGCAGGCCACAAAGCCTTTCCTCATATGCAAAGTTGATATTTTCATTTTACATCAAACATGTAAAATTCATCAACTTAATTGCTGTTTTTCCTAAAAGCCAGACACACGTACAAATGGGGAAAACGAAATAAAAGAAATGAATTTAAAAGATGTGCTTGCTAAAACTCGTTTTTTTCTTCGTCTGTGTAGATTCTTAGTCATGTTAATCGAGGTTGAATAAAAAAAAAAAAAACTGCACTCTTCTTGTGTGTTGAATTTGTTATGTTGTCTGAAAAAAACGCAATGCAATTATTTCATTGATGATATTCAGCTCAGCAAAAGACCACAATAATATACTAACTACCCTAGCCTAGCCTACAGTGTACTAAAGAGGCAAGTCCGCACACGACCGTTAGAGGGCAGCATGTGAAGCCACACTCATCTTTCCAGGCTGTGAGAAAATAGTGGGAGAAAAATTCAAATCCAAGTGGGAATAAGACAAATTTGGCACATATTGAGTGGATTGTAATTTAGTCAGTGGGACTACATATAGTCAACATGCAAATAGGGAGTGGTTCTTTGTGGATCGTCTTGCATCTGAGACAAAAAGGAAGCAGTTGCAAGGGGGATCATTCAGACCTGTGACTCTTTAATAACATGACAATCTGTCGCCCACTCACTTGAAAAAAACATCAGAGAAGAATGGAACTGGTTAATTGCTTCTTAACAACTGAAAACTGCTGGTGGAATGCTTTAGTGAAAGCGGTGTCACATTGAATTAATTTCAAGCAAAATCCCAGCAGGGGTGCAATGAGACTTTTTGGGCCCCCTGAAAACATAATACATCACGCTCCATTAAACAATTATTATCATGTTCTGGTGTGAGAGATCCTCTCAGCTACAGGATAAGATTTTCATCCTGGATTGAACTTTGCGATTTGTAGTTGTGAACAGAGAATGTTTTACAGACTACTCATTTAAATCATTTAAAAGATGCAGTGGATTGTGCATTTGATTATTTTCTGCATTTTTTTTTTTTAAATACCACAAAGCTTTAGCATCATGAACTGGTTTAAATAGAGGTTAATTTTCATTTTACCACTTCTGCAATTTTCATTACACCACTTCTGCAAAAGTACAAATAGAAGCATGAAACAATTGTTTCAAAGCAAACAAAATTACAGTTAACATTTAACACAGATTTTGTTACAGAGACAAACGAAAAGATTTTTCTTTTGACGAATAAAAACCCACACAGAACTCTTACATTAATTTATTGTTTTTACATCTTCTGACAAATTGCAATTGCCCTGTTGACATGAAAAGTCAAGATCTCAATATTAAAAAAGGAATAACTGAATCTGCTTCACATCGAGCATACACACTGTGTTTCAATGATACTGCTCTTAAAATGAATTCAGCCGATGAGGAAAACACCCGCTTTTCACCGCGCTCCACATTCTCTTCCGATAATGATGCACATGTGACCAATCTCATTTCCTATTTGCGCTCGGTCTGTTTTCACTTACTCCAGACTGACTACAGTGCATGTGTGTGAACGTGCGCCCCTCTGACCTCCAAGTAATGTGCACTGTGCGTGATGCTCACTACCCTCAGCATGTACCTCGCCAAATTCCCATCATTCATCCATTTTCTATATTGCTCAATCAGGGGAGCGGGAGCCTGTCCCAGCTGTTCGGAAGGCCGACTGCATCCCGGACTGGTCACCAGTTAGCCATAACCAATCAGTGTAGTCAGCCAAATGTAGCACCACGCCACCAGTAACCCAGTCGGATTCCCGTTAACCCACAAAACATGTCTGACATATTAATCAGGTCTGTGGGGGGGGGCACGACTACTGCTCTCATTGGGCTGTGTTACGCTGCCCGACGGCCAATAAGAGAAGATCGGGTTCTCTCCTTCTCCTAGCAACAACGCTCCTTTTCTCCACAGCAAAGCGGTGGACAAAGTGACACCCCTAATTTGACATGATGAATAATTGCAACTTAATAGGTTTGCAGCAGAAGGTGGGAAGGGGCAGTTTCAACGTTTTAGCGTGGCGAGATGATACAATTTCTGTCGCCCGCTCCTTCCTCAGCCTCCTCCTTCTGCTTCCAGGCAGCTCCTAATACATCTTAAAGGAACAGAGCCGCATATTTAAGGTACTACACCCCCCCGCTCCCTCCCTTGTCCAGAGGCATTGTGGGTGATCATCTGTACTTGTTGACCTCACAGTGCTTGAATGGTGGGGCCTCTCTCAGGAGGGAAAAGGAGTACCTTGGCACGAACGCTGTGCTGGCCTTTAAGCCTGTTTTATTGAGCCAAGACACATAGTTTGTGAGACAAATCTTGCTGCACACCACCAAATAAATACATCACCAAAATAAGAATGATCTCATCTTAATTTACGCACAAATGTACTGTGTATAATCTGGGCGTGTTTACTTAGCGTATTAATGTCAACAGGTTTTATTTGTACTCGTTTGCTGAGATGTAAAAGGAAAGAAAATCCAGCAGATTTTGAGATACTGTAAGGCAGCAAAAACATTTTGGGTTTGATTACAGCGGGGCTTTTTTTTGCACCTATTGCCACGCTACAGAAGTGTACTTCAAGTGACTGTCTGACCCTTGACCCCCATCACATTCCTACCGTCGCCCCACCGGGACTCGCAGGGGATCAGCGCACATATTACACAGTCCCCAAAATGGCCTCACAAGGAGTTCATAAATTGCTGTACTTTTTACTCTGTGTGAGTCCCAACTACAGTAATATACCAATCATCAAATATCAAACGTTTTTATATATTATATTGTGCACCATGCAATATATTAAATGTTGGGCTCTTTGACCTTGTACTTGCAAAACCATGCAAATGAAGCGTTAGCTCCCACTGGTTCAAGGTCAACGAGGGTGGTATGCAGAAACTACGGCAGGCTGAGGAACAGATAATTACCTACGCATATGACCTGCCGGCCTTTTTCGGCATCCCTCATCGTGCTTCTCAATTGTCTCGCAGCAGGAGCGGACCACCCCCCCCACAAAGCTCATTTAGCTGCTTTCAATGAGGATGAGGAAAAAATGCTCCCTCTCGCTTTGAAGTCCGTTCAAGAGTGCCGTGCGCTCGGGCCCCGCCTCCAGTCCGGACCATTGGACCGTTACTGTACTAGCTGCTCAGCGCGCAAGCACCGTTCAACCTTACGCGACCCTTGTTTCGCACACCCGCCCTCCCGGAATGTGACTTTTTTTAATATTCGCCCGCGCTGTGAGCACTCAAATTTGGCAGTGCGGCGTTAACACAAGCTGACACCACAGATTAGCCAAAGACATCAGGAATGCTAAGGCCTTTTGGTGCCACGTGGACTCTGGCCAAAAGAGACGTTGGTTGCAAAGGCCACAATAGAAAAATGGACACTAAATTCTGTTCTTACAACAATTTGGATAAGGGTGTTTTTCTGTTTCTGGAAAGCTCTACAAAGAAGATTGTTTCGGCAGACGCACTCCAAAAATCTTGAGTTGCCATATGACATCAAGTTGAGAGGATTTGAATTGAAAACAAGGCATAGTCGCCCACTAAGAGTTGAATCCCTCCTCATCCTCATCAGCAATGTGTCGGCATTCAAAGCAGATCAGCCGCGGAGCGTCTCTGAGGATTCAGCTACTGACCGCACTCTCAGTGTTTCTGCCATGAGCAGTGCAAATAAACACCGAGGATTGAAATTCTACCGGAGTCTTTTACAATTTCTTCCCTCATCAAACAGGAGATTGTGGACGCAAGCCCTGACGAATGCAGAACTGCTTCGTAAGGAGAAATGGGTGAAAAGATGCAGGCAAAGGGCCGTAAATGGCTGAGGGGGTAAAACAGGGGCCCCGTTTCATTTCTATAGCAACCTGGAGGCTATTATCATACTTTACCTTTATTAAGAAAGGACTAAGGTTGGCGGGGGGGGGGGGTCTAAGTAGGGCGGTCATTGTGGTGGATTTTCTCTCTTTACAGCAGGAATACGGAATGAGAGCGTGAATGAGTATAAAAGGGACTTTGCAATGGTGAAAGACACTTACTGTAGAGCTTAGAAATGTATTTCCTGTTCTAATATACAGCCATGGAAAAGAATAAGAGAGCACCCTTCTTGTTTCTTCAGTTCCCTGTTCATCTTAAGATGCATTTGTTTGGACCGGTATATTGATGATAACAAAACCAGCTCGCTAGAATTCAATTCAATAGCTGATTGAGATTTTTTAAAAGGTCTTCTAAATAATACCCCAAATCAATCATTCAACAGTTCTTACATAAATAGCTAAGGCCTTATAAAACGCTGCTTTTAGGTATTCCATGTTTTTTCTTTCTGTCAGTTCTGTGCTTGACACACTTTTAGTGGCACCAGACATTAGAATGAACAAAGAATTGAAGAAAATCATGGATGACTTCATTTTTTCTTTGCTTCTCTAACATTTGCACTTTACAGTAATACCATGTAGAACTGATGCTAGGCAACACATTTACCTGACTGTTTCCACATTTGTCAGTTATAGCAACACACACGCACACACGCACACAGGCCCTCATTAAGTTTTCTTGGGGGGGGGGGGGGGCTTTCAGTTTAGTATGCAGATAGTTAGCTGGCACTGTCTGCTTGCCGCTGCTACAGCTAAATTGTGTGTACGTGTGTGTGCGTGTATGTGTGCGCGTGCATGCTGGGTTAGTGTGACAGTACATTAGCAAGCCAAAGTCCATTCGCTCCGTCCCCAGAGAGACCAGCACGGCCATATTAACATTCTTCTCAGAAAGGCCACAGGATCTCCTCTCAATGCTGTCTGACTCCAAACAAAAGTTGTGTGTGTGTGTGTGTGTGTGTGTGTGTGTGTGTGTGTGTGTGTGTGTGTGTGTGTGTGTGTGTGTGTGTGTGTGTGTGTGTGTGTGTGTGTGTGTGTGTGTGTGTGTATGCGTGACAGAGAGACAGTCTGGCGGTGTATGCAAGTGTATGTAAGATGAGGAGGAACAAACTGCAAGAGTAAAACGAGGGAAAGGGGCAAGAGTAGGAGGAGCTCATTGTATCGTATATGTGCAGTATTATATGTGCCCATTACTATCCATCACAACATGTCTATAATAAAAACAGCTATTTATGTTATTTATGTTTCTGACTTGGCTCATGTGTATTTAAGTCAATAGATTATTCCACTATCCATAAAAACATAACCACTGCTTTAGGTTAAAAAGTGTTATTAAGAATTACCCAACAGCTTGTCTACACATTTACTTATGTACCGTTTTCTATTTTTGCCTTTGAACTTTCATGAATGTGCTGTGCTGCTTTTAAACAAGCAGTAATATGAGAGAGGGTCTTGGTGATTATACAGTAACTAGCATCGCTGTGTGCATCACTGTCACAAGCGCTAGGTAGCAAGTGTAGACAATTGACTTCCTACGCATAACTCCAACATCTGGTCTTCATTATTCAGAGGCTGAAATTTCATGTGAAAACTGCACCTTGTCATGCAATCTTTCCGCTTTACTTATTCTTGGTTACGGCAAAGATGAAGCTAACGTGTTGGAATACAGAAATAAATGTGTTACATAATTATAGCACTTTTTCAATAATAGTATTAATAATAATAATAATAATAATAATAACAATAATATCTTTGTAACAGTACATGGATCAAGAATCTCATTTCACATGCATACTTCAGCATCAGTCTGCTTGCTGATAGGCTGGTGGATGTTTTTTTTCAATTGACATATGGCAGTTGCATTGGTCTGATCGCTATTGTTTCACAACTTGTTTGATCCGTTTTACAACAACGCTTAATTTTCTCTGTAGCATACATTTATGGTGCCTATTGTTGTTTTATCAGGAGAGCAGTGACTAATATTTATGTTCTGGTAAGGCTATGGTATAAATCTAATGTAAGGTGATACATTGATCCAATGTTGATTATGCTAAAGGCAGGATTTGATTTTGAGTTGGTTTGTTTGAGCGCTGCAGAGGCGAGCGCTAACAAGATGGCGGCGGTCTGCAGCAGAAAGACTAGTGAGCTCTGTCCAGCGAGGGCAGTCCAGGGGAGCTGCTGATGGCACCCAGATGCCAAGTATCACAGTGATTTGAAGCATGTCCATTCCACAGGGCGGGGTGGACCCAATGGCGCCCTCCCCTCCCTCCCTCCCTCGCTGGCCACCACCTTCAACTAGAACACTCCATTGCTCTAAACAATAGAATCGCTGCCTCCCAGACAGAGCTGCACCACTGCAGTGATAAGGGAGCAGGAAAAAGGGAAAGTGAGAGGAGGGAGGGGGGGGGGGGGGTGTGCACATAAGGTAGAAACACCTGCCTCTACTTCTGCTGCAGCAGCCAAAAGCAGGCGACACATGCAAAAAGAAAGGACTGAGCCATCTGAGGGCATCTCAGGACGCCAATGCCGGTCGAGAGAGGATATGGCCGGCGGGCATGCTAACATTCGCTTGTATGTCGCACCCTCATAGAACATAGTATTTACTCATGTTATCATAAATATGAACAAGTTCCCTCCGAGTGAAACTGTGAAAAACAGTAGTGACTAGGGTTGGGCAAAACACTGAAATCGATTTGAGCATCTCACCATCATAAAAACGTCAAAATGTTTTTGATTATTTCTCTGCAGGTTGGCTTGGAGAAATGGCTACTGCCTGATAGGAAGGAATGCATGCTCCGCTGTGTCCCTGAACACACCCAAATATGGTTCCTCCCCTGTAACTACTGATTGTTGAGCTGTTTGCAGTTTTCAACAACGTGAGCAAGAGAGATTTTTTTCCATCTTTAATTTGAAGGTATTAGTCTTCAGTGTAGAAGTGGGCACAAACGTGATCAAGCTATTTTTGCGTCATTCTCATATTATGGCGATTCATACTCATTTGTCGAGAAAGCTTTTTTTAATTTTTACCATAGGAATTTTACAGTCATAGTTTTGTGACGAAAAAAAAAAAGGTTTCTGGCTCAGGCAAGGGTTAGGTTTGTGTAAAACTCACCTTTTATGGGAAGACATTGCTTAAACAGTCAAAAAAATATATTTCTAACATGTTTACTTTGTCGTTAAGGACATTCTTCAGATTGTTTATCATCATTTGTTGGCATAGTGTACACAAGAGAGCTTGCAAATCAGATTTTATGTGAAAAGTCTGAAAACGCAAATGAGAACATTGACATAACTGTCCACACCAAATCATCTTTTGAACAGAAATCGGAGCTACCTAATTGTGTTTACGACATCATCAGAAGCCACCACAGACAGCCTTGAGACAGAATCACTTACCTGCTGGGGTTGTCATGCTTCGAGGTTTCTTGTGGCCGCATCCTCACAGTGAATTTAAAAGAAGCTGTAGAATTAAAAGTCAATAAACATGTTAAGTGGTGTGATACAATATGGCGTTACATAAAAGCCATCATTGTGTCACACACATTTTTCAACCACCACAGTATAGGAGTAGAAATGAAATAATCCCCACAGCACTGCTGTTCACTAAAAGATTGTGACAAGATTCGTCCGAAACAAAAGAACGATTCCGAGAAAGGTGCTAATAGGAGAGCAGGAAATGAAGACAGTGAGATCACAGAGCAATCAGAGAAACAGACATTTGCCTCCAGACACATTTCGACACACAACAATGGTTTCGGGAGAACTGAGCACTGAGGCAACATTTCTCAATGTGCCATGGTGGCTGGCTCCATTGAAAAAAGAAAAAAAAAAAAAAAAAGTGCTGCTTATTCTTACGACACAATTTGACCAATGAGCGAAATCCCATTGTCAAATCACAGAAAACATGCACTCGTGTTCTATTCAGGAACATTTCCTGTTCTGTGTTGCCATATGGGAAATTGTTGGAGGTGGATTGCATTCAAAGATGGTCATTGTCATGAGGTCAAACACACGCGTACCGAGCTTTAAGTGTCACGCTCTCAAAGGTACTTTGTGTTGCTCTCAAAATGAAACATAGAGGCCACTCAAGAGTCATGAAGCTACATTAGACAATATCTTTTAGATTTCAGTTTCCACAGGTTGTGTCTATACGGTCTTTTAGGTGGGCTGTTGTTGCACATTACAATGTGCAAAGCTGTTTGGGCAAATTCACAAAAATGTTTTTGTGGCCAGCATTTGCCATATCACCGCACCCCGCGTGGACGATCCCTCCATCTTAGTCACGTGTCCTTCATAGCCACATTCCTCTATCCATCCCATCCCTCCCTCCCTCCTCCAGCCAGCACCCCACACGCTGTGCTTGCCTCTGGTTCCGTAACCTAAATGAAACGGTGTTCTTTCATTTGGCCCGCTTCGAGCTCTCACTGTGCGGCCGGCTCAAATGACCGTTCCCGGCCATCATCACGCCTGGCTTAATCAACCGTCTTTGTTGCGCTTTGTGCCATTCCGCCATCTTTTTTTGCCTTGGGTTTGTATTATGATCAAAAGATGTGTGAGCGCCCCTCGCAGCTCCCAAGAACCCAACCCGTGCACATCACAGCAAAACGTCACAAGTTAGGGTCTCAGGGAATGAGAGAGGTACAGATTGCTCCTATCTGGCCCCGGTTATGGAAGATCATCTGCTGGATGGCTTTGACTGGAGCAGACAACGGCACTTCCCCTTCTCTGTCTTTGTGCTCTGCCGCACAACCTTTTGCCACTCGAGCCCCATAGTAAGTTTCAGACCCAGATTATATGCTTGCCTTCATTAACAACGTGGACAATTCAATTTGATGCTGAAGCTCCAAACCGATGGAGGCGGTGAGTCGCAAGCAAACAAAAAGATGATTTTGAAACCAACAGCAAATGACTGCAGTCGCCGCTGAATCAAAGTCTGCCATCCACACCCAGACAGACATCGCTTATCACATGACATTCATGAGAACGGCTCCGCTTCTGCGTATTCGAGCTCCTGTGCGGCTGCAAAAGCTCAGAGCGAGCAAAGAACAGCGTGGTGGGAAAACGCATAAAGCTTGTAAATGTGCGCTCGCAGGTGACAAGGGCATGAGCAGCACGGATAGAAATGATCTGCCAGGACAAAAAAAATACAAAAAAATAATGTGGGCTCATCATTATCAGGTCTTGCATTTTGCGTAAAGTATCTGCAGAAATGCAAAGCTTGTTAGGCCACAGAGCCTGCATGTGCTCTCACTTTCTGAAGCTCATTCAGACAGCAGGCAGTACGAGGAAGGATAGGAGACGACTCACCCGGTTGACTGCTGTCTCGATGGCTGCCGCAGTCATCTAGCTCTGTGAGCCTCTCCATCGCTCAATCCTCGCAGAGAGAGGAAGAGCATGTGGCCCAACAAAATGGAACCAAAGGAATCTATATGAGAAATGGATGGCAAGAGAGAGAGAGAGAGAGAAAAAAACATTTTAGGAGCGCTTGCATGGGCGTTGTTGAAAATGGATGAGAGGAGCACATGGAGCTGCTTTAGCAGATTGCTGCTGTCTCGCCGTCTGCTGCTCAGACATGCAGGACTGTACCATGTGCGGCCAGCCACAGAGCCACAGCGAGAGCCACACAGAGAGAGGCAAAGAACCATTACAAAGGTTACATTAGGTGAACGAGAAATGAAGTTAAGCGTACGTTTTGAGGAAGCAGGGTAGAATTACTGCTTGTGTAAATGTACAAATTATGAGAGACTACAGACAGCTAAATCCACTCTTGTTATCAAACGAAAGAATTCCTATGTGACGCTTTGCGGTTCGCAAAGGCAAGCAGAAGGGAACAAAGACTACGTCAATGAACCCATGCAGCTATTGCAAATGCATGACAACTCATGAATAAGAGCCAGGAGAAATGAGGCAGTGAGGAGTCAAGAAATACAAGTCTTTTGTACGCATGCCACTAAGTTGACAGCCGAAGCAAATGCAGGCAGAAAGGCGCTTCCTCGTACAAACGAGCCATTCAAATACACGTGGATGCACATCTGCCTTGAAAACAAACCCAATTTCTTGGCATAAAAAAAGGGAGAAAACTAACGCCTGTTGCTGTCCGTTGGTCCTCTCCTCTCTTCTCCCGTACGACGGCAGCTCTTCTCTAGCACTTGCTGATGTTGCCCGGCTCTTCCGTCTTGCCATATCACACCTCCGTAGTTTGTTCCCTAGCCTCAAAGACTACAAGCTCAAGTCCCTGAGATCGAGAAACTAGGGAGCCTCACCATGCCTCCTGCTGCATGGAGCATCAATATAGCCAAAGGAGAGAAGGGGAAGAAAAATAAATAACCTTTCATTTCCTCACAGCTGAAATCACTCAAGACTCAAAGAGTCTAATAAATGCAGCAAAGGAGCGATAAAGAGGGAGGGACAAAGAGAAAGACAGAACATCTAGAAATACCTCAGGAGACAAAAGAAAAACAGCAAAGGATATATTTGTCTTACAACCCGTTCCTCTTGTCATATCAAATTAAAAAAAAAAAAACATCTGAAATCTGAATCCTTCCCGGGTCGGCAAGTCCGTTTTGTATTCTGTTCCTGTCTGTCGCTCTCTCTGTGTGTGTGTGTGAGAGTGGGTGCCTATTACAGCATGTGTGGAGAAAAGGAGGGCGGGAACATGACGGGGAACACAACTGAGGGATGAAAGGAGGGCACAAAGGAGAGAAAACGTAAAAATGTGGAAAATTGTACAAGGGGGAACGTATAGCTGCAAGATGGAGCTGATGCTCTTAAACTGCAGCACGATTAAGTGCCGTAAATCAGCAGCGAGGGCTCGTGAGGCAGACAACATGGTAGGAGAGCAAGACTAACGGGGAGAAGAGGGAATTCTGCCGTCAGGGGGGTCCTTTGACGGGCAACATTTAAGACCAAGATCAGTGACAGCAGACTTAAACGGGCATCCTTAGAGTGTAAATAGACTTTAATACGCAGTATTTAAAAATATCAGTTCTCACTTCGGCTAGAGAGCAGAGTAGGTATCGTATTATATTACTTTTACAAATAGTTTTATAAAAAAAAAAAAAATCTGTGGACATTCTGACGTATCTTGCCAGCCATACAACTAACTTTAGCATGACTACTATTTAACAAGTTATTAAAAATATGTACGCAAAGAAGAGGTTGTGCAAGAAACTACAGTAGAGTCACGTTGACTGGAAGTGACTGCTGGCAGGCTAACAGTGCAAACAACTGCCTGAAGAACCCGACGACCCCCCCCCCCCATTCATCCCTCCCCACCTTCATCGAACCCGGTGGCCTTGAGACAGAGAGCGAAGAGTTTAAGTGGAAACAGTCTTTCATCATCATAGCACTCCCCGCCCGGACTGCACATCTGCACACAGCAGCCCACCACGCTGAGACACATCCGTCTAAATGTCCACTACACAAGGGGCTTGCTTTATTCTTTATATTTGTTTGGATAAAAACCTTTTATAATGTCTGAATGTATTATGGAATTTAAAAAAAAAAAAAATAATTAAAAAGCTGTGTGTTACTTGGTACCATGGCTATCAAAGTGCACCAAAAAGCTTCACAATATTTCTATCCAAACCAAAATACTTCAGGTAATGTAACAAAGATAATAATAAAAAGATGTCGTTTCTGGAAAGAAGATGAAATTCGGGCAAAATGTTCGGAAAGGAAACCATTTGGTTCATTGCATATAAACGGGTGCCAAGACACATTACATTCAAGTCCTTTCAACACACACACGTTGGGTAAATTTACGGCTAAATACGCTAACACAATAAAGTGACTAATCTAAATACAGTGTGTAAAAAGAATCAGTGTGAAGAGAGTTGGTTCCTCAGGGAAAGCTAGGAGGCTGTACAGTTATCTCCTGTGGTGTCACTCTGAACTATACAACCTACTACCTCACCCTGCGGACGGACCACTTAAGTCAACAGCAGCAAGGAGACTTTGCAGCAGAAATTGTTCACCTGAAATGATTTCTTGCGGTTTGATTGAAATGAGAAAATGATAAATGTAAGCTTTAAATCAATTCAGAGTGCTATTTTGCGATATTGATCTAGTGGTCTAATTGAAGTAAATCTTCCTCGCATGATCATGAATTGGTGTGTGAGCTCTGAGTGGATACAAAGAGACACGTGGTGATTTAGAAACAACGCTGCTAGGCTAACACTCAAGGTCAACATGCTTTTAGACAGTCGCTGGGCAGGTGTTGCTTCTGCCAAGGAGACACGTACCTGTAGATACGAGCTTGTGCAGCCTGTCACCACAAGTTCGGATCTACGGGTTTGTGGCAGCTGGCATTACCACTTCAGGAACACGAGAAAACACAAAGAACAATTCTTGAATCCGGCCGGCAACTGTGAATGCGGTTTGGTTCAATTCTTTTGCGGTCAGCATATTTAGTTTTAGAGGGGAATATGTTTCTGTAAAAATATTGTTTGAATGAAAAGAGAAGTCTCAATCATGGGAAAACCAGGATTAAAGTAAATAAGCATATTGATTTCAAATGAGTTGTTAAAATTACCTTGACCACTTAAAATGTTTTAAATATTTCATCGCTGGATATCACACATAATACGACTAAAAAAAAGGAAAAAGACTGAAAATGTAATAAATACACTAGCAGTGCGGAACGAACCTTAAATCAATTTTAAAATTAAAAGAAACTATTAAAACTCAACAAATGTATCTCTGTGAGTGTGTCCTGGCAAAATGTATATTGTCTTTACTAGCTGGTATAAATTGTGAAACGATCTGGGGAAAAAAAAATGTGTGGACCGAAAAACACCCTCTGCGGCGCACAACAGGCTGAGCCGGACAGACGCGAGGATTGCAAACATACCAAGAAGGGAGCAGGCTGGACACTGACGCTCAAACCTCTTCAAATGCACTCCGGCTTTGACATTCACTGCAGGCCAGCGCTTCAGCCAAAATCAACAGGTCTGGAAGAAAACAACAGATTGTCACAATTAGACAGAAGCAAAAAGTCTTACGTTCACACACACAAGAGCACTGCGTCTAAAACTTTGTAAGACCTGGAATTCAAACACACGAGCTGTCGAAACATTTCAGTCAAAGCATCAAAATTAACTGCCATACAACACGCAAAAGTAAGAAGCCGACATCCCCTTTTATCTTTGATACGCCCTCCTAAACAAATCTTCAGTCTCCATTGTCCATGCTACAAAATCCTCAATTTGTTTTTTTTAAACAAAAAAAAAAAAACTGAAAAAAGGTACGGGCGAGAGGGAAATGGCAAATGGTTGAAAGCGGTAAGATATGGATGAGGAGGAGTCGCAGAGCTGGCCACAGAGAAAGTGGAATTTGTGACTAGGCAAAGGGTGGTGGTGTTTTTTTTTGTTTTTTTTGGTGCCTCATTTTGCATGGCTCTTTGAGATCCCAGCAGGATTCTTGGCTGCAGCTCCGTCTCTCCTTAGTGCAGCAAAAATGAGATGTATTCCTTTGTCTTTAAGAAGGAAAATACCGACGACAGTTAAATTGAGAGATGAGACGGACAGCGAGGCATTTAAGCGCCACCGAGCAGAAGCAGCAAAACAAAATGGAAACGAAATAAAAAAAAAACTCAAAGGTGGAAAAATGATTTTTCTTTCTAACATTCTCTCCCAAGCAGGAGCTGCAAAATGTGCCTCCCCTACTACTACTAAAGCGGCAAGAGCAGCAGCCAAAAGCCTCTCTACGCCAAATCTACGCCACGTAGTAAGAGAAGGAGAAGCAAAGACTTTTTTCCTCTCTCCAAAATGGCTGAGGGCCGGGCGAAAAGCAGCTCTGAGCATATGAGAGCAAGAGCCATGCTCCCCGTCCCACATCGGGGAGGGCTGGGCGATTCAACCGGAATCCCTCGCCGGCTTTCCTTTCCTCGCCCAAAATCTTTGTCCCATTCACACCGGACTAAGCGTGGGTCGCCAGGCCAGAAGAAATGCTGCAAGGAGGATTCCTCGACATTCATATTTGTCCGCCATAAGCAAGAAGTCTCTTCCAAAGCCCCGTGCTTCATTTTTTATTGTTAATCGTCTGCTGAACGTCTGAAAGGACGTGACTATATAAGGAAGTGTGACAAAGATATTCAGCACAACAATGACAGAGTTCGATTTTCAAGGCTGCTAAAGCTAGAGTGAGCACCTTAAGCTTACATTCACTTGGTAAAAAGAACATTGACATCAATACTCACGTTATCATTTCACCACAAGCATTTTAGTCAACGATACCCAAGAGTCGAGTTCAGTATTTTCTCTGTACTCCCCTGTATGATCCATATCAGGTTTTGAAATGTTAAGAAGCAAAGAACTGAACAAGACATGAAGTGTCCCGCATCCCGGTTTAGCCCCAGCGCGACAATGGGCTGCTGTCTTCTCCGAGGTCACCCCTTGAATCTAAATGAACAGATTTGACTTTCAGGATATTGCCAAAAAGTGTCACAGTGGCGGCACCAACAAGGGCCTCTCCAAAACAGAAGGTTGAAGAGAACACAACCATTCACGTAGCCATAACCCCAATCCTTAAAGCCACTCTCAGAGCCTGGGAAAGAGGCAACAAGAAGAACGGCTGAACAAAAGACCACATTTTTAGTGCCAATAACATCAATAGAAAAAAACAACAACGACTAATGAGTAATATCAATTTACTACTACTACACAACGTGAACTGGATGACAGTAGGAATTCTGAAAGTAACACCAGATGCATTGCCGTAAAATATTGTTGAGCCTATTAACGAAAGGTCAAATGCATGTGCTACGATCTGTTAGTCCGAGCACAACCGAGATTCTGCTGTCCACTGGAAAGCCAGCACAATGATGAGTCAACCATGACCTGTGAATCACCATCTAAATTTGTGCTATGGAAACTAAAAAGAGTCTAGTCATTACACTGTGAAGGAACCTTGGTCCAAAACTGTGTCCTTGTCCTCCATGGTTGTCTCCTAATTGCCTCTGGGCCCCGAAGCATTTATTCAAATAATATCAGAATACTTTTTGGAAAACAGTAATTAGCAGCAGAATTTAGCACCCCGGGGGGCAGGCATAGTTGTGGCTCAGTCCAATTATTTGGATATATCAGTTCAAACACGAGATAACCGCCTACGGTCCAGCCTGCCATTGTTTGGTGCTGCCCGCACAATGGAGTGAAACCACTGAAACCACATCAATAGCACTGCTGCATTGGAAATTGTCGTCTATGGGTAATTGCAATCAAAAATCAATGCTAAGATCAAGAGTCTAATAATCGGGAGAGTCACATTAACCTCGAGTCAAACGACTCAATTTAAATGATCACGGCATTAAACCCCAAACAAGCCTGAGTAACTAGTGTCCCAAAGAGCAAGTTGTAGACTTTTGAAGAAATTTCTAGCCACATGAAAATGCAACTGTAGGCTGCCAACCACATGCCAAAAGAACACGTGGTGCTATTTTAGGCAATAAGCCTGAGCAAAAGTCATTCCTGGAAAAAGGCACAGTCATAAGCAAAGAGTGGTAGTCAATTGGATAAGGCTCTTGATTGTCAATGTTTTTTACATGTGAAGAGCCCTTTGAGACTTGCTTGTAATTTAGGGCGATATAAATAAACTTGACTTGACATTACTTCAAAATATTGTTTGTAACTATCCCATGATATCATTAGAAAACAGCTGACAGAGTGAAAGCGTACAAAAGGGAAGGTAGACGTGTTGCAAAATGCAAGGCCAAGATTTTACAAATAGCTGTTTTGCGTTACCTCAAATTGTGTTAGCGCTGATGAAATGCCAAATTCAATTGGCAAGCTTGAAATGTGCGGTCACATTTATCCAGTGGGGCAAACATGCAATTGTTTATGAGCCCTGTATATGCGCTTATAAATTCAATGAGGAACATGTGCTTCAACGACAGTATATATATATATAGCGAGCAATAATTGGAGTGATTTTAGAATACATCTGCATGTGAAGGAGGCATTAGTTTGCATTCATGAATTAGAAAACGCTCCCATACAGTTTTGGGGGTGTTTGCAACGAACTTGACAGAGGGCTCTGTATTCAGTGTAGGAGGCCAGTGGGTAAATAGTTTTGTAATATATTGCGCAACAGAGGGAATACATAAAGCCAGCATTGAGCTTGAAAAAGTACCAGGAAGGGAGCACTAGTATTTATTATTGCAAGTTCTCGATCAAATATCTGGTTTCTCTTTGGTACCTCTTTGCAGGCTTTCATCTCACCTATCTTTTGCACTTGCTTGTCCCATTCTCTTGCCTCCTCTCACTAGCCCTCTCAAATATTCTGCTCACGTCCAACTGCGGCAGCATTTCTCCAGTCCTCCCATTAATCCACACCACAGACATCTTGGTCCACTGTCTTGTCTCTATAAGTCTGGACCATTTTGACAGAGATTGATCACCTCTGGCAATACGATAAATACTTCATATGCTAAATCCATCTAGATAATGCAAATTAGGGGGGGGGGGGGGGGAAGGTTTACAGTCAAAGCTTTCAATATAAACAGTACCTAGACAGCAATTCAACCTGCATGGTTCAATGCCGTTCCACAATTAAAAAGAAAAAAAGCATTTCAGTATTTCATCAGTATTTATCAGTCACTAAATACAAGAAACAGGCTCTTCTATGTTTGTTTTGTATATTAGAAAATCTCACACAATGCATTCGCTCTCAACTCTTTAAGTTTAGTTTATAACCACAAGTGTGTAATCACTTTCTAACACTCTATCTTTACCTATTAACACCCAGCAGGATATCCTTATTAAATGTTGGTATGCTCCAGAAACAGGTAAGTGGACCATAAATTCTCACTGTGAGAAGACTTGCCTTCGCTTCAAGAACGCAGCCGTGATCAAGGAACAAACAGCAATAAACAATTCCAAAACATACATACTGTCATTAGGCAGAGAACGTATGTCAACAAAAACACAAAGTCATTCAACTTGCTCCGTTTTGTTTACCTGACTGCAGACGCAACATAACCAAAACAATACTTCTCGACGGTCAAATTAGATATCGCCTCACATTTATATTCTCACCATTTAGCGATTTGTACTCTGTAATAGTGATTAAGGTAAAAAAAAGAAATTCAACAGTGCTTTGAAATTGCTCACAAGGCCTTATCAGCCACCCTCTGCATTTACAATTCCTTTGGCCCTCCACTCCTGCCATTTCAAACCTTTATTTCTCTGCCTCCTCTCCCCCTCTCTAATTCATTCACTTAATTTTGAACTCTGCATTGGTAGACGGGCAAAGAGGGTAGCTCCATGGTTACCTGGCACCAGGCCATCTCATTACACCGCCAATTGATTCTGGCCTGCCGCCATGTCCGCTGCCTCACCCCCACCCCGCCACGCCATCTCTGCATCCCACAGCGTCTGCAGCACAGGGGGATTTCGACACACAGGAAGGGAAGAAGCAAAACCGCTTCGCAAAAAGCCCATCTGATACCCGTGTATGGCTACAACTCCATGTGACAGAGAAAATATCCTGAAAGCTTTGTTATCATTTGGACTTCATTCAGTTAAAATTCAAACTATTGCTACCAATGGCAAACGTTATCATGGAAGGAAAGGCATAATCGTATTCAGATTTCAAATGCACAGTACGTGTATAAAGAATAAATGGAAAGAGAATGGGATACATTGAGCAAATACCATTCGGTTCAATTTCCATAAATGAGACCGAGACAAGGTTCATAGCAGTTTCAGACCAAACAAAAATCCTTATACGGTATTCCTCACGTCTCTGCTCCAAATAATCTTGTGACACTTGGAGCCAAAGTCTCGCTCAGATGTCTGGATCAATGTCTAATGAGTCATGTCGCCCATGGAGACTGGGGCGGTAAGTGCAGGGCAGCTTCGCTACTCTTAGCGGCGAGCATCTGTCTAGGTGACTCAAAGTGGTACAGTAGCTGCCTACTCCGTCTGCCGCAGCTGACAGATGCTGAGGTCACGGCCTCGAGCCCACAGGGAATTTTAGAGGATCAGGAGTCAAAGAGAACATCAAGCCATACGACAAGAATGTCTACGGGGTTTTTAATATCATCTCTATGTCTTCGTATATCAATGAGAAAGACAGGCTAGGGTAGGTGTGCAAGCTTCGGACGTACTTTCAACCTGCAGGCTGTGCTCGACCTCTTTTATTAATTTTGTACAAAACACAAAAACCAATGAAGCAAAACAATCAACGTCGCAGTGGGTATTTTCATCTTACATGATAAATGTATTGTGAAAAAAATAATCATCTACATTTTGGGGTAAGTCGCCTATAAACTGTAATATTTGACATTTTTATATTTCGACTAAATTGAACTTGAATGACAAAAATTGAATGACAATATTGTCTTTTTCTTTTTTTATAAATGGTTCTTCTGTACACAAATGACAAACACTCTTGTCATTGATCATTGATCTCCCTAACCATCAATGATCTACAAAAAGCAATAAAGACATTTTCAAAAGCGCTCAATCTTTGGATCCGTTTGCTGTACATGCGCATGGGTTGTTTAAGGACACAGTGAACCAAATGCAGGGAAGGGGCCAGGCAGGGGGAGCAAAGACAGGATGGCCAAGTGGAAGAATTTTCATGGAATCCAAAGCGCCAGAGTAGTCATGCCAGCGAGGGCGGGGGGGGGGAGCCCTTGAAGAAGGGCAGTGGATTGGCTGATCCAAAACGAAGTGGGAGGAGCTTGTTGCCCAAGAGGAGAGATGCTTTTGCAGGTGCTGTCGATTCATACACTATGACAAAATACAGAGCAAAGATGAGTGCTGTCTTCTTTTTACTGGCTGACAAAATCAATGCTAGTTCTACAACCTGAGCTTCTACCACATCCAAATTTGAAATACGCCCTCCACTCCCAGAGAACAGCCACAAGGACTCTCTCCTGTTGCCCCCCTCCTATTCTCCAGCGCCCACTCCACCCACCCCTTGTTACCTTGTCCCCCCCCTCCTCTCCAACGTCTGTCCCTCTCCTGTTGCTCCCCTTTCTGTGTGAGTGTGTCTGGGTCCTGCAGGAGAGGCTTTGTCTGTGAACACTGGAGCCCAGACAAGCTCACAGGGGCCAGATCCATGAATACCCACACTGTTAGAGCCGCTCTTTCACTTCACACCACTTTCTCTACTGGAATGCCTGGGCACTGAGGTAAGACACACACAACACACAAATACACACACATGCTAGACACAAACCGAGTGAGTCATGCAGTGATGAAAAGCCAGTGTTTTGTGTGTGAACCCTCTCACCCTGGACTCACATCCTGAGATCCTTTCTCCTCCATCAGTCCCTGCCAAGTTCTCCCTCTAATTAAAGATTATTTGGTCCTATAGTGCTGGCCCAATCTCCCCCAGACCATGCCTCATCTCCAATGCGTAGAGGTTCCAATAAAAGTAGAGCCTCCGTGGAATGTGAGTGACTGAGGTCATAAAACAACTTCTCAAGGTTGTTAATTGTGGAGTGTCAAGAGCCATGCTAGCTGTACAGCTGACACAACCAAAGTGTTGGCCCTCAAAAACGAGATCCCGAACATGAACGTTTCTACTTATTTACCTGACACAAAATTGAGCAAAACAAGCAAGCAGAATGTGTTTCCTCCACAGACAAGCTCTTTCCTATGGCCTTTCTTTGTCGGTAATGGAGATTAGAGTACGCTGTATTCTCTTTCCATGAATTTGGATTGGAAAAGAAACAGCGAGAGTGGAAAGACTCCCTTCAGAGACCTGTGGGTGATGTAATGGACACTGGGCCTTTGTAGCATCTAGTCTGTGCTCACTGGTTTGAATCTCAACCATTTGGGAGTGAGAACTTGCGTCATTTGGACATTTTAGTAAACAACTTGGGAAATTAGTTTGGAAAATACCAAATATGACACAAACATTAGCAGACTGTTCCTGTTGCGGAGGAGGATCCGGCCAGCCAATGATCTGTGTCCACGAGATGCCACTAATTACAATGAAAGAATGAGCAACAACCAAGTGGCCATTAACTTTCTCAACTTGCCCTTCTCGGGCAATAATTGTTCAATGACCGCAAGTTCAACTCAACTAAGAACGGAGGCACCAACATTAGACTGCAAGTGCAACCATTTTTCATAGGTCTTTAAAGGTTAACAACTGGTTATTGGTATTTAGGAATAAACAGGTTATGTAACCGGAGTACCAATGTGATCTTGTCAAGTGGTATAACGCTCTGGCTTGCAAATTGGATTTAGTACGTATAAACAAGACTTAACTCTCTGACTCATTCAACTCGAGAACTTTGCCGCATCATCTACCTGTCTCCATTCCTAATTAGCCTGCAGGTAGGTTATGGAGCAAAAATAGTTTGAAGGATTACTCAACAAATATTTAATCAATGCAACTAGTGTGTGTGTGTGTGGGGGGGGGAGTTGTGTATATTTGTCTAAAATGTTGAGTATATTTGTCGAAAGGCCTTCGGGCTCACCATGACTTAGTGCCCCTTTTCTAAACTGGTGCGTATGACTGCCATTGATCAGAATAACCTCATTCAAGTTATTAAAAGAGAGAGATAGAGGGAGGGAGAAGAGAGATAGAGATAGAGAGAGAGACAGAGAGAGAGGGAGAGAGAGGGAGAGAGGGAGAGAGAGAAAGAGAGAGAGAGAGAGAGGTGAGAGAGAAAGAGATGAAAGAGAGGTGAGAGAGAGAGAATGCTGGGTGCATGTCAACACCACCCATTCTGGTTTCCTGCACTATTGTGTCTGTGTTTATATGACTCAGTTGCACTTTCACTTGTGGTGGGGATATGAAACAACTTTGTCATTTGATCACACCAGCCAGCCTGATGAAAACATCTCTGCATAAGTTATGGAACAGTGAGCCCACTGCTGCAGTAGATTGGGCGTGTGCGTGTGTATTGGGTGTTGGCTGGTAATAATTCTAAAGGGGCCATCGAAAATAGTATTTTATTTTTTTGTTTTTGTTTTTCATGGCAGCAAAATAATGTGAGGCAGCAATTGTTGTTTTTTTTTTTTAAGATTTGGTATCTTATTCGTTTTTTCATATACAAGCTACTATGACTGTAAATGTGTTAAAAATAGAGAATAATGATCTCACTGGATGCATTCTTACTGTAAGCCGTTTCATTTTCAACTCTGCTCTTGTTTCGTTTTTTTTACAACTGCTGCTGTCTTTGCTGCAGTGCGCTGTGATTGGCTGAATATGTGAATCAAGCCACTTTGGTGCTGTCAGGATACAAAGTATTATTGGCTGATGGTCCTCCTCCACCCCCATCCATGCCCCTGCCAGCTCCCCACATCTACCAGGCATGCAAATGAATGCATCAGGTGGGGCTGCTTTGCTAAAGCGGCAGAGAAGGGGTGGGGGTGAGGCACCCTGGCCCACCCAAGTTATTGTATCCTCAGTTTGAGGACAATGGAGCAAATATATTAGCTTCTTAATCCCCATGCTGTATTTTCACTCACAGAGGGGCCAGAGAGAGGACGGCCGGAAGAGTTCAGCCACCTGCGTAGAGCGCACCGATAAAAGCAACACCACTAAACTAGGTCAAATGGGGAGAAAAAGAAAATGTGCTGAAGTGCGGATTGAGTTTTTAAAAAATACTGTTCGTCTCACGTAGACCTCACAGTGACACCGTGTTAAAAATATGTGGGTCAGGTCCGTGATCTCCTTTCATACGCTCTGGGTAAAAATAACACAAACACTACAAGGACATAATAAAGCCTACCATACAGTGAAGCAAAGCACCAAATTGGACTAATGCAAGATGACGGTAGTGTAAAAATAACAACAAAAGTGTTGGGATGATCTCCACTGACAGTGGAGCCCAAGAAGTTATGCTTGGTCTGAACTCACCAGTGTGAAAATGGCTGCTGCTCTTGATCCACTACAGAGCCACCTATGCACAAGAGAAAAATCATCACATAACTATTCTGCAACCTGAGAAACGTATTTTATGTCAATGTCATCAAACAAAGACTGAGGAATGTATTGATAAGGAGATTTTGAATCTGAGTGTCTGTTTAGCAGATCTAGGTCAACATTTGAGTGTTATATAACTCGCTATATGGCCCTGTTTAACAGAATTACATCTGAGATTGTGGTTCATCCAGAAGTCACGGTGCTGAAAGGCAGGCTGATGCAGACGTCTACAATGCCTTCTGCTGACTCCGAGTTTTCTTATAGACTAATTATGATTCACGCTTTAGACCTTCGCTTTGGCCTCTCCCTTTGTATGACCAGTGCTTCCAGCATTTGTTCAAATTTCCTTTAGTCCTGCACTCAAAACACTTTCAATTCCTAATTACACGTACATGTGACTAAATATCAGATACACAATAAAAGACGGAATGATAGTTAGCTGTATGAATGATCTTTGTCCATCTCTGCTCTTTGGATTAAAATTTCATTGATTTGGGATTGACACTTTTTTTTTTTTTAATCGCCCCTTTCTCTGGAAGGGTGGGATGTCTGAATTGGTTGCTATGGCACCAGACAGCTCTTCATTTCCTCAGACAACAACTAACTGTGATTGTTGTCTGTGTACGTATTTGTAAACGCGTTCGCAAGAGCAATGGAACCACGTGTGAAGCCCCCCGAGGTTGGTTTGATGTAGTGCAGATAAGCCATTATGATCACAACATACGTCTAAATGGCTAAAATCACCGCTGATGAGATCTAACCGGTATCATATCACTGAGGGAAATTGGGGGCAATGTTTGAATAAAACATATTTTTTAGTCATTCACAAGATGTGTGTCAGCAAGAAGGCATGGATTTCATAGTATCAGATTACTCTATGATGCCAGTTAGTCTTTTTTCTTGAGGCCTCGTCGCAGTGGAATGAGTCTGTATGGTCTCAAACCGCATACAATGTGTGCTGCACTCATCCATTTTGACCTGGGAGTCTTTTGCCACCTAAACTCCAGCAGAGGGCAGTGTCTGATTTTATCTCAGAGATGTAAAAAGGTTGTAAAAATAATAATAATAATAATAATAATAAAATAAAAACATATTTGTATGTTACTGTAAAATCCACCCTATAAAATATTTTCCTACAACAATACCATGGTAAAAAAAACTTAACTTAATAACCTCTTAAAAAAAAAAAAATGCTGTACCTGGGAAAAAAACAGTCATGCTTTGTTTGCAAACAAACATTTTCTATAAATCACAATCCAAAGTGCAGCCATAACCAGTTAAAGTAACGCAACAACAAGGACTTCCGCTCATTCCTGAGCCTCTCAGTTATGAATAAATATAAACTTCTCACCTTTGTATTGTTAGAAAACGAGACATTTGCCATCAAATGATGAGGAAAACCTTTGCCAATCTATTACAATACAGCAGTCCTGTTATTCTCTAGCTCAAAAGATGAGATGCACCTGAGAGAAATTTAAAATGACAAATGTCAAAATTGTTCCCAAACTCAAAAGAATGTACATGTAGGCAATGTCGAAACTAAGCTGCTCCTCTGACAGCTGGGCGGGTAAAGTAAGACAGCACTTTAGCACTTGTCCATGTGTTTAGGTACTATACTGTACAAGAGCCTATATGTGAAGCTACCGGCGTTGGGTGAAAGAGGTGAGGTGTTTGGGGGTTTTTTTTCCACCCTGAGGGGCCTCAAGCTGGGGCAGGGTGGGGTGGAGCTTCAGCAAGAAGCTGCATGGGGGCGGGCTGTTTCGCCTGAACTCGCTGCACTATAAGAGCACTCGGGGAGCGAGGTCACAGAGTCCAGCATTCCTCTGGAGCGCTGTCTGTTTACACGACTGCCGCTGCTGCTGCTGCTGCTGCTGCTGAGCCTGGGGGAGGTGGCAGCAACGCATAGCTACTCACTCAGACAGCAGCTCAGTCACTTGCGTTCATCCAGTGGCAACCAGTTGTTTAATATACTCTCCTTTGCATCATTCGGAATTTTCTGAAGATGCGTTTCTGCATTACATGTTAGGTCTGTGAGGAGCAAGCCAAAGCAGGAACTGCGGTGTCTAAGTGAAAATATATCAGAGAAAGAGTGAGCGAATCAAACCGGCACAAAAGGTCGCCGGATTAGTTTTGCAGAACCGATTTTGGCAGACATTTGACTAGCGCCTCTGTGCTGCTGCTGCTGCTGCTTTCCGAGCTGAGAAGCCAGATGGTCAGCTCTTAGGGAGCACAACAGAGATGGGGAGTGACACCCAAGCCCTGGAGAAACACTACACTGACTGTAATGCGGACTGGGGAGTGGGGCTATGAGCGTCAAAGGCGCCATTGTTACACATACCAGCGTGGTTTCACGTGCAGCGCATGATTCTCACTACAGGTCTGAAGTAAAGCCCGGCCTGACCTTAACTGTCCGAACGATGTGGCTGCAGGTTAAATTGTAACCGTGTCCATGTTTTCTCAGGAAAGTGTGTTTATCTAGAGGACCAACGAGGGGGCCCTTTTGTTGAACTAAGTAGCAAGGCTAGCCCTAAAAGTAAAGCTCTGTGCAAGGCACAGGAACCAGGTGGCCCTCCTGTATTTCATTTACTACACGTTGGGTACAATAAGGGTGAGAGTACGTTTGCTCAAATATTTGTTTGCTTGTCTAACTACAACGTGAGTGTGAAGCAGTGGCTGAGATAACAACCAGGCTGTACGTACAATATTTCACTACTTTCTGCTGCTTAACAAAAGTTTGAATTTACAGTAGGAAGACCTCAAGAGTCTATTATAAATCCTCTCTGTTGGAATAAATACTGCTCTCAATTTACACAAGTTATTGTTCCTCTCATAAATATAACAGCAGTTAACAAAGATCATTCTAATCATTTCAAATCCGGATTAAAACATCTACAGTGAAGTAGTTTTATAAAAGAGTTTACATATTTTTTGGTTTTGATATTTGCTAGGCAGAGCGAATGTCATTTTGAATTGAAAAACTGAATTCTTTCAGTAATCCTAAAACAACTTACAAAAGGTATGAAAATAAAATATAGGAGATCAACTTGTGATTCTCCACGTCGATTAAGTTTGATGAAAAATAACATAATAATGATCCATTCACTCGTTATCTAGCATCAATTTAAGCTGGAGCCTATCCCAGCTGGCTTTAAGGAAACCTCACCCTGGACTGGTCATAATTATAAAAAATATGACTCATGTTCCTTAAGATACAGAACTGCATTTTTTGCTTTCAGATGATTTCACAAAATTTCAGAGCTGGGTGTTGGCAATTGTTCAACAAAATCCCAACATCTTTTTGCTTTCAGTAGTTCACAATCATGCATAAAAATCTCGAAGCAATGACAAGTTTCCTATTTCACAACTTCACCGATTGAAATGAATGCTTGCACGAACAAACCAACCACATACAGAGTTCGCAAAACAAACACGGACGTATCGTTTCATTCACTCTTTCTCAATGCCAGCACATTGTCGGGAAAAGGAACGGGCCAAACTGTGGTTCGTGATTTACGTATATCTGTCTCTCACAAATTGAGCAGACAAGTTACAGTTGCAATTCGATTGGGGAGTGGGAGGAAGTTTGGGGAAACTTGGAGATCCTTATGTCTTTATGTTTGCAAAGAGGTTGTATACGTAAAGCAAGTACAGTAAACAGAGTTATTGAAAAATGATTATACAAAACAAAGCAAAAACAAATATTATTGGTACGTTGCATTGACAGGAATATAAACAGGAAAGGTAAGCTTGTCATTGCTGAAGAAACAAGGACAAAGACCAGAAATAAAAGTTACAAATCACAACAAAAGGACAATAAGTGATTTTCCATGATGGAGTTGTGATTATATTCAAGGTCGAGTGGATTCATCTTTACTGCTTATCACACATTTGCGTACCTGCAAGATACCACAGGAAAGAGCAATATGGCGTTGTCGAAAAAAGCCAGCGACAGAAATATAATAAGAGTAGAGAAAGATAAAACAAAGGAGAAGAGGTCAAAGGGACCGAGAGGAAGAAGAAAAAGAGGAAGCTGGTTATTGTACAGCTGATGGCAGATGTAGCGAGCCTCTAGAAACAGATGTTGGGATTCAAATTGTCCTTACTCTCTTGTATCGTACAAAAATGCACTGATTATTTGAAATAACTCAATCAACTCAAAATGTGAAAACTAACATCGACTCGTTTCACTGTCCACTAAAATATAATATTGTAGCTACCACGGACTTCAACAAAGGAATGGAGTTTTTTGCAACATGCAGGTAGTCAAACATTGACAACAAGAAGCCAGAGCTTTGTTGTTTGAGAACACTCCAGTTTCCTACTAGTACTTGGTCAGAGGTTGAGTTCCAACTATAATGACTTGTTGAAAACACATAGCCCAGCAAAACTTTAACCTTGGAACAAGACAAAAAAAGCTGCTGCTGACCACAACTTGTCCAAGGCACTTGCTGTTGGAGTGGCAAAAAATGTATGAATGTTGTCAAGAGCAGACCAAGACCTAATTGACTGCTAGTGGCTAGAAAGGTCAACACATCGCTCTTCAAATGCCATAAGACAAATCCTTTCCAAAGCATCCTACCATCATTGTGACTTATAAAATGTACAAAAGAATCATTCTCTCAGAAAGTGCAAAGTAAAAATGAAAAACTAAGATAATGTGATTGCACAAGTCTACACCCCCTCCCATAACTGAGGATGTGGCTGAGGATAATGTGATGGGGAGATACGTATAGTAGGTGAGAGAGTAATAAGTGGTGCCAGAAGCACCTTTTAAACTGCTCATACGAGCCACAATTTTCCTCTTTTTTCTGCCTCGCTCTTCTGAAAAAAACAGCACAGACACAAGAGCCAGCAATTGTGAGCTTTCTGAGCTACTATTAGTGTCATCAGAGAAGCGGGAAGCAGCCTGGGTGGAAGGATATTTCATCCACTTACCCTGTGTTGTATGCATGAAAGTAATTGTTCGTGTCCAATAAGTAAAAGAGATTGTCACACCACATGCCGGTGACTGCAGGATGCCACATTACCGTTTTTGAGAACTATAAAACCAGAAATGGAACCTAATGTGACACTGGAACGAGGTACAAAGTGGTATCGTTGAAACTCATCATATTCCATCATAAATATGCTGCCGGTTCTAACAGGGCCACCAGAACTGGGAGTACGGTGGCCACAGGCTCAAAAAGGCCGACTGTCAGAGCCTTTAAAAAGCATGACTTTGTTTGATAGAGTACTTGTGTGTCCTCGTATGCAATGCTGTTTGCAGTCATAGCAGCCGCACTGTCAAGTACGGCTGTTCCTATTTTCCAGGGGTCAGCTGCGAAGAATGTGAAGCATGCAGCTCATAACCCATCCTTTCTTTACTATTACCCAATTTGTTTTTGGATGTCGTCAGAGAAGAAGCGAATTGTGGTTTATATTTCTTGCATGGGGTTAGAATGAATAGTGCCTCACAAGGGACACATAAAGATGTACACCAACTGTGAGGAGCTATTTAGTACTTTTTAATTCATCCTTCCGCTGCAAATATATTATGGGTGTACTTTCTTAAAATGAGGCTGATACAGAAGTCTTAACTAAATTGTTGACACCTTCTCCTGATGGCTATCAAGTGATCAAGTTCATTTAGTTAACACAACAACAGCTAGACACACTTGCACACAAATCCCCCAAGGCTGAATAATTGCAATTGCTAAATTGTACACATTTTCAGATAGCTGCCTCTCCAAAGTCATGAATTTCTCCCTGACAAATTTAGACTTGATAAAAATACATCTTAATGTGTTGGTTATTTTTTAATACCGTGACCAACTACTCCACAGCTATTGTGAACTGCCAAAAACAAAAAGGCACTGGAACAAAAAAAAATGGTATGACAACCATAACTACAAAAAATAAATACAAAAGTTGAGCCTGGAAAGACCTGTTTTTATTTTATTTTGTCAAAATTAATATTGAACAAATACATAATTGACCCCAAATGGCAGGAAACATTTGAAATTCAAATTACCACAATATATTTTGTAGCTCTCTTTCATGTTCAGCTGCGCACATAAAGCCATCCTTATAGCATGCTATCTGCTAGCCAGTATTGAATCTCTGTACTGCAATCACATGTCAAACAAATGGTAATATATGTGTGCTTCTTGGGCGAATGCCTTTTATTACTTTCCCCGCGACGAAAAACTTTTCAAATATCCAACACCAGTTGGTTGGACTAGTGTAATTCATCAACATGAAATATTAAGTGATTTGTAAATAATAATTTTATGCATGTGGGTAGTAAAACTAATCCAGTAGAGATATCATGTTTCAAAAGTACAATTGCAAGTTAGACCCGCAGCAGTCTGTTATGAAGCAACACACCACGCTGTCATTTTACTTCCTGTGTTTGCTAGTGTGAGCATGTGCATGTGTTTGTGTGTCTCTGTGTTTATTTCTGTGCACAAGTGATGTAAATAAACTGAAGCAGCTGAGCTTAATCCAAAGATGAACCCGAGCCCAGTCATCATAACATTCAACAAATACAGCACACACCCCACAAACTCAAAGCCACATATCAGCACATACACACAAAGGTTGCGTAAAGACCTGTGAGGTCAATGCTTAGGTTTTAAATCAAGTGAAAAGCTCAAAGTATTCACAAACTAACCCTCGAATCACTCCAGCTGTTTGCAAGTAACTCACCATTCACTATACGTCATCTTGTTGCCAGACCTTCACCGTTGCGAGGAAAGTTGGTAACCTTCAGATTTCTTTCAACTCAAGATGGAGGCAGAAAGTTCCCAAATACATTCCTTTGTTCACAGGTTTTGTTATGTTCAGTCTGTCAAGTCCAGTTCTGCCTCTCGACGGCAGACTGCTGCGTGAGCTGCTAACATGACAGCATGGGTAAACAACCAGTTGGAGAACAAGACACACACACATTCACAGGTGTATACTGACTGCCAGCGAATACAAACAGAGATGTACGGAGAGCCAAGAGCAGCACAGTATGAAGCGGCTCCTTTGCCAGTCCTCTTGTGTGGAACTCCAACCTTACTCCACCTCCCTTCTCCTCCTCCCCTCCCTTTCTCCCAACTACTCCAAGACAGGACACAAATAAAAAGCACCCAGAAAGGTCCGGCATTTTTTTTTTTTCTTATTCTGATGCTACTTGCAGCAAAATAAAAAGAAAAGAATCAGTTTAGTCATTGTATCAAGAATGAATAGATTATGGTTTGATCTGATGATTGTTTAGGCTGAAGCCGCTGTACAATCACAGTGACGCTATGCCAAAATCTGTTTTTATGTAACACTCAGAGAAATATGTCTAATGTTGAAATATAATTATTGTTATCCTCACATATTCAAATGAGCTTTTACTAAAGAATCACTAAAGGATGTTATTATTTTTTTGATTGGAAGTCAAATTATGATTCTTTATTTGCATTGGTGAACACAAAAAAAATGTTAGCAGTTGAAGGTTAAGCATGATTCTGACTTCGCAGCCCAGAATAGTGCCTCAAATTTGAAAAGCAAATGAAAAAGGCAAACTAAGTTTATAATTAAAAAAAAGATAAAATGTCAATAGCTCTCTAAAAACGAAAGAGTCTGCATTAAAGTGCTTTACGGTGATGAATGACCGCTTCTCTTTTTTGTTGTGTGTTTTTTTTTTTTTTTTACCATAGTTGTCTAATAAAAGAATTTTCTTGAGGTCAGCATCTGTTTTTTTTTCATTGTTTTGTAGTCAATAGTGGAAAAGGTTTGTTGTCTAAAATACCAGGGACATTTTTCAACTAAAAATGGAGTAAATGACAATGTTTTTAAAATACTTATAATGTGTGGATATTGCATTATTTTAATCACAAATGGCAAATTCAAAAAGACCAGTCTTGTTAACAATATTTTTTTTTAACAATAAAGTTGTTTTTATTGGAGTTTAATGTAAATTGATTCAAATGCAAATAAAATGAACAGCCTAGATTATTCAGAAATTCAACATGGGCATTTTAGTTAATGAAGAATTTTGAAGCCATTGCTGTTATTGATGTCGACAAGCTCGAGAGCCATGCATGTGTGTGTTTGCCCCACACAGTTGGACTCAGATGTACGCCTCTCAAGAGTGAATGAGTCAAACTCCATTCACAAAGACGACTGGCCTGATTTGTAAAGTAAAGTACAACATTTCAAAAAAATTTGAGGGCTAAATATAATTTATTTCTTTAAGAACACACAGGGCCAAAATGGTTAAAAAAAAGGTCACTTATTAGACCCGCAAGTATCATTTCAGTTTGTTTGTTTTTCAGAAAAAAAACATCGAACCTGGAGAAGTCACTCCTTTGAGACTATCTCTATAGAAAGCAGACTTTTAGTTCCCCCAACTGTCCTGGCTGATGTCATTTGCTGCAAGAAGCCCAGCCCGACTTGCAAGATGGTCACTGCACAAACTATGTCTGACCTGAGATGAAAGGTTTTCAAAGACCATTCTGAGCCCTGACAACAGGACCGTAAGAACCACACGCCAATTTAAGGATGGAGTTCGACAGATATCAAAGTGTAGAAATCATTCAAATTGAGTTGGGAAAATGTGTAGGCCTATCACATGTAGTTTCCTAAAAAGAACTTTAACATTAATAACACAATAAAAAATAAAATAAAATAAAAAAGAGTGTAAAGGCACATTATGTCGGCACAGTGTGATGCAATTTTGAAAATAGCACATGATGAAACTTCTTTTAGCTTCAAACTAAAAATCCTACCTTGTCCATTCCTGAATGCGAGGGATGCTGCCGTTGTCCTCTGCTGGTCAAAGCCTGAACATCAAACATATGTCAGACAAGCAATAAGAAAAACACTGAATATTCAGTAAAAAGGCATGGAAAAGCTCTGCCTCATTTTTTTTTTTACATTGCGAAACATTTCGGCCCACTATATCACTTAATGTTAATGTTGAGCATTATGATGGTACTCTTCGACTTGATTTATATTTCAAGAAAAGTCTAACATTTAATACATAACGTGGGAAGTATATATAATGATAGTACTGTATTACTGACTGACTTCTTGGTCCACGTCTCGGGAGCGCCTGTCCACTTGGGAAGACCAGAATTGAGCGACATCTAGTGCCCAAACTAGTACCCATTCGTCACTTAGCTTTATGCCTAATATTTTAATGACTTCATGATTTTATTCGAGTGCTGTACAAGAGCAATAAATATATGAATGTATTATTTCACGTCTGTCTTACCTGAGCTGGTAAGCACCTTGATGATGTCCAATTTGATGTTGCATGATCATGCGAAGTTTGCGTCTAAAACTAAACGAAAAAGAAAAAATAAATCGTGTCGGAACTGTCGACGGTTGGAAAGTTAACATGGAATGTGTCTTGTTTGTCAACAACGCACGACGACTAAGTCGTCTGTTTCAGCAATCCTTGGTTTCTAAATGCCAACAAGCTAGAAGCATCACCTGCAGACGCTGTCAAAACAAAGACAGTTCAACGTAAAAGTACGCAAATAAAAGTTGCAAACTCAAAGTTTACAATTGCAATGTTGTTCAGTTGGCGTGGCAAAACTGCAGGCGCGGTGACTTGACTGCTAAAAATGACAGTCACTTACAGAAATAGTTGCAAATAGTTGCTCCACCCATCTTTATTCCGTTTTAAGCGCATGAATGGGATATTTGGATTTATAAAAGTCTTTCTAAATGTACATCTAAGTAAAATGTGACTAAAGTGGATGAATGAACATTTTTAAAAGCATTATAATAGTATCACATTGCAGCAAGAGCTAAAGAAAATTAAAACCATAAAGAAAAAAACCAGGAATTACTTCATTAGGTTCCAGTGAGGGTTATCAAAACTGCATTGGGTTCATACAATAATAATAATAATAATAATAATAATAATAATAATTCGTCAGAGCATAAGGACTAATGATATTACAGGAATAAAATCAGGTACAAAAAACCCAACCTATTTCCGCCACGAAATCAATGATAATTTCGTTCATGTCAACACTCCTTTTGTGCTTCTTCCTCAGTAGAGTTGTAGCCACAAGTGAAATAATAGTTCCTGAAATGTTTTTCTGAAGTTTCTCTCATATAATTCTTGTCACAGTGTATACACGGGTGGGAGAATACAAAGATATGAGTCCAGCTACTGTTTGCTGTTATCATCACATTCCTGAGCTGTGCATCTCAATACATTTGCCCCCCCCCCCCCCCCCCCCAAAAAATGCACATTTTTGACAAGAAGCAGTTCATGGAAGCCAGACGTGGGGTTTTTTTTTGGTAGCGGTGTGGTTAAAAAATAAATACTGATTCTGCATGTCACAATGTTGAAGGAAATGTGTGTCATTCTTCAGTCCGGCATAAGCATTTCCCTCCAGTTGAAGCTGTGATTGGGTCCATGTGTCAAAGGCAGGATGGGGGGGTCAACCAGTTGCCACACCCCCGTCTCGCCCATTTCTTCACAAGCACAAAATCCCAAGTAGGGAATCTGTCAAAATGCACAGAGCAGATGCACCTCTGTGTTATTGAGAGAAAACAACAGAGACATCTTATTCCATGTGATGTAATCGGCATCTGTTCGACCTTTCGCACAACTTGCACAAAGTCCTTGGAGTTTTGTGGGCTGAGTCCTTGGATCTGGCGAGTGCAGGCCTCCAGGGAGGACGCATGGGCCACAATCAGAACCTTGTGTCCTGTATGAAAGAGGTAGAAGAAGAACCAAAGTCCACTGACACCATTGTTCATTTGCTGGTGAATGCAATTCATCATACAACATTTGTCAAATGAATGCTGACAAAGCACAGTAGACACATTTATAGTGGCTGTAGGCAAAAATATATTTAGGGTGAGAACAAGAGTCCACTGTACCCAGATTTTTGCACTCTGATAGGATTTCTCGAGTCACTTGGAAGCTCCGGCTGATGTAGGTGTCATAGGACTCGGAAACCACTAGCTTGTTTACGGGTACATGAGGTCTAAGGGAGAGGAACATACAGAATATGTGAAAGGAATATGTTAATATGCTCAAGTTCCAGCATAGTTTCTGTACCTGTATGTTGTGTCCACACTCAAGTTGGCAGCAGCCAGCTCTATTGGAGGAATCCAGGTGGGTAAACAGGTGCCTGAAACCCACTTGGTCCATTCAAAAAGTCCAGGCTCCACACGGATTTTTGTCTTCCCCTCCTGTTGGAGACCTGAAACATAAAAGCCCACAAAGACACTGTCAGAGAAGACTTCAAATTTAGTATGTTGGTATTGGAGGAGTCCTACCCTGCAGAATGTGCTGAGCGGTCTGGACGCAGCGAAGTGAAGGAGAGCAATACACAAAGTCTATTGTGGTGTGGCTTTCCAACAAGGCTTCACCTGAGATAGGGGGACAATACTCTGATTATATCTGCAAGAACTACCAATGCCTGTATGTGAGGTTTTTTTTTTCTTTTTCAAAACAGAACTAACCTACTAGACGGGCCTGGGATGAGCCAAACACAGTAATTGGACAATCTTTATCATAGTCTCTGTGACCGTTGCTTCTGGTTGGCAGGCTGGATGGCATGTTGAGATTTGAGCGAACATATCTGCCTACACTCAAAAGAATCAAAGTTAGTGGCTACCGTATACACATTTCCCTCTGTTCCATCTGTGTACACACCTTTGGCATCAAAGCACTGAGTGACCCAGTGTTTCCCAAAGACAACATCCATCCTCTCCCCGTGTCGGCACACAAACAATCTCATCTTGGACAGAGAAGACTGACCAGCTGCCCGCATCACCTGGAAGGTAAATAGAAGGTCGAATGATTACTATAGTAATCAAGAAGGGTATTATTCCAAACGGTTTTTCTACCATACCTGCATGGGAGGACAGAGGCCACCGAGGCTGGGGGGATCCACCAGACTGTCAAGAAGACTGTCAGTGTGCTGTTCATCAAACAGTAAGCCACCTAGGGTGCTGCCAGCATTAGGCGGGGAGGTGTAATTGAGAATGGAATGAGACCTGAGGATTGGACAAAATGTCTTTCAACATTATGTCAAGAGGAGTCACGGACGAGTAGGACGTATCTAACAATTAATTGGGATATACCTAGTCTTTATTAGAGCACAGGTTATGCTATGCGTTGGCACAGGCCGGAAGGTTCTTATCATGAAAGAGAAAGCAAACACTTGCGTGAGGTGCTCATTCTTACCCATGAACAACCCAAGTGTCAGACTCATCAGCGCGGCTGACGTAATTTTCAGGCAGTAGGCCGGACAGCCCCGTGCCCAGGGACGTGCCGTAAACCCAGCCCTCACTGGCGCTGCTTTGCTCCATAGGTGACATGAAGATGAAGTCTCCGGGCACCAGTTCGAGCTCGTCATCATTTTGAGGCACATAGGGATACATGACCTGCAGTGTCTACATGAGAAAATCAGTCGTAAATAATTCAGATATAGTGGAGTTATATGCAGAGAACATTTGAAAGGCCACAGTGAACCATCGGACACCATTCCTACCTCATGATTGGCAAAGCGAATATCCCGGGAGAAGAGCACAGCCAGCCAGTCGCAGCCTGACGACACATCGACGTTTTTGGCCAGCTTTTCTAAAACTGGAAGATGGCTGCCTTGGAAGTGGTACGCCAACGTGACATGCAGTTGCTTCTTATGGTGCTCAACGTGCACATCTGGACATAGGAAAATGTGCTGACAGGTGACATCTATGCAACTTTCTGTTTTTATGTACTTCCAGTGCGTCCAAAAAATTAATCCGTAAGAAAAATCTACCTGCTTTAGTTTCCGCTTCATTTGCAAAATCGGCCGCAAAACTCTTCAGCACCTCCGCCACCTGCTCCTCCACAAAGAGCCCAATGAAGGTGGAGGATGTGTACAACTCCAATGGAAGGGGCATGGGTATACGACCTTTCCACTTGGCAACAGAGGTCTGGAGGGCATCTGACAGAGCCTCCACTTTCCCGTCGGCACACTGAATTGACAACGACAAAAGCCGTCAAATCCGGGATGAAGAATTACAAGGGGATGAGTTCATCCAAAATCTTGACGCTTCAATAAGCCTTCACAATTTGACATGAGATTGAGACTGACCATGAAAAACTGGCAGAGGGTGATGTGGGGGAAGATGTTGTGTGCCTTATTTTTGCCACATGAGAGGCGAGATTGCTGCCAGAAGAGCGAGAGCTGCTGCAGCAGCGGACCGCTGGGTCGCAGATACAACACATATTCCCGAGGCAGAGGGTCATCCAGGAAAGGGTCATCCACATGCGAAAAGAGCCTGCACACGTACAAAAATGAGAGTTAAAAATAGAAAAATGCCCCAATTTAAAATCAAGAACCATACAACTATGACTATGAGAACAGTGTCACTTCCGCCATTTGCTTACCATTGTTGAACTTTAGTCACATTCCAGTGGTGAATTAGTAATGGGGAAACCGGCAATGTGTGTGTGTCTGTGCGTGTGTGTGTAAGTGTGTCTGTGTGAGTCTCACCAGTCACAAGCTGCCTGGACGTTTTTCCCTCCTGTCGAAACCAAAGCTTTCAATCTGCAAAGACACAAAGATTAAGACAAAGCTCAGTCACAAAATCAATAGAGCCTCTTCCGGCCAAAGTTTATTAGAGGGAAATTGGGGGGAAAAAAAAGAACACAAATCCCAAGAGAGAAGTCAAATGACAAAATGTAGTCTCAATAATTCATACCAGGAGCGCCTAAAACAGTAGTGAAGGTGAAAACATAGAAAACATTCATTTGGATGGAATTGATTTTATGGCTGGGTTGCAATATTGAAAATGTTTTTCAAACACACTGCCAGCCAACATGTAGAGATAATGATCTTATTTATTATTTCGTTCTCTTGGGGGAAAAAAAAAACACAAATATGCAATTCAACGTTTTTCATGGAATGTTTTCTTTTTAAAACTTGCTTTTTAATGACTGAGAATCCCCAAAATGAAATGTGTTCCTTAACTGGTGCACATGTGTCCAGTGTCGATTGTGTTTTGGCCCCCTTGTGAATCACATCTGCCGTTTAATCCTTTAAATCTTTTTTTCTGAGATGAATGCTTTAGTTGTATGTGCTCCACATCGTAAAAGCAGCTATGCACCAGCTGTCCTTAAGAGATACATACACCAAAGTCTTTTCCCTTGCCCTTAGCAAAAATGAGCATGTTATTTATAAACTGTATTTCCTGTTCACAGCTAGACAAAGATGAGTTGGGGGGGGGGGAAAAATACCTTTGGATTATGTTTGGCTTCCACCTAGAAGTGACCATGATTAGATCAAACAAGAGTGGAAAGTGTCATTCATTCCACCAACATGTGGTAACATTTCAGTTACACATTTAACATAAAATACATGTTTGGGTTCTCTGCCTATCCTTTTGTCAGCTGTCTTAGCAGAATATGACAGTGTCAACTTAGACTGTGCTTTTGTTTCTGGTTTTTACAGAAGGGTCAGAAGAACTCGGGGGCATCAAAACAGCTTGATACTTCCATCACCTACGCACGAATGTGTTAAGCAACAACTTGAGGGCCGCGCCATGACTCAGCTCGAAAGGCGAAAAATCTCAAGACAAATGGTCATGATTGTCAGATTTAACCATTAGTTTAACTATCGACTTCAAGACATGCCTGTATGTAACAACCAAGGAAGACGACTTTTCTCGGTTCATTATTTCTGGAACACACATTCAAAGTCACATGTTATAACGAAGCGCGTCCGAGACACCATAAAGGAAGTGAGCGGGCCATTGTGTGGGTGAGGTGTGTTGTTTTATGTTCCCACTTTTTGTTTGACAAACGTGACTTGACATTAGCTGAAGCTTAATACGGATAAGAATCATTTGGAAACTGCAAAATGTATCACTTCGATTTAGAAATCGAATAATCATTAGACAAATGCAAATGTATCACATTGATGATTGTCTTTTTTTTTATGTAATCGTTTAAACGGTCTGGATTTTCAATCTCTATTCAGCACCTGTGTCATTTTGTCTTGTGTGAAAGTGTGAGACATTGCAACGTCTGCCTCTGCTGCCCTCAAACCACCGTCTCAACAGAGAAGGTCACAAGCCACTTCAGGAAATGGGCGACTTCCGCTTAGCCTCCTTGAATCCAAGCTCAGAGTTTGCCTGCAGTGGAATGTGCCTCATGTATGCAGAACTTTTGTATCAGTAATAGTATCGTGGTACTATTTGTACACATTTGTGCTCGTAAGTGGCCCTAAAGAAAGTTTATAGTTTCGGTGCATCCTTCGTACATTAGAAACTACTGTAATTTTCGAACTATAAGTCGCTCCGGAGCATAAGTCGCACCAGCCATAAAATGCACAATAAAGTGAAAAAAAAACATATATAAGTCGCACCGGAGTATAAGTCGCACTTTTGGGGCAAATGTATTTGTCAAAAGCCAACACCAAAAACAGACATGAACCAGCAACAACAGGCTAAACGCTAACGTGACATATACACAAACGAGGAGCTGAGAACGGGCATGACGTAACATTCAGAGTTATTCAAGCAAGTATTACATAAATAACACGTTTATCAAACCATCTGTGTCACTCCAAATCATTAAATCCATCGATCAAATTCCTCGTTCTTTATGTCAACAACTCCGCGCGTGCGCTGCAGAGATCTAATATATAACTATATTGTAGCGTTAACAAAGTACCAGGAAAGACGTGGGTTTGGTAAACGGCTCTTTATTTAACAAAACAAGAGTTCAACGAGCCAACAACTACTGAACTTCCAGCCACGGAGGTGGAAGAGAGCTCCATAAAATAGGACCGGGCGTGCGTAAAAGCCATGTCCGAGCCCCCTCCACCGTCCCCTCCACCGCCACCCGGCTGAGCGCCGGCCCCCGACTTCCATCCGACGAGGTGAAAGAGCGCTCCCGTCGAGAAGGACCGGGCGTGCGTAAAAGCCATAATAGTTTTTCCAAACCTTCTGTGTCACTCCAAATCATTAAATCGTTCAAACTCTTCGTCCTCCGTGTCACTTACAAACAAAGCCGCTAATGATGCCGGTAGTACGTGGGGCCCTTTGTCATCTTCGTCATCCCGTGATCAAATCCTTTGTCCTTTATGTAAACAACCGCCGCGCGGCAACGGGGACGTCACTTGCAGTTCAAATGACAGTAATCCCTTGCTACATCGCGGTTCGTTTATCGCGGTTTCACTACATCGCAGATTTTTGAATTTTGAAGATTTGTGAAAAAAAAATCACATATAAGTCCCTCCTGAGTATAAGTCACCCCCCCCCCCCACCCAAACTATGACAAAAACCGCGACTTATAGTCCTAAAATTACGGTAGTTTGTGTAGTTTTCCATCCACTTACCAATCTTTTCAGTGATCTAACCAAACACCAGCTACATTGTTGGTTTATTAATCTGAATTAAAAAATAACACCAAGACACTCATTAAGAGAGCTAAGAAGCACTCATTAAGAGAAGCAAAACAGAGTGATGAAATATAAATAGGAACGTTTTTCTTCCGGACATTGGTCATGACCAGTGAACGGAGTTGCTTGCGGCTCCTATCAGATTTCACCGGTCAATTCTTGAATGACTCAGCAATGATATCGCTGGATTTAACAGAAGGGTTGATTCTCGTACACGCGGTATTTGTGCGTCTGTGTGTGTGTGTGTGTATTTGCGTTTCATACTCCCACCCTCCAATACAATAAAGGCCTTGTTCCCTGAAGCTAGGCCCTGACGACAGTTTTCTGTTATTGCCTCGCAAACTGCCATTTTGGGAAATAACCTGGTCACAAAAAAGGGAAAATGTACCTCTTTTCACTATAAGATTTATTTACGCAAAATGGCAGTCAGTTCCAGCGTGTGCATGAAAAAACAAAAGCTGATTTTAGGCCCAAGCATTTGTCTAACAAAGTGAAATAACTACTTTCTTACAAATAACTACAGTAAAATAATACTTTTCATCATCAATACGAAGTACATACTATGTAGTAGGACAAATTGTGACTCACGCCTATTTCACTGCACCTCTGAGGCATGACTCCGCTCTGTAGTGTCTTTTTCTTCTGAAGCCATAACACAATGCACTGCGAAGAAAAATCCGTGAAGCAGCGAGGCCGTGAAAGGTGAACCGTGATATAACGAGGGATTACTGTATACAGAGGTCGACTTTAGTTTGTAATGTCAACAAACACCACTAGATGACATACTATGCCTTAGTTACTTGCAAGATGAGTAGGCCCAACATTTTTTTGCAGGTATGATATGCAGGAGAAATATATTAAAAATATAATTTTCAGGAAGTTCACCAATTGGAAAAAATGTAAGAGCTAAGGTTCAGCAGTTTTGTGCCGTGCTTGGATGGTCATTTTTATGTAACAGCCCTTATGCAATGGGGAAAAGGTGAGCTAGTCTATCCCAGGAGCGTTTGAGTCAAAGGTGGGGTACACTACACTGGACTGATCACTAATCACAGGGCACATACATACAACCAACCATTCTCACATTCAAAAACATGGACAATTTAAGTCTTCAATGATCCAAATGTGTGTTCTGGAGATGTTGGAGGAAGTCAAGAAAAAATGCCTATGACCTCATCCGATTTCAAAAAAGGTTGAGCCTTTGTTGTTTAGAGTACATACTGAGAAATCAAACCACTGTACAGATGCTCAGCCTCAATTTTCAATGACCTAGAAACAAACCACAGCTGCATTCAGAGGAAAACACTTGACTCATTTATGGGATTTTTAACATCATTACATAACCTCCATATTTCATTCACACAGGGCTTGTTTCTTGGCAACCCAATCCTCTCAAAGATGAATGGAGTGGAAAAGAAATATTTGAGCAGAAACCACTGAATCCAAGAGAGACTGGCAAGTGCAACATCTGGGTCACACAATACAGCATCCTCTTTCTGCAGGAGTGCAGCCAAAGTCCTAAACGCCACATTAAAAACGTAGTAGTTCTGAGGATTAGTGTTTGTGTGTGTGTGTGTGTGTGTGTGTGTGTGTGTGTGTGTGTGTGTGTGTGTGTGTGTGTGTGTGTGTGTGTGTGTGTGTGTGTGTGTGTGTGTGTGTGTGTGTGTGTGTGTGTGTGTGTGTGTGTGTGTGTGTGTGTGTGTGTGTGTGTGTGTGTGTGTGTGTGTGTGTGTGTGTGTGTGTGTGTGTGTGTGTGTGTGTGTGTGTGTGTGTGTGTGTGTGTGTGTGTGTGTGGTGGTGCAGTGTACTCACGCCCTGGTCTTAGGGAAGCCCATAGACAGCAGCACGTCCAGAGTTGACCCATGTTTGACGGTGCCTGCACGACTCTGGCGCTGTCTCCGCGGGGTCACTTTGGCGTAGAGTTCCTCTTTAGCTGCCATCATTTACTGCTCCAACGGTATGCACGATTCTCTGACGTATTTCATTTCATTTCATTAAAAAACGGTCTATTTTACGCCCAAAAAAAGATGGGAAGTCTCATGGGTCTTAAGTTAGGTGCAACCACGGCGATCTGAGCTCGGGTCAGCCATGCCGAGTCACCTCGACTGTTTGGGCCAGCGGTGGTCGCGAGCTACCGTAACCGGCCGCGGAGAGGAACATAGCGGGGTCGAACTCGCCTCTCGCATCCGGTCCGCCGGATGACAAATCAAATGCAACTAAAACGCTTGCTTCGTTCCTTCCACCGCGAACTTGTCTCCCGGAGGGAGGCAGATCCCGTGCCTGGAAGACAAAAATCGGCGAGCCGTCCAGTTAGATACCCAGTGAGGCGCTGTAGGACGCCCATGAGCTCGCTCGTGGAAATGACAGCATCGTGATAAAGAACTACAACGCTATTATTCAGATGGGTTTGAGGCGGTGTGATGCAGATCCGATCTGGGGGCGGATGGTGGAAAGAGTGGTTCACACTTCCTGTCTTAGGGGGCGTCAATGCGCATGCGTAAACGAGACTACAGCAAATACAAATACATTGTTGCCATAGTAAAGCAGCATTTTTTTTTTTTTTTGTAATTTGGTCACCCTTTTCTTGCTGGAAACGAATACTTTGTTGAAATTACAGATCACTACTGTTGAGACAACAGCAGATTGACACATATGAAAACATTTTATTTACTTTTACCGAAAAGTTACATAGTTAGGGAAATCCATCAGCTCCAAACTCAGCAAAAATGTGGAAAACTTGCAAGATTTCCCAATAAATATTCAATAAAACAGATATTACATAAATTCTTACTCTATGCACCAACATCTGTGTATATGAACCTTGCAAGCGCATGATTGTTGGAGGATAAAGTACCAGAAAGTAAAACCAATCTTTAAGAAGAGTTCATAGCTGTGATAAGACTATACAAGTCAATATCAAGATTAAAAACAAAAAGGTAAAAATATAACATCAATGCACAGTTCTCAAACTCTAGTACTGTGCTTTTCACAGGAAAGACAATCACAGTTCGGGACACATACAGTACATTACCCTGTTTTCATTATTTTAACGAATGTAGTTCTCAAACTGGAGTCATAGACAAACAGAATTTGAGAACAAATGTAACAAGTTAATTTCTGTAAGAATTTTTACTGTATTTTTGATGGAATGTTAAGATAACATATTACAAAGTGTCAGTCACACCAAAGGCCAGTAAGAATGATTTTACCAACGGAACAAAAAAAAAAAACAAAAAAAAACATATTTACAGGTTTGTTAAAAAAAAAAAAAAATGTTCGAGAAAGCTTTAGATCATATAATATCAAAATTGCCGAGATGAATTGTAAAAACCACAAAAGGGCACGCTGAAACAGTTAAAACCAGCCATGACTGTTGCTTGCAGACTATACCACAAATGATGACTTCTGCTTGAACTCACCCTGTGAACACAAACAAATCATTTATATGATATACAATCTTTAAATGTTCCCGTTTGGACCTAAAACGAATTAAATAAAAGCAAAATCAACATTTGCAGGCATTTACAGAAACGTTTTGGAAGAAGCCAGGCAGTGTCATACTTACATCATCATCCTCGCCACCATACACAGAAGGTGGCTGGTAGACCACGTTGGTTTTTGGCTTGCTGCAAGATACATTTTAGAAACAGAACCATTTCAAACCAATTGTGGTGGTGTGTGTGTGTGTGTTCATAAATTGATCTAATCAACTGTGCCTAATAAAAATAAGAAAATACTCTTACCTTTCAGTCATTCCTGTAATCAGAAGGAAGAACACCAAGTCATCAAGCTATACAAACTACAACGCTCTCTTCTGCTCAAGATCTGACAAACATTGATACAGGATAACTATCCAAAGAAGGCATAGCTGTGTACTCACGGGGCAAGTATCCTTTCTTGTGAGCATACCAAATTCCCACAACAAGCAGGACGAGCAACAGGAGACCCACGATTACCCCAGCAACAATGCCTCCGGTGTTAATGTCACCTTAAAGAATAAAATTGTGGTAGAACGTCATCTGGAGGTCGTTTTGCAACATTAACATTCAGCATTGTCCAGCACCAAACTGCATAAGGGGCACTTACGGACTTCCATATTCACAGCTCTACAGCGCTGTGGAGGACCAGCGTTGTTGAAAGCCTCACAGAAGTACTGCGCTGTATCTGTCTTTTTGACAGCAGGGAACTCCTGTGAAAATACAAGAAAACGGGTTTTCCTATCTGAAAAGGGGAGCGCTAGAGGTTGAAATGGTGAAGACAGCAAAGCGCCGCAGCTCACCAGGTTGCCATTGGCCGAGTTCAGTACATAGGTGCTATTCTGGAAGCCGGACATCTTGCTAGGCTCAGGTGGCAGAAGAACATTGTTTCGGTACCACTTGTATTGGGGAGGGGGCGAGCCATCTCGATCGTGGCAGGACAGAATGGTACTCTTGCCGGTCGTCACGGAGGAGGGAATCCTACACAAGGGTGGCGAGGGAGGCACTGTGGGGAAATAATGCTGTTTTCTTTAGCTTCACTCACCCACTGCTTTGAAATTTGATTGCAAAACAATTTTATTCCATCATCTGCAACACAACTAAAATGCTCATGGAAATATTTACCGAGAACTGTGAGCTTCACCCGGGCCTCCCCAAATTGGCTAGCAGCAAGAGACACCTCACAGTCGTACACGCCGTTATCCAAACGGGTCACTTTACTGAATCTTAGATTGTTGTTATATACTGTCACCCGGTTGCCATACGTTGCTGTGGAAAAAGTTGCACATTAACCACCAAACACACTGCACGTCACTGCCAGCTTGCCTTGTAGCATGCTTCTTTGTTATTGATTAACATCGGTGGGTTCCTGATGGCATCGGGCAATAGTGGAAAAGTTGGAGATGAAAAATGACCACTTGGTACTCTTAAACATGTATGAAGTATATTTGGCCTATATGCCTTCAAAATATTTAGCGTCAAAACAACTTACATGTGGTTTTGCCGTTATAATAGATGTATTTCTGTGACCCTGTAAGGTCTTTGAACTTCCACTCCACCCTGGCACTTTGACCAAAGTCCGCAGAATATGAGCATGTCAGATCAACCCCTGAAATAGTAGAAACCACGATAAATAAAAACACTGAAAAGCTTCAACAAACAAACATCTAAATGTGCAACCACTTGTTGACTGATTGAGCTGATGTGGCAATATTAAAACTGCCCCCAAATGTGTTAAAACTTACCTTCATTTTCTTTCACTTGCACATTTGCATTGGATGTCGTAACTGTGAAGCTACTTACACCTGTTGACACAAATACAAAACAAGGGTTCATATTGTTATGACGTTACACCCGGAAGCAACTGCACACGTCACTGCTCTACACGGAAGGAAGGATGGTCAGATGTTGCTTAAAAGGACAGAAAATATTGGACTGATTACAAGGTCAAATCACAACAATCACCCGCCACTGATGAGAAACGTTTGAAGGCTGCTCGTCAGACTATGGACCGACAGGTGACTGACTGTGGTAACAAGCCTACAGGGCGTGGGCACGGAAAAATGCTCCACTCGATCCAAGTTCCTGAAGCAGCATCGAAACTGTAACAATCTAAAAATGAAACTATGTCGTAACGGGGAATGCCAAACTAAAACTTTAAAAAAAAAAATCCAATAACAATGTGAAAAATTCTTATTTTATTGTGTAATGTAGGAAGGGAATCGGTCTTAAAGAAACATGAACATGTTTTTATTTAATGGTTTTGGTGTGTGTGTGTGTAGAAGCGGCGTAGAACTTGCACTGCATCATAGGGAGAGCAGTTTCTAAATCATTAGGTGAAAGTATCTAGCTACATGTCAAGACAATTAACACTTTTGTAAATTAATAAAATACCTGATATCATTCAACACCAAGAAGATTTAATCCTTCGCACATAGGTTCCTATTGTTGTGACCAGAGAAGCGTGACGATATGCAGATCGCATTGTTGGGATTCAGAACCGGTTTCAAGTTCGAAAGTTTGAAATGTAGACTCTAAACAGTAAATATACGGGACTGTGCATTGTTCTTGACTTCCTCAACGTATCAGATGAGAAATATACAGGGCCGCATTTCGAAGATCAGTTTAACGCTTTCAAATTCTTAACGTAGTAATTAATACACGATAGCATGTCAGGCTAACAACCATAGAAATGTTTTAAACATTAAAAGAAAAAGAAAAAAAGTCGCCAAAAAACAAATTTGTAAGTAACTTACCTGTCGTCGCAAACAAGAGCGTCGAAACCAACCAAGCAAAATACATATTTGCGTTGATCTTTGCAGTTTGTTTTACTGCGTTCCTCCGTCTGGTTGAAAAAGGAGATCCAAAACTCAGAACTACTTCAACTAAATCAGACAAGACTCTCTCTAATCGTGAGTCGTGTAGTTTCGGCTGAGAAGGACGACAGAGGCCTCCTCAAAAAGGCTCCACCTGCTTGGTCGGGTTCAGGTGACAAGCGCGCACCTCACTTCCGGTGGGGGGGGAAAAAGTCGCTCAGGTGCAAAGACCGTACAACAGGTTTGACAACGACTCAGCACCTGTGGAATGGCTGGAAAAAGAAAACGTGTGGCTTGCAAGTTTTGATACTGATTCGGAATGATTATGAATTTATTATGATAGTAAACGATGGACACAAAACAAACATTGTAATATACTTTGGATGATAAAAAAAAAAAATAGAATCCATAAACACCGCCACTCCTGATACAATACTAAACGTCCTGTATAAACAACTAGCTTATTAACTGTCAGACAACCATCTGTGCTTTACTTTATTGATGAACCATTGTTTGTAATCCCAGCTGTAGTTGCCTTGTCTTCTCTTCACCGTACACATATTATAAACCCGAACATGGCAGGTTTCATGCAATAGCACTTTTCGTCATGTACTCGTAACAGCAGCTATAGGATCATGTAAACATTCTTGATTTATATACATACTTTATGCATGCATTTGAAGTCTATATAGCTTTTAGACTAATTATTGTTTGGCTGAGTTGGGCAGATGTCTTGTATCACTTGGTTAGGATAAGCTGATTATATCACTCCTGAGCTAAGATTCTCTCATGATGCAGAACAGAATCACTATACTGATCCATTTGATTCTACAGAATATATCACATTTCACATCTATATTCCTGAGATCGTGCTTGAACTCAGCTTAGGCTACAGTAAATGCAATTTTTGCACACTAAGCTTAGATATGACTTGATGCTCCATGTGAAGTCAGAGTCAAGTGACAGCCACCTAATGATCGGGCGGAGCAGCTTGGGTACAGTGTTCACAGCCAGTCAAATGCGAGCACCATCGGAAGTGTCATCAAGGTCAAGAGTAGGCCACTGCAGCTTTGTAACAGGACACTCCAGGCAGAACAGGGTAGGAGGAGCTCTGCAATAAGAATGGAGAAATATTTTTCAATGGGATGTTAACGATATGTTAACGGCCGAGGAAACTTACTTTTCTCCACCACCGAGGTTTTGGACGCAGTTGCTGAGTCGGCCAGTTTAATGTTGCAGGTGAAGTTGGACTTGCCGTTTGGCAGGTTTTTAAACAGCAGCCGGCAGATGTTGCCGGGGAAGATGCGAGCTTTGGCTCTGTGCTTGTAGGGGGCATGCTGCTCCTCCTCCGGGTTAGTCGTGTCCAGGAGTCTTTCCCCTTGTGTGTACTTGCAAAATACTTCGGGTGACTCAGCGGGAAGCGAATATTTGCAATCCAGCCTGACGTGGTTCTCATCTATCGAGCAGTAGGATACTTGAATCACCTTCTGAGCTGTCGCAAAGCCTGCAATGCAAAGACATGCAATGACAAATTCAGAAAAAGATAACGATCACAGAAACACACTCGGTTTAGAAAAGATGTCATGTACAGTATGACCTTACCAAATAAAAGAATTGTGGTAAGGAAGAACATTTTCGCAACTATCCTGAAAAAAAACAAAAAAACACTGAAATTAATGTACACATGCATAGCTTCAAACATGTCTCATTTGATATTTTTGTGATCTCTGGGAAGATGAGCTGGGCTTTATTTTTAAAAGAACTGTGTCATTTGGAGCAAGTAGGTGCATTGTAGCTTTACTTCTCATGCTGTGCAGTGAAGAGCTAGAAAGTTCACTGGACACATGCCAACAGTGATGCATTCCTTTTCATAACCACACCTACAAATTCTGATTATTGGCCAACTTCAAACTCTTCAATGAGCTTTACAAATGTATAATCTGTGTGTCGATAAATTCGACTAATATTCTTTTCTGAATGTAGTTTCAAATACCTTTGTAAACTCATTCATTTGCATTCAAAAGTCCATGCAGAATCATTTATGCCATAAAAGTTCGTTCTTTACCCAAAATAAGATTCTGCAAAAAAAATAAATAAAAAAAAAATAGCGTATGAATTATCCTCACCTTGTCTGATGCAGTTTTATTGCTCTCCTCAGCGCTCTGCAGTGATGCCAGGGGTTGTTACAGTAGAGGTCGGCTCCGAGAAGAAACACAGGCGAGAAAAAGGGAGGGGGACAGTGAGGGAGGGGGAGAAAGGGCTGCTCCACTCCAGTTAAGGGACATTTATCAACATTACATAGGCATTTATTGATTTATTTTATTTTTTTCTCACACCGTCTTTTATCAGAGGACAGAAGTTGATCAGCTGACACGCTTCATTGGCTGTACTGTAGATCCTCATTTCATGTTGGGAAATGTACAGCAGGTTCTTGTGGTCATTTCATCATAATTTAATGTACACTTCATCATAATCTTTCCGCAATTCAGCTCTACCTGTTCAACATAAACACAAAATGACATGGCAAAAATTATATTTGCTATACTATTGTCTCCCTACTGCCATAAATGTGCTGTTCCTCACTATACTTTTATAGTGTGAGTTTCTTTATGATCCACTTGTTCTGCTGTGCTGTTATTTGTCTCTTGGGCAATTCATTGCCTTTTTTTTTTTTTTTTTTTAAAGCAACTGATGTGTGACACTAATAAAAGGAAGATGCAGCTTGAAATGATTCAGGACAGTGACATTGACTGCCATCCCAGTCTCTAACGATGGCGGTGTGCACGGCCCGACCGTCGGCAATTTTTGCAAATTGCATATTTTACGTGCAAAATTAAAACAAGAGCAACTGTGGACATGTTTTTTTAAATATCAAGGACGTTAACGCCAAACACATTACATCCTCTGTGGCACATTCTGTGCACACTGCTCATCCATCTCTTCAAGGACATTTGCTGAACACCTCCATTGCCAAACTAGTCTCTAAGGACATTGGGAGCGGTGTTGCAGACCTCTCAAAGACACAAACCCCAGCAGCTAATTAAAGCAGCTCTGCAATGTACTGTATGATGCAATTTAGATTGTGTTAATTCATGTCACTACTTACAAATCTTGTCCATTGAGTTAATTAAGGGACAAATCATAAACAAAATGACTAAAAGTAATGGGGAAAAAATACCATTACAATCACAGATCAAACTGTCAACCGATATTTGATTTGCTAGGCTCCCTTCAGTTTCCTTCTTTTTCTTGGGGCATTTTACCTTCAATTTTGCTTTGATGAGTTTAGTGTGGAATAAGCACATCAAACGCCCTAGTGATAAACATTCACGCGCACACATTGCATAGTTGTTATTGCAGTCAAGAGGGACGCAACTTCACTTTTTTGGAATGGATATAATCATTTGTTTCCATTCTATAAGCTTCTGACAATACAACTTCTAAATAATGTTCAAATATTGTCATTGATAGAACTCAAAAATAGTCAAAATACAAAACGAAATTCACTGCCGGGTCACATAACTTTTTTTTTCCCAGAGCTGTAATTTTTTCCTGATTAATCTAAACTATTTGCACATTGTCTTTAGCAAATAAACTGTTTTCGCTCTGGTAGACTGCATTACAATATCTATCCAGCAGAGAGCGCTCGTGTCGAACTGCGGCATGACGCCACTGAAAATGGGATGTTCAGTAATACAGTATTTCTTTTCATTGCATTTTTGTGGTGTGGGCAGATACATTTATGCAAATACATACAAATAAAAGCACTATAAATACAAAGTATTGCATCAATCATTGTCAATAGGTAGAAAGAGGGTCAATAAGATAAAGAGAATCGTGCGTGTGCGCGTTTGTGTGCGCGTGCGGATCCATCCAACTCGGAAGCAGCGCCTTTCCCTCGAAGCAGGTAGGACACTCAAGTTGTGTAATCCTAAATTTTGAGATCCTGCGAAATATCCTGGCATTGTTTTTTTTGGGAGGGAAGTGCACGCACGGGGTTGGGGGGGGGTACTGAGGTTTTAAGCCTGCACTGTAGTATGTGAGTATGCAGCTGGGTACTTTGCTGCAGTGGGCGTCGTCACATCTGCAGCCTGCACTGAGCTGCTATTTTTGGTGCTAGCGGATTCTTCCAAGGCCGAGATGATGCTGCATGTTGCTTTTCCTGCTGCTGTCACTGCTGTATTCAGGCAATTGTAAAACTAGTCTCATGAGGTCCCATGTTGGACTCTGTCTGCAGGTCCTGTGAAGGTTATTGATGTGATCTGGAATTCAGTGCGCTATACTGAACACAAATGGCGCCTTACCTGCTCACCACAACATGCCTTCTCTTCACCAGGATCATAATAACACATCAGCAAACTCACAGTAAGTCCCTTCATTGAATTTTCTCTGCTATGTGGTTGTGAATTTCGATGAATTGTTAAGGCAACAAGATTTCAAGACTAAGAGCGGAAAGTTCAATCAACTTGCATGATGTTGTCATGACTAGATGTGAGTCCAAATATGTTGGAATTAAGATAAATGTGTGCCATTTGTGTGATTATGTTCCTGCCAAATGCAGTCTTAGCTGATTGGGTGTTTTGCAAAAGGAGTGAAACCAGTAGCTAATGATGAGCCTGCTTTGCAATGAAAAGATCATTTCCACCTTCTTCAATTGGACAATCAATCCAAACTGCATAACTGTGACTGAACCACATTCTTCTTCTATTTGTCTCTCTCTAGTGAGTTCCTTGTACACGTTTCTTTTCCCTCCACGCGGGCCTCAGATGTTTCCATGCCTGACTTATTTGGAGAGGAACGTCAGGGTGGACTGTGAGTTTCCCGACGCCAATGAGATCCCGGGCCCCTACTGCGAGTATCGTCAGGATAGCAGGCTGGTGGGCACCACCTACCCCAACGCCGTCATCTTCGTGTCCATTGAGGACCGTAGGAGAAGCAACGTCAGCCTGTTTGCCCCAAACCTCTGCCGCCTTACCTGGGCGCCGATGGCCGACGAGAAGCCTTACACATACACGTGCAGGGTTTACCAAGGCACCGGTTGGAAGGAGAACAGCATGGCTGTGCATCACCGTGAGTCAACTTCTTGCCAATTCCCCTCTTTCAAATAGAACTAAATGTCTTATGGCATTTTGCTCTGCTTGCAGGGTTTCTACCAATCTGCTCGGCGATCAGCGTGATGTTTGAATCTGCGCCGTGGCTTTTGTCAATAGTGATGTCACTTCCTGTGGCAATGGGGCTTTTGAATCGTTGAACTTTTCCTGACGGCACAATCGACCTGCTTTGTGGCTCACTTTAATGTTGAATCAATTTGAGATGGTCATAATGTAGAAT